>NW_010972898.1:2632142-2809100 GCF_000737465.1 Haliaeetus leucocephalus
GGCCACGAAGATGGTCAGAGGTCTGGAGCACCTCTCCTATGAGGACAGGCTGAGAGAGTTGGGGTTGTTCAGCCTGGAGAAGAGAAGGCTCCAGGGAGACCTTATAGCAGCCTTCCAGTATCTAAAGGAGGCTTACAGGAAAGATGGGGAAGGACTTTTTACAAGGGCATGTAATGATAGGACAAGGGGTAGTGGCTTTAAACTGGGAGAGGGTAGATTTAGATTAGATGTCAGGAAGAAGTTCTTTACTGTGAGGGTGGTGAGGCACTGGAACAGGTTGCCCAGAGAAGTTGTGGATGCCCCATCCCTGGCAGTGTTCAAGGCCAGGTTGGATGGGGCTTTGAGCAGCCTGGTCTAGTGGAAGGTGTCCCTGCCCATGGCAGGGGGGTTGGAACTAGGTGGTCTTTAACGTCCCTTCCAACCCAAACCATTCTATGATTCTATGATGATACTAGGTCCATTGGAGGCTTTGGCAATGAGAGGAAGTGGATCCCTCTTGGGTTCTAGTCTCAACACCTGTACACTGACTCAAAATTACACCCCTTTTGAAATTCTACTTTTATCTGAATATTTGACACTGATAGAAGCTGAACAGGTGACACGAGCTTGAAGGCATTGCTCTTATTGTCAGACTACTTGTCCTGCAATGGTTGTCCAAACACCATCTATAAGGTTGGGAAAATGCAAGATGGTGTAAAGTGGAAATGATACATCTTCATATATGCTAAGCCAGATGTACTGGTTTTGGTTCGGATATAGAATTAATTTTCTTTATAGCAGCTTGTATGGTGCTATGTTTTGGTTTTGTCCTGAAAGCAGTGTTGATAACACATGGATGTTTTGGTTATTGCTGAAGAGTGCTTACAGGGTCAAGGTCTTTTCTGCGTCTCATGCAGAGCAGAGAGGGGGAGCACAAGAAGCTGGGAGGGGACATGACCATGTCAGCTGAGATGATGGTGCCTTGGGGAGAACATTGAAGAAAGGGCAAAATGATGGACAGGCATTGAGGAGTGAAGAAAAATAAGTGGAAGGAACAACCCTGCAAATACCAAGGTGAGAGAAGAAGGAGTGGGAAGAGGTGCTCCCCAAAGCAGGGATTTCCCTGCAGTCCATGGAAGAGGCCATGGTAGAGCAGATATCTCCCTGCAGCCTGTGGAGACAACCACAGTGGAGCAGGTATCCACAACACAGCGTGTGGAAAGGACCACTCCAGCGCAGGTGAGTATGACCAGAAGGAACGGTGGACCATGGAGGGCCCCACCCAGGAGCAGATTTTTCCTGAAGGACTGCAGCCCATGGAGAGAATCTACACTGGAACAGGGGAAAAGCATGAGGAGGAAAGAGCAGCAGAGAGGAGCTGTTATGGATTGACTGTAACCTGCCATTCTCCCCTGCACCTCTCAGGATAAGGTGGAAGTAGATGAGTGGGGAATGAAGGAGTGAAGTTGAGCTTGGGAAAAAGCGGGAGTGGGGGGAAGGTGTTTTAGGTTTTGTCTTTGTTTCTTAGTGTCCAAATCTATTTTAATTGGCAATAAATTAAATTAACTTTCCCCAATTAAAGTCTGTGTTGCCTGTGATGGTAATTACTAAGTGATCTCCCTGACTTAATCTTGACCCAAGGGCTTTTTCATCTTATTTTCTTCTCCTGTCCTGTCAAGGAGGGGGAGTGAGAGGCTGACTGGGTGGGCAGCTGGAAGCTGCCAAGGTCACTGCATCACAAATGTATATTCAGTCATAACTATATGCATACTGCATTGTCTTCTCCATCTGAAATATTACGTGCACCCATTTGGGAACTGTAGTTTTATGAAGATTAGGGTATTGGAATGCATTGTGCAAGGGATTATTCAAAGTTAAGTCCACATTGTAAACATGACTCCTATCAGTGACTAATGAGTCTGTATTGTAAACAACACCCTGTAAGAGTACAAGTGAACTTAGAGCTGGTGAACCTCAGCATGGATAGGAACTCCACACAGTGTGCCATGACCCATGACACAAGCCCAAGGGCTTGTCTGATGCTGCAACAACCAGGTTTCCCAGCATCACGAGGGACGTAACTTTACTTCAACCTTTTCTGTAATTTCCATCCTTTACCCAATAAATTAGTTAACCAATTTTGAGTGTCAGTGCATAACAGATGTACTTTTCTAAGTGTATATGACATATATTAATACAGCCCTAAAACTAGGAAAACTTAAGATCCTGAAAAGTCCAGGCTATTGGCTTACTCCTCTATGGACTGTCTGGTAGCATTGAGACAGCATCAAAACTTATGTTTCCTGTTAAATTTGATTATGCTGATTTGTCATATAATTTTTGACAGGGTAAGGACTGTGATTTCTTCTCTATTTCCTCACAAATTTGTAGCATTTAATGTTGATTATTTAAAAAATCTGGGGTATTTTTGTTAAATAAATGCTTCATAGACAAACATAATTTTTATGTCATGCCATGGGAATTTTAATTCTTTTTTTTTTTTTTTTACAATCCCTTCCCCTATCCCTGATATTTTAATAAAAGCTGAGATCTTTATTTTTCTTTCATATATGGAAACATTCGTAATTGATTTCTCAGGGTGAATGGAGAATTTGTTGACTTATTGTCTAGAAGGAAGCTTGAGAATTTCTCAAATGAACTCTCTGTTCTTCAGGTTAATGTGGGAGAACTGAAATGTACTTTCTAGCTGGTAAATGGATGGATTGCCTGGAGATGTACTACAGCCTACAGCAATAAAGGAGGAGGGCTTTCATCCTTTATACATTATTTATGGCCATTTGTTTGCTGGCAACATTTCGATCTGCCATTACCAGAGCTGCTAATTTAGATAACCTGAAATGCGTAGACCTCGATGTCAGTGGCTTAAGGTGAGATGGCCCCTGAAAGAAGAGGAAGTAAAGTGAGTGAAATGCAAGACATTTTAAAAGCAAGAAAAACAAGGATATAATTATGAAATTATGAAGTAAAGATACTAAAATGCGTATTAAATTAAATAATTATGAACTTTTAAGAAATATTTTAATCTTATAATATTGCTTTCCTACCAATAAAGTTCTAGTAAATAACTTTGATATCTTTCTCGAAAAAAACACTCTGAGAAATACAGGAAAATCTTTTAAAGTTTATCTTGTCTTATATGTTGTTTCTTCTCATGGTTCCATATTTCAAAAGTTTCCTAAGTTTTGTATTTTTATCTAAATACATTATTAATTCTATTTTGTTATACCAAATGTCTGTTTCCATGATGCCTTATAACCTTGCATCATATTACTTAAGAAAAACCAAAACATCAGCTTTAAAATTGTTTCAAACTGGTACTTAGATTTTTACTGAAAAGGGGTTTCATTAAAAAAATCTTAATAACAGATAAGATAGGATGTTCTGTGTTCTATGTGAGAATGTATACCAGAACTCCTCCAGGAAATTATATTGCTTCAGTGACATCAATTTACATTATTTTCAATATACATTTTTGCTGTAACATTCCAGCTCAAATTCCAGAAAAATCTGAATCACACATTATAGATTGGATTTTCATACTTCATTTCAAAATTTGGTGTCTCAAAATCCTTCTTGGCTGCCTTTCAGACATATAGTTAGAACAGTTTTCAGCACTGCAGGTAATTCAAGTGTAGGTAGTATTAAGAAGTATGCCTGAATTAATGATAGATATTTTGACTTGTTTCACTTCTGTAAAAACTCCTGTGAAGTCTATTGCATTTGTCCCATTATTTCCCTATTGGAAGAAAAACAAAATCAAAAACCCCTTGGTGCTGCTGGTTCTCAGTGGCATGCTTGATTGTTTTGTGCAGAAAGATTTCTAATTTCTTGAAACTATGTTGTATCGTCATCAATTTTCACATCTGATTTTTTTTCATATGATGCACAATTTTCCTTTTTAATCTGGAGTTCTGTTTTAAAAATGGCTATAAGATTTTAAGTGGCTTTTCAGAGAATATAAGTTCACTTTTCTGTATTCTTGTGCTGCTCAGTCATGTTTGCTGAGAAGTGCTGTTATATGGGAATAATTCCTCAAGCACTTCCCATTTTATGTTTCCCAGTTCTTATAATGCAGAGCTCATACAGACTTCTCTTACCTCATTATCACTCTCATCTTTTCATGCCATATATTCAAATATAATGAAAAGCACTACCATCACATTTTATTTTTCTCTCTCCTGGGACTCTGTTGATAATTAGAGTATGAATGAAGAAATTGTATTTGCTGGTATATGGAGAATTTGAAAGTGCAAGCAATAAATACTGCTGAGCAAAAAGGAAAATAGTTGATTTCTTTATTTGCAAATAGATCTAGGGTGGGGTTTGTTCTTTCTTTCTTTTACTTTGAAGAGCCCACCGTAGCAAAAGAACGATTTTACAGCTCCTTGGACCTCTGATAAATGTGGCCTGTGTACATAAATAATACTAGTAAATATATGAAATTATTAAAATAATAAATGTGAGACAAATATTCTGATAAATTGAAGATGCTGCTTGTATAATGAAAAATTATGGCTTAGCCTATAAATAAAAGCAGCTTGCTTGTCTCAGCTGTTTTCTTTTTGGAAACAGTCCTTTATGATGCTGGCACACTGCATAAATCTTATATATTTTAGCACAACTGTCTCCTAGATACTGAATTATTCTCTGAGGGAATGCTTGTCTGTCTAGGTCATTGTAAAAGTGGAATACCTGAACAGTTCTGGGAATTCCATTTTTTTTTTTTTGCACTTCAGGAGCTTATCTGTGGACTACAAGATATTTCTGGTACTATCGATCCATTGCCACTTAAAATTGCTAATTTTATAACAAACAATGTAAAAAGTAAATTATGGGAAAAAAACAGAAAGAAGGTATTTAAGGTTTTTAAATTAGCAGAAGTTACAGCCCTTACTTGTGTACCTTAAAAGAAGCACAATAAAGACTGTTTCAGCACAGATGACATTAAAACTGTTATGCATTCATTGTCATATCACGTTAGCAAATTGTATTCTCAGATTTCAATTTGAAACTGCTGGTTAACATTTCAGAGACTTACCATAAAATTTTTGGATACTTGCAGGTTGGAAGACAATATCCTAGTCAAAATGATACTAAGTTCTTATTTTGACTAGTCCGTCTGAGGTGAGAACAGGCAAAGATATTAAGAAGAGACTTTCTTATAAATCATTTTACCATTCATTCTGTGCTTCCCTTTCAAATATTGAACTTCAATCACATTTTACTTTGCAAAAATACAAACCCCTCAAAACCCCCCAAAATCCCACAACCTCTATTCCATTCTTGTAAATGGAAGAGAGATAGTCATCTGCTCTAATGGTATGTCACATCCTGGCTTCTTTTCCATACTATCAAAATTAACATACTTGCATTCAGATTGAGAGTGTGCTGGCCACAAGAGCCAGAGGTACGGGAAGGTTCTATGAATGACTACTTACTTTTCATAGTCTGGGACAATTCTTTCTCCATTCTAGGTTTCACCCCAGTTAAAGAGTTGGCTATGTCATATCCACATTTAGTATTTGCAACTTGCTACAAAATTCCTTTTGGGGGCCCTCTAGAATCTAAATCTATATCTATACTAACAAACTAACAATCTACAGACCATTATCTGTCTGAAGGCCAAGTGGCATGCTACAACCTGTGTACATATGCCAAAATTGCACCACTACCTCCCGTAAAACAGCCTAATCGGGTAACAGCCTGATTGGAAACAGTTCCTGGTAGACAATGTCCCCAAATGAATGTCTTAAACTTTATCTGGGAGAGTGATAGTTGGCCTGAACCAAAATTAAAAATTATAAAAGAAACAGTTATGTGCTAGTGCTTAAATCTGAGCCTGGCCCTAATGACTAAACTGATATATATGTATCCAGTGCCATTCCAGATTGAAGCACCAGAAGCCGTTCATGGAATCCTTGACGACCCTTTGAACCTTTACAAATTCTTGTCATCTCTCTTGGTCTACCACCCAGAATAAGTAGCAAATCCATAATTAATTAAGAATTGATCCATAATTAGTTAGGTTCTGTCATTATTTCTTTCATTAATATCCTTCCATTATGTTTAATCATCAAGTAAATTTTCTCATCAGGTTTTCCTCATCATATTTTTATATCCACCAGGATAAACTGTGATTTAAGACAATAATTTTAAATAAAATTCTCTTTTATCTTGTTACACATTTCAACATAAGAATTCCTTAAATACTTTATATGAGCTAAGATATAATTGTATCTGCAAGAGAATGTGAAAAGCCATCCAAAACCTATATCTATCAAAATAATCTCAGAGATTAAAGAAGCAGTGATTCAGGATTAAGCAACACTGTTTATATGCTTAAAGTTTTGGAGAACATTAGGATTTAATAGACCAACTATTGCATTTGAAACTATTAATTTGAATTATGAGGTAGGCCACAAAGATTGAAAGAAAAAGAGAAGATTCAACCTGTAACCATCTCTCCTGAATATTGTGAAAGTATTTGTATGCATTGACTTTTTTATACATATGTTCATATCTATATACTAGAATTTAGAACAGTATAATCCTGTTTCCTATAGATTTTCCTTTGTTATTTACCCAAAGGCACAATACAGTGATGATGAGAAAAAGGCCGTGTTTGCTGAGAGATGTCTTCCACTTTTGCATATAAGTTGTCCTAGTGAAAAAAACTCTAGTACTATTGAAGAAAGAAGGTGGAGCAAGCTGTCATTCACTGAACATTCAGAATAGACTGTTGTCTTCTCCCACAGAACAGTACCCAATTATTAACTTCCTTCATCTCTTCCACAGAATTTTGGTACAACTTTCACTGATTCTCTCAGTTTTCAGAATTCTCTAAGGGCTTTTAACAACATCCTGCTTTGTCTTCATGTATATCTGCATCCACTTAAACTGTTCATCTTCTAGGTTCCCTGTGATACAGCTTAATTTATAATTTTCCAGTACTGTTTGCTTCTTTGTATGTTTTCCACTTGTGTAAGACTTGCAACAATGGAAAAAAGTCATTAAGAAAGGAGAAACAAGAATGACTAGAGGGAATAAGTGTGATCCAACAGGAACCTCATGAAGTTTAACAAGGAGAAGTACAAAGTTCTGCACCTGGAGAAGAGCAATCCCATACACCAATATATGCTGGGAGCCATGCAGCTGGAAAGCAGCCCGGCAGAAGAAGACATGGTGATCCTGGTGGACACAAAGTTGAATCTGAGCCAGCAATGCGCTCTTGCCACAAGGAAGGCTAATGGTATCCTTGGCTGCATTAGACAAAGTATTACCAGCAAGTTGAGGGAGGTGATCCTTCCCTTTTTATTCAGCACTGCTGAGGCCATGCCTGGAGTATTGTGTCCAGTTCTGGGCTCCTCAGCACAAAAGAGACATGGACATACTGGACAGAGTCCAACAAAGGGTGACAAGGATGATTAAGGGACTGAGGCACCTCACATGTGAGGAAAGTCTGAGAGAACTGGAAGAGAAGGCTCAGGGGGTATCTTATGAACGTATATAAATACCTGAAGGGACGGTGCCGGGAAGATGTGGCCAGGCTCTTTTCAGTGGTTCCCAGTGACAGGACCAGAGGCAATGGGCACAAACTGAAACATGGGAGGTTCCATCTGAAGATCACGAAACACTTTTTTACTGGGAGGATGACTCAGCACTGACACAAGTTGCCCAGAGATGCTGTAAAGTCTCCACCCATGGAAATATTCAAGAGCCATCTGGACATGGTCCTGGGCAACTGGCTCTAGAGGGTCCTACCTGAGCAGGGGGTGTTGAACCAGATGATCTCCAGAGGTTCCTTTCCACCTCAACCATTGTGTAATAATATGAAAAAAACTAGTGTATAAAAGGATGCAAAAGATAATGAATATAAAGTATTAGGTAAACCATGAAAGAGTAAAATCCTAGTCAACTTTCCTATAAATTTAAGTTATCCAGAAGAAAAACAGAAGTAGTAAATGCAGCATTGTAAGAATACAATAAGGATATTCTTCCAGGAAGAAAGGACACATCATACAGATGTATCCTTCCAGCATTATGGTAGAAGATGAGTTTAAGGAAAAAAGGAAACCTTAAATATGCTGAAAGCTTTGAAAAAGAGAAGTAATTAGGAATGCAATTGTGAACAAGGCTCAAAGTTTAACCTATTCACACAGGCTGTTGTGGTACAAGAGTAAAATTATTAATACAAGACATACTTTCAGTACTAATTATACCACACTTTTCTTCCTGTAATATCAAACTTTTTGACATAGATTTGGGTAATAGAGTATTCACTACTGAGTATAGTTTTGAAAGCCAAAGGATAGCTAGCATATGACTGCTTACCAGACACCACAGTGATGTGAAGCTGAAGTAACCTCTGTGTTTTGAGAGAGAGATTATGGTTTAAATGTTCAAGGCCTAATAAATACCCTGACCCATAAAGTCAGTGGGAGACTTGCTGTTGACTTCAAAATTCATTAATACAAGTCATTGGTAAAGAGCAGGATCATTAAGCTGCAACACCCACAAAGACTAATTTAAATACAGGCTATCCTTTACTCCCAGTGCTATACTGTTCTTCACCTCAAGAGACCCACTATACTCTACAGAAGTATTCAAGTCAGTAACAATGCATTACTGTAAATAAACGGTTTGCAAGCTGACCCTTGCAAATAGCTAAGAGAAACAACTCGATTAATCAAAACCATATCCTATGACATTTCAGACCACAACTATCAGAAATTTCAGGCTTAAAGGAAAAAATGGGAACCAGAAAGCAAATAAAACCACACTTTTGTTGTTGTTTTTAAAACAAATATTCTATGTAAAAAAAGAGGTTGTGTTAGAAAAGCAGGTAAATCATATGCAATCCTGAATGTGAGGTACCAGACATTGTACTATGTGATACTCAGTCTACACAACAATTTCAGAGATATAAGAGCCATTTGTTTAGCTCCAGGTCATTGCCTTTCAAGGCAGTTTTTGAAAGAAGGCCTTAAAATTTAATTCTGATAAGATAGAAACAAATAATCTTATTAGGATTGTAATGAGACTATGGAAATAATTACCCGTATATTCAAAACCGATATTGGGCACACATACGCATGCTCCAGCTTTACAAAAAGTAATACATATGTACGTCTGTTAAACATAGACCTATAATATTTTTCTAAATTTAATAATTTGCACTGTAATTTGAACATTTTATTTGTTTTTCACATTAGAATAATGAACATTGATACTAAGAATAAAAATACTAGTTGTTTAATCCTACAGTACTTTATAGTGTTTGTGCTATTGACTAGCAGAATATTTAATTCCAATACAATCTTGACTGATGCATATGCCTTTGTTATTATCCTCCTAACTTCCTTGGGTCAAGGAGTCTCTCCATCTTGCATAATCAAATAGAACATAAATGCAGATGCAACAGAATACTGCTAAGAGTGATAGGAAAAAATACTTTACACTTAAGCTAAATACATATTATTTAATAGAATAAAGGAAAGCATGTGCATAAAATTAGTCAATAACACATTGTTACATCAATTTAGAGTAATATAATTACAATGATATATAGGAATTTACTATAATTACCCTTCCATGGAGACAAAGTTTAGAAATGGGGAAAGATTTATTAGGTCAAGTAGTAAGTTCCTTCACCAAATTATAGCACAAGTATGTTCTCCAGTCTCGCTTTAACTGACTCAAGTGTTGCAAAATTTCTCCACTTCTACAGAATTTATTCTGTTGTTCAACAGACTAATAGAACATAGTTGTCTTGGAGGCTTTACCTTAATATACATTTTTTTCACTACTCATTTTTATCCCATTTTCTTAATTATGCCTCTAGGATCTACTTTGAGAATGAATGCACTTTCTAAAAGCATATACTGTAAATATTTACAGACAACTTCATATCCTTACCCCTCACTATGACCTCCTCATTCCCCTTACTCCAGTCAAGTTTGTAATGTGTTTAATTAAGGTCAGGTATTCAAACAAACCAAAAAAAAAGGATGTCCAAAGAAAGATCATACAGAGGGTAATGAGAATAAAGTACTCGCAGAAATTCATTTGCATTTATAAAAATAAAGATCTAGCCAAATGGTCCAGAAGTGCTGAATATTTTAGTTTTGAGTGTTGGGTGTATAAACAATTTCACTCTTTTTTCAATATATGAAAAACAGTTTACATAGCTTGAGTTCTAGCAGGCAGTTCAATTGCCTCAGCGTCGAACATCTAGCATCATTTGAGATGACCTAGGTTATTTTGCTTTATCTGCTAGTCCTAAGATGCCCAAGTCTCCTGTGAATACTTCGTATCTACTAGCTATTACAGACCAAGATACTGTAGGGTTTCTCATGGTATTACGTACATATGTGTCTGATGACCAAATTAAGGTTAGTGAGTGTAGGCAGGATTTTCAAATACTAAAATGAATTCAAGCTTAGAATACCAAATACTGTTTAAAGTCAGTGCTGTAGGTCTGCTTGTGAAGGTGTTTAAAAAGAGGTATAACAAAATACTAACTTCTTAAAAACAGTCTTTACTATCACAACTTTTTTATTATTTTTATTCATTAATGCTTCAGTCAGTGCTGTATTACATTTTCCCATCACTACTAGAAAATATGTTCTGGGTTGGTAAGTAGTTGTGAGATTTCACATACAGTGCTCACCCCAGAATATTAAAAAGCAGTTGAAATTTCAAAGGCACAGTAAAGATCTGTGAAATCCGCTTCCAAGAGGAGTTTGGTGATTTGGATTTTTGAATATCCCTCCAGGTATCTTAACTTCCCACAAATGCACTGATGTCAGAGCAAATAATTGGTATATTTACACAAAACTTGCGTATCTGAAACAATTGGTAGGGAAGCATGTAACTCTTCCCATCAGTCTTTACAGGAGAAGTTGGTTACAGTTAATGATATCCAAACTAAGACTTATTATCTTGATTCGATATCTGCATAAGTCAGTAGATATCACTAGGATTTGGATTAGGAGTAAAGATAGAAATAAATGTTAATGAAAATTTTAGAAGTATAACAGTTTAACTGTGACCCTTGGATTGATCTAAGACACTGGATACAATTTTAATGGGTAACTCTCTTTGCGGTCTTAAAATTAAATCAAATAGTTCTTTGTAACATGTTCAAAAATACAAGGAATATTTTATAATATTAAACTTGCAGTATAAATTATTATACTAGTATTCTAAGATACTATGTTATACACAAATTCATTGTTACTATAGGACAATTTCCATAAGGAAGGAAAATAAACTATTTATTTATTTGTATAAATATTTATACACAACAGTAAAATTCTCACAGGATTAGAAGAAGAAAATAAATAAATAATGAGCACCAATTGCTTAATCTATTTTCTGCATTTAACCTAGATGTGTATCAGCCTATGGATCCAGATCTCAGAAAATGTCCAGATTCCCTATGTATATAGTGGAGGTGTATATAGAATCATAGAATCATAGAATCATTTAGGTTGGAAAAGGCCTTCAAGATCATCAAGTCCAACCATTAGCTATGCCCACTAAACCGTGTCCTGAAGACCCTGTCCACTTGCTTTTTTAATATCTCCAGGGATGGTGACTCAACCACTTCCCTGGGCAGCCCATTCCAATGTTTGACAACCCTCCCAGTAAAATAATTTTTCCTAATATCTAACCTAAATCTCCCTTGCCTCAACTTGAGGCCATTTCCTCTCGTCCTATCTCCAGCCACCTGACAGAAGAGACCAGCACCCACCTCACTACAACCCCCTTTCAGGTAGTTGTAGAGAGTGACATGGTCTCCCCTCAGCCTCCTTTTCTCCAGGCTAAACAATCCCAGTTCCCTCAGCCACTCCTCAGAAGACTTGTGCTCCAGGCCCCTCACCAGCTTGGTTGCCCTTCTCTGGACACACTCCAGCACCTCAATGTCTTTCCTGTAGTGAGGGGCCCAAAACTGAACACAGTACTCGAGGTGCGGCCTCACCAGTGCCCAGTACAGGGGAACAACCACCTCCCTGCTCCTGCTGGCCACACTATTTCTGATACAGGCCAGGATGCCGTTGGCCTTCTTGGCCACCTGGGCACACTGCCGGCTCATATCCAGCCGGCTGTCGACCAGCACCCCCAGGTCTTTCTCTGCCTGGCAGCTTCCCAGCCACTCTTCCCCAAGCCTGTAGCGCTGCGTGGGGTTGCTGTGACTGAAGTGCAGGACCCGGCACTTGGCCTTATTGAACTTCATACAATTGGCCTCAGCCCATCGATGCACCCTGTCCAGATCTCTCTGTAGGGCCTCCCTACCCTCAAGCAGATCGACCCTGCCTCCCAACTTGGTGTCGTCTGCAAACTTGCTGAGGGTGCACTCAATCCCCTCATTCAAATCATCAATAAAGATATTAAACAGAACAGGGCCCAACACTGAGCCCTGGGGAACACCACTTGTGACCCGCCGCCAACTGGATTTCACCCCATTCACCACAACCCTCTGGGCTCGGCCATCCAGCCAGTTTTTCACCCAGTGAAGAGTGCACCCATCCAGGCCACGAGACACCAGTATGCCTTGAAAGACTCCAAAGAGACATCCTGCAGGTGGAGAACTGCTCCCCCGTGGACCTCCCTGGGCTGCAGGGACACAGCCTGCCTCACCATGGTCTTCCCCACGGGCTGCAGGGGAATCTCTGCTCCGGCGCCTGGAGCACCTCCTGCCCTCCTGCTGCACTGACCGGGGGATCTGCGGGGCTGGTGCTCTCACATGTTCTCACTCCTCTCTCCAGCTGCAGTTGCTGTTCCGTAGCACCTTTTTTTCCTTCTTAAATCTGTTCTCCCAGAGGCACTACCACCGTCGCTGATGGGCTCGGCCTTGGCCAGCGGTGGGTCCGTCTTGGAGCCGGCTGGCATTGGCTTTGTTGGACATGGGGAAGCTTCCAGCAGCTTCTCACAGAAGCCACCTCTGTAACCGCCCCCGCTACCAAAGCCTTGCCACACAAACCTGATACATGTAGTCATGTAATTGCAGAGTAGATCATTCAGAGCTATATGAATATTAGATTCAGAGTTAAAATAATTTGAGGTCTTTTCTAGATTTATTTCTTAAGTGTTACTTCTGGATTTTCATTTCGTGATATATAATTGATTAAAGATATTACTTTGACCTAGACAGTATTTTATTATCATACATATGTTTTTAATAGCCCAACACAAATTAGGTTAAAGAAAAGCAATTATTTGTTTGGATTTTTAAATGTACTATTTGCTTCATCTTTGGTCATATAATTTTATTTTTTTATTTGTTTATTTGCTCCAAATAACAAAGCAGATATATTTAATCAGATGAATTTCTGAATATTTAATACATACAAGAAAATAATAATCTATCATCAGGCATGTTTTATACAGGAGTTGTAGTTTAATGCATTGAGTGCATTAATTTTGAATAATTATAGATGCAGCTCTCATCCAAACAATAGAGTAGAAAGAAAAACCCAGGGCATGGGTGGGATAATGCTGTTCAAATGAATGCTGTTGCTGTGTGTCTTGGCAAACATGAATAAAAGGTTAAAAAAACCATCCAACCAAATAAACAAAAAAAACCCCTCAGAACACAGCAAATAGGACAAAGAAGACAAAATGCTGCCAGAAAAAGAATAAAACAAGCCATAGGCAATAAAGCTACCTCAGTTTATTATTCCCTTGACCTTCTGGTAAAACAGAAGGTTTTTTTCTGCAACTGTTATTACTGGAAGTAAAACTTGGGTTACAAATTAGTCCCCACGTTTAATCTGGGGACTTAATCTGGCATCTGTTGTAACTACTGCATCCCTGAGGTGTCACATAAATAATAATTAGAAGCACCTTCTCTAACAAACTCTGTCTCTATTTTCCTTTGCTGCATAGCTTGACAGCTTTTTCGCTTGAAGTTAATTTCTTCAGCTACATAGCCAATCCAGCCTCTTCATGTGACTATACCATATCAAATTCTCAGGGCAGTAATTATTTTATTTTACGTGCCTTCACTTTCATGTCCATTTTATTGAACTATTGACTCTGTTGGCTTTACCATTTTTAAATTCCCTCTATCCATGGTCCGTCAGCATTTTTGATGCTAGTATGTGGTTTTGGATTTGATCTTTAATTTCTAATATATTTGTAATTGATTGTGCTCCATTTGCTGTGTTAATAAATATACTTAATTTAGATGTATCTTTCATATTTTGGAATAGTCATAGACATTTAAACAAAGATATTGCATTGTAACTCTAGTTAAATACTGATGTCACTCAGATTTATATTTCGTTCACAAGACCAATATCGATTCTTCTGTTGCAGAAGTGGGTCTTATTTACTGCAAATAAAACCATGAACACAACAACATTTTTCTGGGTAAATACAGATTTCCAAGAATTGGTATTATTGGCTTCTCAACAGCTTAAAAGTATTTTTTACTGTATATTAGCAGTAAACATATTTTTTTTCTGGAAGCCATCAAATCCATGATGAAAAAGCTTGAGAGAAAAACCAAGCCATTTCACCTTCATTCAAAACTTGGCTATTACTGTATCAGGGTTTTTCTCTCCAATCTGCATAAAAATGATAAGATTATTCCAATGTTTTCCTTAACATTTAGCATCCAGCACAGTTCACTTTTGTGTTCCTTGCCTTGAGAATCAGCTACTGAAATATTCTGTCAGCTGATTTGCTTGACAAATCCTTTTGGCTGAACTTCAGTATGCATAGGAAACAGCTGTTCAATTACTGACAATTACTAAAAGAGAACCCAAGTAAGCCACAAGTCACTATACTGTTTGCTTTTAGCCCTTTGCTGACAATGGTACTTGACTAAGCAGTGAAAAATCTTTCTTCCCAAGATGCTGCATCTTGTAGAGGAGCATATAAACAAAGACTGTGCATCCACTTCAAACACATGTGAGAACATAAAAGATTATGGCAGTGCTATTTATACACCATTCAGCTACATGTTGCTAAACAATTTTCCTGTGGTCTGCTTTGAATAGTCTATTTAACTATGAATATAGTTTTTCAACATGTATCTAACATGAACTGTGACAAATTACTGTTTTGTGTTCACAGATGTATTTGCATATACATGCTGAAAATTAGACCATAATAGTCTTCAATGCAAATGCATCTCCTTTCTGCTATATCTTGTAATCATTACTCTAACCTTATCAAGACTCAACATAAAAAACCTCATGAAAAGCTCCCTATATTATCTTAAAGGTAAAAAAAACCAGAACCCAATTCCTTGTTTTCATATTATATGACAAATACAGTTTCATCATGAATTGTTTTTTCTTACTTATAAATGTTATTAGCTTTACACATGAAACAAGTTAAAATTATGCTCTCTTTTCAGTTTTTTCAGTTGGTAAGATGAATGGTCAAATGTATGCATGCACACCTCATACAAGTAATACTGATATGCATATGACTAGTGGAGATTAGATTTATAATTTACAACTAACCATAATCTTAAATTGACCTTTCATGAATTAAAATATCAGCTCAAAGAAACACTAAAATATCCCCAAAGAAAAAGACTTTTCTTTTCCTAAAATCATTGATCTTGTTTTTTACTTTCTATCCCTCAGTACATTTTTATCCTTGTTATCTCCAGTTAGGACTTCTGAGATGACCTTTCTATCTAAAAAAACAAAAAAACCCAACCAAACAAAACCCCCCCAGCAGCCTGTTCCCCAAAAATCAAAACTACAGCTTGACTGTCAAAGCAGAGGTTTATTTACCAAAACAGATATGAGATCTGAGCAGCCAATACCATCATTACTCAAATAATTAGCCTATTGATTAGCAGCTCCCTAGATCAGATCAGCAGTGTGTCCTTGGTATGCAGGGTCACAGAATTCCTTCAAGTTCCTTCTTTCTTTACTTCAGTAAATCCAGATCTTAGCATGAGCTGCTTTGTTTATAACCCTTACTACATAGTTTTACACACTCATCCCCTTTGTTAACATATTAACACTGTTTTCAGATCTTTTTTAATACATGATGAGCAATTATTCAAAATTAGCAATTTAATACATGATTAGCAATTAAGAAAGAGAAGAAAATGCCTCATTTGACATTCTAACCACCAAAATCCCTTCCCCATTTACTTATGTGTAATTTTTCTATAAGCTTATTTAGCATAAAATTTTCAGCTGTTATGATGGATATTTATGTCAGTAAAATCAAGTTTTGAGCCTGGATCCTACTTACACTGATTAAAAGCGCTGGCTGTTTCTCCTAGCTTTTAGTTTCTAATGCCATCCACCGTAAAGTAAAACTCAGACTGCTGATAAACTCTGCATGTCACAATTCAAAGAGAACTTCAGACCACTTCCCATCAGTTTCAGGAAAAATCTGATTGATGTAGTCTCTCACTACAAGAAACTATTGCCAGCTTTCAAGTTCCACAGCCAAGATAGGCCTCTGAGAGACCTACAATAGCCAGTCATGAGACTGTCATTGAAGTTCTGTTTGATTTTATCAAAACCATCCCAAAAGTTGCTTTTACCCAAAGAACACTTTTTTTTTTGCTGACTATTAAAGACTTACTTCACTGTTGAGGCATAAATATTCTCAAAGAAGCAGTCAAGCCATCTCCGATCTCTCATTTTTAAAAGAAAAAGAAAAGGAAAAAAAAAAAGTCTCTCTTCCTCAGAGATTTGGATTTTCTGAGCACAAAATACAAGAAACTACTAGAGATTTGTTTTACAGCTGATTATATATTAACTTTTCCTCTCTACCTAATCTATCTGTGTTTCAAACTATCTGTTTCCAACTCTCCTCTGCCCAAGAAGATAATTACCCTCTCTCTAATTTTTTTTTTTTGCTTTGCTTTCCTCTCTTGTCCTCTCATCTCTTTTCTGCATAAACTGTCTTTTCCTTCAAAGATTGCCTAACTGATACTTCTATAAATAAACTCTGAGCTGTTGTTATAACCTTGTATTTCACTTTTAAATTCACTGCCTCTATTTCAGACCTTAAGAAGGGCTTACTTGCCCAAAAGCTTGGCTGATTTTTTCTCAGTACAGTTGCCAGTCAGTCCAGTAAAGAGATACTGCTTCAATTGACAGATTTTTCTCTCCTGCCATTAAAGACAATTGCTTTGAAAGACACATAAGAAATAAAATAGTGTACTATAGTTATCCTGTAACTTATTTATGCATATATTTCTGAATAAATATCTATCTAGTGCTAAACAGGAATACCAATTATTTTTTTGTTTTAAAAATATGACCTACTGCTCAGTATTTGAGAAGGCAAAAGAGAGACAGCTCTTTTAATAAATGGTGAGCTCTAATATCCAAACAATATTCGTGTAAAATGTTCAACTTTTGTAAACAAAGAGCTTAGACCTTATTAGTGACCTGCTCAGGAACTTATTTATGACATAAAGTCAGTATGCACAAATACAGGAAAAGAATTGGTATTCAGGAAAGCCTAAGTAGCCCAAGAAGCGTGTAGACACTACAATTCAATGATGGACTCAAATGCATTCCCAAGGTCAATATCAGGCTGCTCTGTTGATCTGAACATGCAGAAATTTAGGCATCTAGAGATATCAGCCAACACATAAATAGAGATGGCAATTTTTGAGCTCTAAGTGTCAATTGTCAATAACATTTTGGCTTACAGATTAGTGTTATAAAGCCTCCAAGGGACTGCTAAATTATTTAAATAAAGATTGGGACAACTCTGCTAACATGTAGTCCTAGCAATACTTTTCTTGTAATTGTACTTAAATTGCCTTCCTCATCCTAATGATAGTCTCAAAAGTAATGAAAATCTGTTACATGCCATTGATTTTTTGCAAGTTTTGCATTATTATTATTTATAATTTTTTTTAATTTTACTGATAACCAATTTATTTCAGTTGCCGTGGTTTAACTACAGCTGGTAAGTAGGCACCATGCTGCTGCTCACTCACTCCCCTCCCCCACTCAGTCGGATGGGGGAGAGATTCGGGGGAAAAAAAGTAAACCCCAAGGGTTGAGATAAGAACAGTTTAATAGAACAGAAAGGAAGAAACTAATAATTATAACAATAACAATAATAAAATGACAATAATAACTGTAAAAAGGATTGGAACATACAAAACAAGTGATGCACAATGCAATTGCTCACCACTCACTGACCAATGCCCAGTTAGCTCCTGAGCAGCAATCCCCCCCAGGCCAACTTCCCCCAGTTTATACACCGGGCATGATGTCCCATGGTATGGAATACCCCATTGGCCAGTTTGGGTCAGGTGCCCTGGCTGTGTCCTGTGCCAACTTCTTGTGCCCCTCCAGCCTTCTTGCTGGCTGGGCATCAGAAGCTGAAAAATCCTTGACTTAGTCTAACCACTACTTAGCAAAAACTGAAAACATCAGTGTGTTATCAACATTCTTCTCATACTGAACCCAAAACACAACACTGTACCAGCTACTAGGGAGACCATTAACTCTATCCCAGCTGAAACCAGAACACGGTATAAACTGATTAGCTATTTAAATGAAAGAATCATTGATGAGGTAGAGTAGATACTGAGTTTTCATCTAAATTTCCACTTTTTCTTTAGGCAACACTTCAGACAATATTCTGAATCAAGGTAAAACTGTAGAGAGAAGTTTCCATTTTTTTTCCAGAATCCTACAGTTACTGCTTACTAGCTCAGTTCTGCTGTAACTAAGCAATTATGTGATACTAGTATGTAAAGCCAAATGTTACTATTGTTAATGTCACTAATGATTCTCTACACATACAGAAAGTTGCTATATAATCTTTGTGTGTGTGTATTTTAGTAGCTAGAACGTAAGATAAAGGGTTTATTTGGGGAAGTTAAGTTCCAGTTGGCTATTAACAACAACAGAAAATACTTTCTTTTTGTGGACAAGCTATCCTGGAGACGTGGTAGTCTCCATTATTGGAGGTCTTGAGGAAAAGCCTAGGCAAAGACCTTGTAAATAGATGTTTATAATAGAATGGATTGGAGTATTTCTTACAGTTTCTTCCAACTCCATGGTTTTGCACACTCATCTTTGTGGAGAAATAAAAATGCATTACTTATAAGATGGCTACTCAGTGATCCTTATGGATCATAACGTGCAGGTTCTTTGTTCATTTATCTATGGAGTGATTTAAAATTCCTTTTAAATCAGTAGGAAGAGTCCTTCTGACCTCTATATTCTTTGCATTAATCCATTCTCAAAGTGCACTAAAATTTGATGAAGAGACAATGATCTAAGAGAATTTAGATAAAGAAATAATGTGAACTACAGTAGTTCTGTAGTCTTCCCTAAAGTATAAATTTTTACATGCTGAAATGGAAATAGGCAATAGAAAAAAGTATTTGAACTAAAGACAGAACATATGACATAAGTGGAAAATACCAAAAATCTGTTAGAAAATGCTGAGGATCAAACAAAAATGATGAGAGTTAAAAATTTAAATGGCATTTCAAAGCAATTTCTGTCTAAATTCAAAATTCAGTCCTTTAAGCTCCAGATTCAAATTCCATGAGACAATACTTCTGCTCCATAAACACTGTCTATTTCTTCTAATGCCTGGAGGTGAACCTCTACAGATGCCATAGACCCGTCTAACTTGTAAGTTCTCCTGGCACCTAGGTGTTGTGCTGCCAATTCCTCATCTACATTCATGAAGACATTTGTCCTGAGGAACAATCATGACCCCCAGGCCAAATACTACAAGGTGAATTGGCCATGGTTAAATTTCATAGCTCCTAATAAAGCTTTTGCAGCCACCCTTGATTCTAAACATTTTTTTTTCTATGTATATATGAAAGGTGGGTGGGGTGGGGTGGGGTAAAGGTTACAGTTACAACGTCCTTAAAAATGTGGGAGTGGTGCTTTTAAATACATTTAGGACACACGTCTCGTGCCGTTAGTACGCTCTCTTTGGCATGAGAGCATGCGAATATATTGCCTACTGGCAACAGATACTAGGTCAAAGCCCATTGTAACAATACCTGAGTACTCTGTAGGATAAAAGATCCAAATTTATCCAAACTGCCTGGAAGCAATCTCTAAAATGAAGTGCCCTGAAGAACTGTATCTGATTTTTTTTCTTGGCAGGAACTATCAGTCCAGACAAGGTCCAAGCAGTGTGGTGACTTATATACAATATGTGCAGCCAAGGCACAAGTAAATAACAGGCAAAAAGACATTGTATACTTCATATGTCTCTACAAATATGAACATGAAAAACATTCAACAGTTGAAGTGATATAATTAATAAAGCAGCTTATTGGTTAATTGTATGCTTTTCTCTGTACCCTTCTTGACAATGTGAATGAAGAAATTCTCAAAGACCACATTTTTGAGTGTTTGCCTGAAGACATTTCTGGAGTATGCTTGGCAGTAATTCCAAAAGGTTATGAGCTTTGAAAATTTGTTAGAAAGAAAAAAAGCAATTAACTGCTTGTGGTGGGTTGATTCTAACTGGATGCCAGGTGCTGATCAAAGCCACTCTATCACTCCTCTCCTCAGCTGGACAGAGGAGAGAAAATATAACGAAAGGCTTATAGGCTGAGATAAGAACAGGGACATCACTCAGCAGCTACCATCACAGGCAAAAGAGACTCAATTTGGGGAAATTAGTTCATTTATTACCAATCAAATCAGAGTAGGGTAATGAGAAATAATAATAATACTAAAAAAAAATCTTAAACACCTTCCCCCCACCCCTCCCTTCTTCCTGGGCTCTACTTTACTCCCGAATTCTCTACCTCCTCCCCTTGTGTAATGCAGGGGAACAGGGAGTGGGGGTTGGGGTCAGTTCATCACACCTCATCTCTGCCGCTCCTTCCTCCTCAGGGGCAGGACTTCTCACTCATCCCCTGCTACACCATGGGGTCCCTCCCATGGGAGACAGTTCATGAACTCCTTCAGCGTGAGTCCCTTCCACGGGCTGCAGCCCTTCAGGCACAGACTGCTCAAGCATGGGTCCCCTGCGGGGTCACAAGTCCTGCCAGAAAACCTGCTCCAATGTGGGATCCCCTCTCCACGGGTCTGCAGGTCCTGCCAGGAGCCTGCTCCAACATGGGCTTCCCCACGGGGTCACAGACTCCTTCGGGCACCCACCTGCTCCGGCGTGGGGTCCTCCCCGGGCTGCAGGTGGAGATCTGCTCCCCCGTGGACCTCCCTGGGCTGCAGGGACAGCCTCCCTCACCATGGTCTTCCCCACGGGCTGCAGGGGAATCTCTGCTCCGGCGCCTCGAGCACCTCCTCCCCTCCTTCTGCACTGACCTGGGGGTCTGCAGGGCTGTTGATCTCACAGTTTCTCACTCCTCTTTCCAGCCACAGTTGCTGTTGCATAGGTTTTTTTTTCCCCCTTCTTAAATATGTTACCCCAGAGGCTCTACCACTGTTACTGATGGGCTCGGACTTGGCCAACAGCAGGTCTGTCTTGGAGGGGAAGCTTCCAGCAGCTACTCACAGCAGCCACCCCTGTAGCCCCCCTGCTACCAAAACCTTGCCATGCAGACCCAATACACAGCTAATTGGTCAAAGGTTGTTTCTTTTCTCATCTAGACTAGGTGCTTCATCAAATATAAAAATAAATTTAAAAAATCTAAGTATCAGCTATGAAGCTATTGACAGTGAGTATGCCTGTGATTTGTTTATATTGTTTATATTGATATCAGGTCTATGGAAAAATATCTCTAGATTTTAAAAAAAAAAAAAGATGTGTTGTGTGGAGAAGCTGAATTGTCAGTTTTCCACTTAGAAACCAACAGGGTAAATTTGGCACTGATATACAAATTTGCATTAAGGCATCTTGTCTTTTATTATCTTCAGATTGGCCCCTCGCTTCAAAGCCTGAGGAATATATTTATACCCACCATCTCCAAGTTGAACAGATGCTATATTTGCCATTTATCTTTCAAGAGAGAGAAACATGGAAAGGACTGGCTCACTTCATAGCTCCTTACACATTTTTCTTCCCCTTCAATGTGTAAAGTACACCACCCTAACATCACTTCAACACTGATAGTGTAAAAGTAATATCTTTAAGAAAATTTTAAGATAATCTAAATTGGGATAATAGGATAAAATCTCTGTAATAACCAAACATCTTACTATGTCTCAAAACATGGAGGCTGATTTACTGCTCTTTTAAACAAACAGGATATTGTGGTTCAATTCACAGTTTTTAAATTTGTTTAATTATGGCCACTATTGAATAGAGATTATTCTAATACTCTAACAAAATTGCATATACAGTATCAGTCGCCTTCCAAAACTTGCATGGTTTAATAACTTTTTTCCACAGTTTTAATATGATGCTTTTGTAGCTCATTTACAATTAAGATTGATGTATATAGAGTCAAAAAGGAAGATAGTGCTTTCTTCTATGGCAAGGGGAACAGTACTTTGACACCGAAGGTGCTAGGCCTGGACCCACAGGGCAAGGGCTGGGCTCAGGCAGGGCTGTGAGGCAGCGGGGCTGGAGCTGGGGCAGGCCCAGGTGAGCCACAGCCGACAGCAGGTCCCAGGGCTTAGGGAGGCCGGGCCACTGCCCCCGCCTTCCCCCATGGTATATATACATGCTGATGATGTCTATACAGGCTGTGTCATCCGGTTGTCACATGCGTGTTGACGTGGTTTCCAGAAAAGAAAAAGAAGCATCAGATGGAAACAAGAGAAAAGAAACGCATGACAAAGAGGAGACATTGATCACCACTGGCACGTGCAAATGCAGACTTTGGTAAGTTTTAGAGTACGTGTGATGCCAAATCCACATCATTAACGTGCTCTTGCTAAAAGGGTATCTCACTGCTAATAAAGCATCAGTTGTTACTACTGAGGTTCAATAAATAAGAGACATAAATTTACTTGCCATATCACTACCTAAAAATGAAGTAGGTAATAAAAGTATAATTTCATTCTTATAAATTGAAAGGAACGGTTTAAGTATTTTAATTAGCAATTGACTAGATAACTACCACTATACTAAAATAAATGTCAATTAACATGCTAATTTTTGGCAATTAATTGATATCCAATCAACCCACTACAGTTATTTTGTTAAATGCCAGTTAAATCCTAAAACTCTTTGCAAGTTTAATTTATCAATTACAGAGCAAAAGCACATTTATTGCTGGCATGGTTGGGTTAATTATAAGGCAACTAGATTAGGTTGGTATTACTTTTTAACTTTATTAAATCTTATTAAAAAGGTTATGTATTGAGTGTACAATAAACACGTAATCTAAATTAAATAGTTTAATTTAATTAACTTTTAAAAGTTTCGTGCAGCTTCATGTAAGATTACAGGAGAACTAGTATCTCAGGCCTGAGAACTAAACTGTCTTCTCTCTCATCATTGACTATTATATTTAAAGACATGTATGACATCAAGACCAGAAAATTACTTAATTTCCAACCATATCCATCCTTTATTGCCTATTATTAGCTTCTTATGATATACTATTACACTCTTAGGTTCATGAGAAGCTCTTTCATGTGGGTTGACAGGTACCTTCACGTATGAGTCTTTAGATACTAAAACATTTGCTTTGTATAATAAGAAATTATTCAAAGGAAGTTATACATAGCATAACTTGCCTTACCTTAATCTGTACATGTCCTGGTTTCAGCTGGGATAGAGTTAATTGTCTTCCTAGTAGCTGGTATAGTGTTATGTTTTGAGTTCAGTATGAGAAGAATGTTGATAACACACTGATGTTGTCAGTTGTTGCTCAGTAGTGTTTAGACTAAGAAGTCAAGGATTTTTCAGCTTCTCAAGCCCAGCCAGCAAGAAGGCTGGAGGGGCACAAGAAGTTGGGAGGGGACACAGCCAGGGCACCTGACCCAAACTGGCCAATGGGGTATTCCATACCATGTGACGTCGCATCTAGTAGATAAACTGGGGGGAGTGGGGGCAGGGGAGATTGCTGCTCAGGGACTAACTGGGCATCTGTCGGCGGGTGGTGAACAATTGTATTGTGCATCACTTGTATATTCTAATCCTTTTATTATTACTGTTGTCATTTTATTAGTGTTATCATTATCATTACTAGTTTCTTCTTTTCTGTTCTATTAAACTGTTCTTATCTCAACCCATGAGTTTTACTTCTTTTTCCTGATTTTCTCCCCCATCCCACTGGGGAGGAGGGGGGAGTGAGTGAGCAGCTGCTTACTGCTTAGTTGCTGGCTGGGGTTAAACCACGACAGTACAGAACTGATTAAAATATAATGGTTAACAAAGACTCCATTTAAGGTACCTGAGAATTACATTCTACATATTTTTCAATGTGTTAGAATAAACTCCTATGCTTATAACTACAAATGCTTATAAAGTTGGTGCTGAGTTCACCATATATAAGCAGCCTAAAAATGACTGGATGATATTTGCTTCAAATATTTATTTCAATTACTGTTGCAAACAAAGCGATTGGAAAGATTGAGAGATAAAAATATCTATCAAATGAAGACAGATTAAAACCTGTTAAGACAGCTAATACTTACTTTTGGAATCCGCTTTCTTGACATTAGAAGTTTCATACTACTTTTTTCTTTATTCCTTGGAAACAGTAAGTATATTATGTGTATTATTATTGTTGTTGTTATTATTATTAGGTTTGTTATTATTGTTTATTATACTATATATAATATAGTCTGCTTACATATTTACTTATGTTTCATCTTATAAGAGGAAACAATAAGAATCTAATTTAACATTCCAATTATGCATGTAGATGAAGATACATTTCTGTCAAGGTGGATTTGCCTAAATCCTGTTATAATTAATTGTTGTACAGAACAGACCTAAAGAGCAGAAACATTCTTTCATCATATTTGCATTGCTGTTTAGATTTATAGTTCATACCATAGAATTAGGAGTGGAATTTTTGAACGAGTATGTTTATAGCAAAATTGTGTTAGAATTCTATGTTAAAGGGCTGGTTATAGCTTCAAAGTGTTCATAAAGTTTATTAAATTACTCATGTATTTATTTGAGCAGCATAGTTGGATTGTAACAAAATGATAGACTAAAGTGACAGTTTTTTCTTTATATAGTAGGGTACATGAATCAATAACCATGCCTTCAATGCTCTTCTAGGGGTTTTGTTAGCTTGTTGAAGTTTGAGCTATATGTCATTAAATACTGAGACAATCAGCATAAAGCCTTTATTCTTTTTAGAGCTTAAAAACTTTAAAAATACAATTTATTGTCATCTTTAAAAAAAATATGAGCCGTATTTAACTGCAAACCAGTTAGAACTGAGTTAAACTGGACATTGCCATAACTAGGCAGTCGTTCATTTTCAGGCAAATTTCCATTCAGAATATTTTCCCCCCAAATAAATGAATTAAAATGATGCATCAGATCAAATACAGCAGGATGTGAGTTACATTGGGCTTAAGCAAGTAAATAAAATTTTTATAAATAGTTTTTATTTTCAGCCTGCTTCTTTTCCTTTTCAAATACATGAGTATCATGGTTTAACCCAAGCCAGCAACTAAGCACCATGCAGCCACTTGCTCACTTCCCCCCCACCCAGTGGGATGGGGGAGACAACTGGGAAAAAAAGAAAAGTAAAACTCATGGACTGAGATAAGAACAGTTTAATAGAAGAGAAAGGAAGAAACTAATAATGCTAATAACAATAATAAAATGACAATAATAATAGTAAAAGGATTGGAATATACAAACCAAGTGATGCACACTGCAATTGCTCACCACTGGCTGACTAATGCCCACTGAGTTCCCAAGCAGCGATCTGCCCCCAGGCCTACTACCCCCAGTTTATACACTGGGCATGATGTCACATGGTATGGAATACTCCTTTGGCCAGTTTGGGTCAGCTGTCCTGGCTGTGTCCCCTCCCAACTTCTTGTGCCCCTCCAGCCTTCTTGCTGGCTGGGCATCAGAAGCTGAAAAATCCTTGACTTTAGACTAAACACTACTTAGTAACAGCTGAAACATCAGTGTGTTATCAACATTCTTCTCATATTGCACCCAAAACACAGCACTAGACCAGCTACTAGGAAGAAAATTAACTCTATCCCAGCTGAAACCAGGACAGTGAGAAATGTATTACTTACTGGTTTCAGTATGTATTTTAAAACAGTTGGTTTAAACATAAAGGAATTTACTATCAGTGGTGAGTTTTCCCTTTTTACTCATAATAAATATCTGAAAAAGTCTTGGGGGTTGTCCAGAGATATGAATTGCCACTTTGCTTCCTTCTCCCACAGCACCTACAGTCAGTTTGTTCTTGATCAATATGTGAGGAAATATGCAATATTATAAATAATTCCCCAAGAGCACACCACTTCATAAGCCAAGGGCTTTGCAGTGGTCCTGGCACCTCAGCTCCTCACTTCCCCAAATTAGAACCAGATGGCTGAATCTTCAGGCTGTTATCTGTACACCCACTGCTATAAACCGAGATATTACTCCAAAGATACACATTCTTCAGATTAGCTGGTCTCATATCCAGCATTTTTAGGGTGAAAATAGCAAAAGAAAAGATTTTTATTTAAAAGTTGGTAATGAATTCAGTAAGAAAAATGCAATAATAAAATATCATTCTACATTGTTGTGGTTTAACCCAGCAGGCAGCTAACGAGGACAATATCCACCGTTTATTCTATACCATCTACGTCATGCCCAGGTTCCATGCTTTCCAATATACCCCAATTAATCACCACCACCTTTCCTGTCTTTTGATACATACACACAGATATCATTGCCTTAGTGTATGGACCATCCCTCTAAACTGTTGAGTTCATTTAGTCCATGACTTTGGGCTCCATCTGTCAGAACAGTCCTTCAGGGCAAGAGAGATGGTGTGTGGTGTTGGATTGTTGCATGCTGAAGCCAGTTCTGCTTCCATTGCTGCTGTGCATGTCCGCTTCTATCATTGCTGCACTTTTCTTAGTTTCATCAGAATCCATTCTTCATTAATCTGGGTAATTCTTACTGTAATACTGTTGATATGGCATATAGCAACCATAGTATTGATGACATACAGTATTATATAGCAATTAACATCATATGGTTCAAATCATTGGCTATTCTCACCTAAAATCAAATCCCCTTGAGGCACACATTGGACTTCCCCATCTTTTTGCATAACCCACCAAATGCACCCAGGTCCTTGAGCAAAAACAATCCCACAGATGGGTTTGCCTTTGCTTGAGGCAGGAATAACCCAGACTGTCTTCCCCAGCATATTTTTGATGTGCACTACAGGGGCTTTATCCCATTCTACAGTACGTGCAAGTTTTGATTAGGCAGGGCCAGCTCGATTGGCAGATCCTGTAATGTTGACTAACCAGGTGGCTTTTGCTAAATGTGTATCCCAATGTTTGAATGTCCCACCACCCATTACTCTCAGCGTAGTCTTTCACGGTCCATTGTGTCATTCAATTTTCCCAGAGACTGGTGCATGATAGGGCATGTGGTATACCCACTCAATGCCATGCTCTTTGGCCCAGGTGTCTATGAAGTTGTTTCAGAAATGATTCCTGTTGTCTGACTCAATTCTTTCTGGGGTGCCATGTCACCATAAGACCTGTTTTTCAAGGCCCAGGATAGCATTCCAGGCAGTGGCATGGGGCATGGGATATGTTTCCAGCCATCTGGTGGTTGCTTCCACCATTGTAAGCACATAGCGCTTGCCTTGGAGGGTTTGTGGGAGTGTGATATAGTCAGTCTGCCAGATTTCCCCTTATATATATTTCAGCCATCATCCTCCATACCACAGGGGCTTTAACTGCTTGGCTTGCTTGATTTCAGTGCATGTTTCATGTTCATGGATAACCAGTGCAATAGTGTCCATGGCCAAGTCCACCCCTCGATCACAAGCCCATCTATATGTTGTATCTGTTCCCTGATGACCTGAGGTGTCATGGGCTCACTGAGGTATAAATAATTCACTCTTATGCTGCCAGTCCAAGTCCACCTGAGCCACTTCAATCTTAGCAGCCTGATCCACCTGCTGGTTGTTTTGATGTTCTTCAGTGCCCTGACTCTTGGGTACATGAGCATCCACGTGATGTACTTTTACAACCAGGTTCTCTACCTGGGCAGCAGTATCTTGCCACAGTGCAGCAGCCCAGATGGGTTTTACTCTGCGCTGCCAGTTGCTCTGCTTCCATTTTTGCAAACAGCCCCACAGCACATTTGGCACCATCTATGAGTCAGTACAGAGATAGAGCATTGGCCACTTTTCTCAGTCAGCAGTGTCTAAAGCTAGCTGGATGGCCTTCACTTCTGCAAATTGTTTTGATTCACCTTCTCCTTCAGCAATTTCTGCAACTTTTCATATAGGACATGCTTGAAGTTCTAGCATGTCTGGCATAGCAGTGCTCAGCGGCAGCGTGACTTCATTCAGGCCATGATAGTCTACTGTTAGTCTCCACTCTCCATTAGACTTTCACACTATGCCATATGGGACTGTTAAAGGGTGAGCGAGTCTTGCTGATCACTCCTTGACTCTCCAGTCGAGGAATCAACTTACGGATGCGAATCAGGGAGTCTTGGTTGGTGCAATATTGCTGCTGGTGTGCTGTTGTGGTAGCAGTCAGCATCCGTTGTTCTTCAGTCGTCAGCAACCCCACAACAGAAGGGTCCTCTGAGAGACCGGGCAAGGTAGATAGCTGTTTAATTTCCTCCATCTCCAAGGCAACTATACCAAAAGCCCACTGATACCCCTTTGGGTCCTTGAAATACCCTATCCTGAGATGCACGCGGCATCTAGGCCAGTCACCATGGAGTGCTTTTGCCATTCATTGTCAGTTAGGCTCACTTCAGCCTCCAGTACAGTTAGCTGTTGGGATCCCCCTGTCACTCCAGAAATACAGATGGGTTCTGCCCTTTTATAGCCTGATGGCATTAGGATACACTGTGCACCAGCATCCACTAGAGCCTTATGGGCCTGATCTGCCAGCCCATCAAATCCACACAGTCCAATAAACCTGGTTGTCCCTTTCCTCCACCTGGCTGGAGGCAGGGCCCCTCTAATCCTAGTCATGGTATTCATTACTCACTTCTTGTAAGTATGAATCAGAAACCCCTTTATTATGATTGGAAATAAGATCAGCCCTTCTACTCTGTCTGGGGAACTGCTTACTGGAAATTGGAGCAGCAATTTTCCCAGAAGTACCCCCTTTTCTGATTGCTTTTTCTTGCAACTCACATACCTTGTCCTCTAGGGTTGAGGTAGATTTTCCATCCCACTTCCTCATGTCCTCTCTGTGGTCACATGGGTAAAACCACAGGCTGGCCCATGGTGTGTACCCACTGTATCCTCTTTTGTGAGCAGAGGAATGCTTACACCTAATAGCTGAGATACTGGTCTGTACAGGTGGGGAGTAGGACATACCCTCTTTGAATTGCTGGAACTCCCAGGACAGTTTCTCCACAGCTGAGATGTGGGCCTGTAGGGAGGAAGAGAGACTTTCTTCATATTGCCAGAGCTGGCCAGCCAATTCATCCACCGTTCGTCTCTTGCCTTCTTTCCAGGACATTACCACCAATGAGTTGGCATATGACAATGGTACACTCTGTATAAACTTCCTTCACATGGGTCATGTGCACTTGACTTCATCTGAGTCTGTGGGTAACTGCTTGTTGTCCAGGTCATCATAAATCACCTCCAGCATGGCTAATTCCCTCAGGTACTGGATACCTCTCTCCATGGTGGTCCACTTGCCTGGGTGACATATAACATCTTCCTTGAAGGGATACTTTTCCTTCATGCCTGGCAGGAGTCGCCTGAAGAGGCTGAGGGCTTGTGCCATTTTTCTAATTGCTTTGTCAATACCCCCTTTCCTAGAAAGGCATCCCAGGTGCTTGGCTTCCCTACCCTCTATTCCAGGCTGCTGGCCCTGTTACGCCAGCATTGGAATAGCCAGGTGACAATGTGCTCACTTAGATGGCAGCTGAAATCTTTTCACCTGTCTCACAGCTTATTCATGGACAAGGGTTAGGTGGTTACTGCCTCATTTATGAGTTCTGCCTCTTCCTCCTCCTCTTCTCATGATAGCCCTGCTTTGGAGTAGCCTGCCTTTTCCTCTGCTTCCTCCTTCCCCTTCTTAGTTGGATTTTCTTCCCTTCCTAAATGAGCTTTCACATCCAATATTTCTTCTTGTGTATAGAGGCAACTAATACTGACATGCGTTCGTCCTCTGATGCAGCTGCAGTGCCTGTCACTGGGGTTGGAGTAGCCACAGTGCCTGTTGCTTTGTCATCAGATCCAGAGACCTTCTCTTCCCCTTGAGGGTACTGAATAGTGTTGAACAGGGCTCAGTGGGCATGGGCCAGGCCCCAGCACGTTGCAATGATTTGTGTCTCTCTGGAGTTGCCAGGGTGACAGCATACTTTTTCCAAATATTTTACTAGCTTTTCAGAATCCTGTACTTATTCAGAGGTGAATTCCAAAACACTGGAGGTGTCCACTGTCCTAGGTACTTGCCCTTACTAGCCCACACACCCTGCCACTCGTAACTATCGAGCTTTGGGGCAGGTCTCTGGGTGGTATTCTTAAATAGCTGCTTAACCACACTCAGGAGAGATAGGAATAGGAACATGCTGGTTTGAACATCCCAAGGATATTCAAAATTCTCAAGAGCTATTGTAACTAGCCTGGAGGAGAAGGGGAAGGTGAAGGAACGAGGGAAAGTTTTAGTTCTGGACCAGACTTCAGCTACTGTGGAATAATTTCATTAAAGCCACTCCACTCACTCAAGTAGATTTGCCCGGGTAGAAAATTTAACTGAGGGTAGAACTGATAGCATTTTGTGTTCTTAATAATGTCACTGAAAGAAAGTGCTTTAAACATGAGTTTTATTACTGGGTTCACTCAGGAGTCATATACAATCATAGCAATGGTCTTTAAAACATGAAAATAAATTGAAATATGATTTTAACAATAAATATTATCATAATTGTATCTGAGTGAGTAGAGAGAAAAATATGCTTAAAGTGCTGTCATAGTTTAATCACCTATTAATTCTCTTTGACTGTATCCACACTATCTAATTTTATTCTCATTTATGAAAATATTTTGATGGTGTGAATCTTGGTAGAAAATTAATTTCATGTCCTCAGATTTATTTTATTATGCAACAAAATATTTCTGTGACAGAATTAATTTCATTTTAAGGAGGTTCAGTGACAGTTTTTGAAGGCTATATATTCCTATGAAGAAGCAGATAAAAATATAGCAAGTCTTGTATGATGAATCAGATATATCAGACACTTGCTATGGTAAGTTTGTTAGGTCTAGCCAAATGGCTCAAGGATCTTAACAGAAAACAATCACAAAGTCATTTGATCTAAATCAGCAATGTAAAAATGTGTATTTATATTCTCAAGAAATTAAAGAACATAAACCAAATGACAAAACCCCAAAGCAGTTACTTTATATTGTGAACTTCAAAGTCTGAAGTGTGTTCATTTAAAAGTTTAAGTAGTTTTCAAATGTAAAACCATTTGCAAAAATCACAATCTCTTTGTGGACAACTGGTAAATTATAAAAGAGATAAATTTGGAAAATCAATTATCCATGGTGCAGTGATGTCCCTATTGCCCTCTTCTTGAAAATCCTGGACTATATTTGGTGTTAGAAAAACAGATGTTTATTAGTATGAGGCCAAATCCAGCAGCCTGACAGAACAGAAGCTGCTGCAGCTCCATGCTCACAGGTCCAACCAGCAGCAAGGCTGAGCACAAACACACCATGTACATTCAGTACATATATACATGGCCACACATCAGCCACACTGATCAACACAGACACACTCATCTTTCACACAAACAGCACTAGTGGCCTCATCCTGATCCCACCTCTGGCTGAACTGGATGAAGGTCTGTTAGCGGGAAACACATATATACCTACATATATGTATATATTTTTGTATATATATAAACATATAAATGCACATATACATATGCGTTTGTACATACATATGTATGATACAAAACCCTACAGCACCTGTGATCAGAGACCCAGTTGAATCTACTCCCTCTATCCCAGTCTATCAGTTGCTGGCACCTGAGCATACGAACCCCCAGGGCCAGAGGCTCACCCACAGATGCACACACATGGTGGATCTCCCAGTAGCTGGTCTTGGATATGGACTCCATCCAGGTGCCCGTCTCAGATCCTTGCTTTTCCCAGGTAGTTCACACCTAGAGACACTGTCGTGGTTTCAGCCCAGCTGGTTACAAAGCACCACAAAGCCACTTGCTCGGTCCTCCCTACCCAGCCCTGGTGGGACGAGGAGGAGAAAATATAAAGAAATGCTCGTGGGTCGAGACAAGGACAGGGAGGGATCACTCACAACTTATGGTCACGGGCAAAAGACAGACTCAACTTGGGGAAAAACAAAATCAATTTAATTTGCTACCAATCAAATCAAAACAAAGATAATGAGAAGTAAACCCCAAATCTTAAAACACATTCCCCCAGCCCTCCCTCCTCCCCAGCTCACCCCCATCCCAGTTCTCTCTCCCTCCTGCCCCCGGCGGCGCAGGGGGACGGGGAATGGGGGTTGGAGTCAGCCCGTCACACCTTGTCTCTGCCGCTCCTTCCTCCTCAGGGGGAGGAGGACTCCGCGCTCCTCCCCTGCTCCGCCGCGGGAGACCGTCCTCCACGAACTGCTCCAGCGTGAGTCACTCCCGCGGGCTGCAGTTCCTCACAAACTGCCCCGGCGCGGGTCCCTCCCGCAGGCCGCGGTCCTTCAGTCCCAGGCTGCTCCAGCGCGGGCTTCCCCACAGGGCGGCGGCCCTCTTGAGGGGCCTCTGCTCCCCCGCTCCCCTCCGCGGGCTGGGGGGACACAGCCTGCCGCCTGGTCTCCCCACGGGCTGCAGGGGCATCCCCTCCTTCCTCCCTGCCCTCGGGATCTGCACAGGGGTTCGTCTCCCATCCCGATCCCCCGACTCCCGGCAGGTTTCCCCTCTGGAATCTGTTCTCCCAGAGGCGGGTCCGGCTCCCAGCCGGGGAAGCTTCCAGCAGCTTCCAGCAGCAGCTGGCCCTGCAGACCCTACCCTGCTACTGGAAAACCCCACCACACAAACCCAAAAGAGAGACACACACACACACATATGCAAGCAGATCTCTCAGTCAACCCCCAGATCCCATGGTCTCTCCAGCAGCTGGCCAGGACTCCATTCATCCCTCCCGCTAACCAGCCTTTCCTGTGGTCTTGGCCTTAGAGAAAAATACACTTCCCCTGCCTCCCAGGCCACCTGACCTACTTGCTGGCTAGTCCAGCTTGATCCTCACTAGTGTCCACATGCTTGCTTGCACACCTGCACTCGCTCCAGGTGCTGGCACCACCAACACGCAGACCTCTGACCACTGGTCTGACTCCAGTCACTGGCACCATACATGCATGTGCACACAGAAGAGAGAGGCCTTTGACCAGGAAAATAATTAGGCATGGAATTTAATAAGATGATGGGACAGACTGTGCTGATCAGGTGTGAGGTGTGGGCAGACAAGCGTACTGACCAGCAACCTGCTTACATACAGCCACCTCCTTTTATATCCTTAGTCCTTTGTTTTCCCATGTTTGTTCTTCCCCAAACCACCTGGATCCCTCCCTTTCCCTTCCTTTTTTCCCCTCCTCTAAACATCCCATAATAAGTCTTGTGCAATTCCCAAATGTTCTTCCCCTACATGCCATAATGTGTCCCAAATCCGCTAGGTAGTGACTCCCCCTCATTCTGTAAAGTGACAGGAGAGCCACTCCCTGTGACTCCTGAGATGAGTGTCACCTCTGGACCCTGGGGCTGAGATTCTCCTGGGACAGCCCTGGGAGGGGCTGGGCAGGGACTTCTTTTCCTGATGCCGTTCCTGGGGTTCCCCCAGCTTCCATTGTGCCATTGTGCTCCTTTTTTGTGTGTGCAGGTGTGCAACCTAAGAATGTTCCTTAGGAGAAATCAAGTATGTGGAAAAAATACTAACTATGCAGCAGAAACAAGTCATGAACATCTTCTTTTAATTTTATTATTAGACAAAAATTGAGGCTATAATCCATATAAACTAGAAGAAAAAAAAATTGTTTTTATTGTTGTGGCTTAACCCAAGCCAGCAACTAAGCACTATGCAGCCGCTTACTCACTCCCCCTCACCCAGTGGGATGGGGGAGAGAATCAGGAAAAAAAAAAAAGTAAAAATTGTGGACTGAGATAAGAACAGTTTAATAGAACAGAAAGGGCGAAACTAGTAATGCTAATAATAACAATAAAAAAATGACAATAATAATAAAAGGATTGGAATATACAAAACAAGTGATGCACAATGCAATTGCTCACCACTGGCTGACTAATGCCCACTTAGTTCCCAAGCAGCCCCCCAGGCCTACTGCCCCCAGTTTATATACTGGGCATGACGTCACATGGTATGGAATAACCCATTGGCCAGTTTGGATTTTTTTTTTTTTTTTTTTTTACTTTGGATATTACTTTGGATATTGCTCTATTGTTGTCCCATGGATTGATTACCCATTTGCAGCTGGAGTGCATGCAGTAGGCTGCTGGAGAACATCATCAATTTAATTTAACTGAAAACAAATTTATGTGATCTGAGATTGGTCCTTGTTGCAAACCAAAGTGCACTAAAAGTACATGACCATTATCTTTTTAATTTAAATCAGCAACACACTTTTGAAACAGTTCTTCCAGTTGGCCACTTACTGAGCTTTGATTTGCATCACGGCAAGTCTTAGAACCTACAGTCTGGTTCCTTTATATTGAAAGTGTACTGTTAACATTCAGTTCACAGGGCAAGACTAGAGTTAAATTAAAAACCTCCATGATCTTCAACAACCTCCATGAAGTAAAAACTTCCAAAACATTTGTAGTATTTACATTAGATCCTCAGCTGCAACTACTCTGCTCTACACACTGATTCCTAGGTGCCTCACACTATTTGCTAATACCGATATTTTATACATGGGGTCTCCTGGGAGATTCATTTGAAAAGCAAACTCCTGATCTAAACCAAAACACTATGCAGGCATAGACATCATGTCCTGCTCAGCATGGTTTTAGAGAGGTACGTTTACAATTACAGCATTGTATCTCTCTCATTTTTATAGTAGTTGTACAAAGAAGGAATTAGGAATTTTGAGAGAACTTTGGCTCATACTCCTAGTAGTGTTTGATCTTTATATGAAACTTTAGTTATCACCTTTCTACACTTAGAGAAAAGCTGAAAGTAAAGGAAAAAGTTGTATTTGAATCTTGACATAAGGGTTGAACTGAAGTGATTTTTAAGCCTTTTTATAGAGTTATTCTTCATTTAAGAATGGTCTCCTATCTACTTTCCTGAATAGATTATTAGTTATTTAATTGTTACCTCACTGAACTATTTAATTGGCTCTGGAAAGGTGAAAAAGTGGTATTACTGTATTCCACTTTGCACTCCTTATTATTCTATTCAACTTTTCCACTCCTTAAACACCTCCTGCCCAAGAAAACTGGTATCTATTGTCCTGAACTATCTTGCTTGGTGAATCATCAAACTGAAATAACTTGCTGCCTTACTGATGATGGTTCTAATACATTATTAGACAATTTATCTAGTTTCCAGACAGTAATGACATTGTGTGTGCGGTTTGTTATAAAAGTGCCTGCTAGTATTTTGTCTCATGGTCTACTAGAAAAACATGTGCACCCTGCAAATTCAGAAAGAAAGGCAGGATACGAAGAATGTAGCTCAATTAAAGTGTAGCTTAATTATCTGATGTCCTGTGGGAAATACCCAACAAAGATTCATATAGGCTAGTTCACCATTCATTCTGTATTTTTCTCCACCTATTTGGGAAAGACAACTGCTTTCTTGTTGTACCAGATGTAGAATACCCCAACTTTTTTTAAAGAATACCTTCCTCTGTGGATTCTCAAGGAATCAAGCCTCTGTAAATAAAAGATAGCAGAACTTGACATCTGCCAAAAAAGGGCACAGACAATTAATTGGTTATTCTTCCTTCTCAACCACAGCTGGTACTTTGACAGCTCTCCTCTCATATCAACCAAAAATCCGTCTGGTGCTTTGTCAAAATCCATCTGCTCCCTACTATCAGTTCTCAATACCCAGTGCAACACTTTTTGATAGGTAATCTTCCAACCTTCTTATTTGCATTCAAATATTGCTACCTGCTCTTTAACACATCTGCCTTTGTTCTCTGACAGAATCCTGCAGGCTCTATCTATGCCCTTCATATATGCCATCCAAGCAAATGTCCTATGTATGTGCTAAAATCTATTTCCTGATAAATAAACTGGTGAAAAAATCAATCCCCTGCAAAATCACAAAATTCTAATCAATATACTACTTATTCTAGCAGCTGCCTTGTGCTTGACTGTGAAAGAAACGTAAGCAGTGCCAAAAGCAAATTGTTCCCATTAGCACTGACCTTCAGGCATTGGAGAGCTTGGATCTTGTTGGCCAAAGAAAACTATTACTTGGCTTTCACAGTGCATGCTACTATAAGCTGAAAAGTCTCTAATATTTCTGTTCTCAGTGATTCAGCAATGCAACTATGTGATACTTCTTTGGATGTTCACATCATCTCAGAACATCTAATACTGTTGAGAAGCAGATGGAACCTGTTTGTCATCTATCCTTTCAGCCATAACCCCATGTAAGTTTTTGTTTCATTTTTCGGTTTTCTACATTGTTTCTGTGTCCATATGATAAATTTTATAATAGGTATTCAACACTGAGATTGGGCAAAAGCTGATGAGGATAAAATGTTATGCTATAAAGGGCTGAGTTAGAAAAAAAGGCAGGGAAAATAATTTAGATTGTGTATACATGCAAAAGAGTGGGAACAGTTGAACAAATGAAGCTGTTGGGTAAGAAAATTTACTACTTGGAGTACATTTGCACCTTTTTAAAGGTTTTAATGTAGTAGTTTTAAAATGTACTGTGAACATACCTCACTTGCCTGTTGCTTCCTAGCAATGTAGGAGATGCCTCTTACCTCTTGAGCCAATAGATACACTAAATAACAATTTTAGTTGATTTTAACCTGGGCAAGATGTGACCTGTGCTAGTTCAATGACACTGATTTATATCTTTCCTTTTAGGTGTAACAATCCTAGCAATTTTTTAGTTCAGCAATTCCAAGAAAAAGTGAGAAATGTGGAAGGTTCTCAATTCATTCCATAAGTATTTCTTCTTTCTGTAAAAAATTAAAAATGCTTACCAGAAAAAAAAAAAGAAAAAAGGACTATGCAAATATTAGACTTCATCTATAATTTCCTGTACCATAACTAACCACCAACACTTTATCTTCATGGAATAATTGCAAATGAGGGCAAAAAAAATATTTTAAAATATAATTCATTCTTACTTAAAATTATAATGATTAATTTTCACCTAGCTCAGAGTGCTTATTACTGAAATTTATAGTAAATCATGATTTTTTGTGTTAGAAGCAATTGTGAAGAAGTGTTAAGTGTTAAAACAGTCACATTCACACTCAATGTACACGCACCCACAAAGCCAGTATATTGTGAGAGCAGAGGTATTGGTGTCTATATACATGTGGTTTGTTACAGTAATGTATTAGAATACACTACAATGTACCTACATATCTCTGTATAATTCCATGGTTAATTATTTCCTTAGGTATTCCTGTTTTAAGAGAAGTCACTTTGACCTGGAGGTCAAGCACATTGCAGTGTTGCATTTGTCCATTCTAGCAATAGTTGCTGTATTTTGACTGGGAATGGCTTAGTTCTTTACAGCAAATTATTTATTCAAATGTATTTCAAAATTTTTTTTCTAACTGTGAAAGTTACAAAATTATATGCTCTAAAAACTTATTCACCATTGGAAATTATACAACAGATACTGTACGCCAGCTTGTGATCTCCTTGCTCAAATCATTCACAATGCAACCAGTCCTACCAACTGAAAGATTGCATGTGGCTAAAGATAAAGATCTTTTTGAATAATTATGTGAAGTTAAGTCCTTTATTGCACAGCAGATTAGACGATAAGTTAGTTCAGGGTTTTTCTGCATTGTTTAAGTGCTACTAGCACTATTTGCCATCTTAATCACATGCTACTCAGTTACTGTTTCCGTAAGAATCAAGATTAGGTATTTTTTCAGTTTCTGCCTGGTGAAAGCTGGAGAGAAAGTTTAGAAAAATTAAAGACTGTCTTTGCTGATAAAGATACAGCTTGTGTTTGTTATTCAGTAGTCAAAGTCAATGCTTTCCTTGCCATTCATTTGATTCTGTCTCTGACACTGTTATCCTCCAGTTCAATCCTTACTGACCCATAATAATTTATTTGAAAAGAAAATGTTTCTTCTGTGTATGCATTAGGCTGTCTATGCAGATCAATGTTTTTGGTATCAGATACTTTATTTATACCAGCTAGGAATTTTCTATAATTAAATACCTTTGGTCTAATATAACAAAGAACAGGGAATATTGCTAGAGTGAGCTGATAAATTTGGAAGAGAAAGAGAGATTGTGATCTGTGGGAACACTGGAGGTGAAAGTCTCTTGTAGATGACTTATCTGTCACCATTAACTGACTTCTGTTGAGGAGAGTGACAGAGTATCTATTTTTGTTATGCCCCATGGGTGGTTTAGCTATATCTAATGCTCAAGAGGCTGCAGATGGGTCCAGCAGTATGAGCTCAAAAGTATTTATACTCAGAAATAAGTCATGCTCATATTGGTTTTCTAGTTTGACCTCTGATTGTGAGATGTAAATGTTACAGCTTAACAGGTATTATTTATGAGGAAGGAGAAATTGAAGCTAGACCGGTAGTTAATGGATTGAGGACTGAGTGTTGGTTTATTAAGGATTATTAGAACCTTGACATATTTAAAGTACTTAATGAGTGATCATCTTTTTTTTCTGCTTTCTGAACTCTTTTGGTAATATTTGGCAGAGATGTTACCTGGTTTTAATGGGCTGTGGGAATATATATTTTTCTTTTCCACTGGTTGTATTTTACAACAGTATCCTGAATTATTCTAGTAAATAAGTTTATTAGGCAAGAGAGATCATGTTTATGACATTTCTTCTGTCTAATATAAAAGCTCTTTTTGAACTCCAACATTTGTTTTCCTCTGTGTCTTAAACATCATTCTAGCACTTACAATAGTTACTTTTATGCATGTTACACCATTGTTTAGCTGATATTTTTCCTATAACTGATGTCAAGTTACTAAAGTGCAGTTTTAGGATCTCCCTGGAGTTTTGTAAAATCATTTGCCATTGGCTATGAAAGTTCATTGGCTAATTTCTTTAGCACTCTCGGATGGATTTAATCTGGCCCTACTGATTCAAAACATTAATTTGGTCCAGGTATTTTCTCATTTGCTCTTTAACAGTGTTGCTGTCTCTTCTCTTATGTTGTTCATCTACTCCCAGCATAATTAATCATTTTACACAAGAGTCCTTTTGAGTGAACTGAAGCAGAGCAAATACTTAGAAATTCTACTTTTTTCCCCCTCCAGTGTATTTCCTTTCTGATAATTAGAGCCCTTACCTTTTCTTTTATCTTCACTTTTCCTCTGAAGTAGCTAAATAATTGTTTTTGTTTCCTTATCTATCATAAAAATATATTACTACTGAAGTTTGCTTATCCACATTATTTTTTTTAGAACCTCTTATCCTGACTTTGCTTACCCTTGCAATAAAATGTTACAGTTGCAACAAATCCCATCTCTGCATGTTGTAGAACTTCTACTTCCAGAGCAGATTAATTTCTCATTTTCCATTTGTTTCATTTGCAGAACTTTCACTTAATGTGAACTAAGTGGCATACAGACAAATTTCAAACCTTGTAGAACAAAATAGTGAAGGTCCTTAGCCACTTGCTACTGATGTCCAAGTACTGGTTCAGGGATTTTCATGAAGTTGTGGGAAAAAAAGCAGTGGATTGAATGTAACATGGGCACTGGCTTTGGCATGGATTTGGAACAACTATGACAGCAAGCCTGAATAGGAAGGGATGGAGGCTTCAGCATCAATGGTCTGTTCAGCCTGCTACCAACCAGATAGTTTTAGCGGAGGCATATGTGCTTACGTCATACATGGGACACCTAAGATGACACAATTTGATATAGGTAAGTAGCAACAGTGAAGGAAAGAATGATAGAGCTTCACATTTTAAAATGTGAGCACATATAGCAATAGTCCCTGGACTTTCCAAGTTAACAAAAACAAGAACAAGAAAACAGAGTAAAACTGAACAAGAAGTGTTAACAGATAAAATGCAACAACTCACATGAATACTAAAAAGAAGGAGGTATACTTATTAGGAATGTAATCTTTGGTTAGAATGATAACTGAAAAGGCTGCTCTTCTCTGAATATTGATCTGATTTAAATATTTGTTTAGCTTTTGAAAGATGAGATATCCTCTTTGCTATTCAGCATACATGAAACTGGTGTGCTGCATCATGTAATAACAGTACTGAATCGGCTTTTTTTATTTTCTTAGAAATAATGCATGCTTTGACAGAGTAATGAATAGCTATTATTTTAAACACTTATCTGTCTCAGCTTCCTTTAATCTACAAAAAGAGAGTAAAGTGTCAATGAGCAAAACGTTTTTAAAAAATCACTTTACTGAACTGTTTATAATAAGCAGTAGTGCTAAATGTGACATTTGGTCTGTTTGTGGATTGAATCTTTGAGTGTCACAGAAGAAAGAGATCATGAGTCTTTGTTAAATGAATATCTGTTGTCCCCTACTGAGAATGACCAACTCTCTGATTCACCAGCACTCAAGTTGTGCAAACAATTTTATTTCTGCCTCTTATGCTTATCCAAGAACATAGCAATTTTAATAGCCTAGCAATAGGATGACATACAGTTGCAAGAGCATAATACTGCAGAGGACAAAAATGGACAAGATCAGCTGAAAGCTGAGATGTTTCTTAGCAGCCTCACTATGTTTGGCACTTGCAAACAAAGCCTAACAATCAAGGACACAAATTAATATTGAATTCCAGACTGAGAAAGGAATTCCCAAAAATACAAACCCCACTGACTATTCAGGAATATTTTGATATTTTATTTTCTGAATAAATTTACCTAGAAGAGAGAAATAAAATTTCGAAGCAGTAAATGTACAGTTCTTCATAAAAAAGGAAAAAAAAAGAAGTACGTAATTTCATTTTAATTACACTCAGTCAAATAGGACAGGTGCTGGTTTATACTGTAATTACTTACTCCATAACAAAACAATGTGACTGGATACTTTGTAGATAAAAGGGCTTGGATTTTGTGGCCTAATTCAAATCAAGATGCTCTGCATAGTCATTTATTAATTGAGAAATTGACATTTCCAAGTGTCTTTGAGTCAATAGGACTTTACCTGTGGAACTCATTAGATTGGTAGTTCAACCAGTAGGACACAAATGACCAGTTTTGTGGCTGAAACATGAAACATAGCTATAAATATATTTGCTATCAGTTGCTTCTTACATATATCCCTCTTTAATTCTAAACACAGACTGAAATGAAAAAAAAGAAAAAATCTGGTAATCAGAGATTAAAAGTTATAACATATTTGTTACTTTCAAATCCTAGTATAATTATCAGATCTCTTTTAATAATGATGTGGATATCAGCTATGTATTACTCTATGGTCATAATTTTCATTCACAAGCTGATTTATGAATTTTAATGTTTTGTTTTTAATTCTTGGTATCTAATGCTTTCATAAACAAGATTATGCACAAAATACATTACCTTAAGTGAGGAGCTTTGGGAAATAGCATGTTTTATATGTGTCCTCATAAATTCCAGGAACAAACACTGTTCTCCAGAAAGAAACAATTAGGGAAGAAATACATAGAAAATCTTTACAACTTATAGAAAATCTTTATGAGATAACCTATAGCACCATTGCCTCCTTTAGCTTTCTTGAAAATCATGATGGTCAGCCTCATGAAGTGAGTTAAATTCTGGGTTTACTTCTCAGCCTTTCTAGGCAGCTCTATAAAAACATTCTGACATAACATGACAGAAAATAACAGACTTGGCAAAAACTTGAATGTCACTAGTAGGACTGTGATTGTATATGGATGGACCTCCTTAAACCATTAGATCTTAAGAAAAACTGTGTCTGCCTTGGAATAGAACCTGAAGTTCTTAGTTGCATAAACAGAAACAAACCCTAGTATTTTAAAATTTGATTGCTAAATGGTAGCACCAGACTTTTCTGAGAAACAGAATATAGGAACCCCTTGTTGAAGTTAGTGGGAGCTTTGAAAAATTATGTCTGTTGCAGTTCATAATACAAACTTAGGTGACTACCTTTGGAAAATTAGGACCAAAGGGCTAAATTAAGGTTTCTATATCAATGTGCTATAACTGAATGTGTGTCTCTTTCTCTCTCGCTCTAAACTACAGTTAAGGCCTTAGAGATGACACTGACGGGAGTGTTTAGAAAACTAACCTATCAGACGAGTTTTAAACTTTTAAACAAACCTTTACTAAATTCATTCATTAACATCACACTTTTGTATAGCTGTATAGTAAGCACTAATGGCTCTGGTCTATGGTGATTCTTTAGTTGCAAAAGTCAAGTTGATCAGGCTTGAAAGTTCTTTGACACAAGAAATCGGAATTGAAGCAGGCTTGCCATCTTTCTCGTCCAAATTTTTTTTGTATATGCTTGATGTTTTTACGCTATTGTCCCTCTCCCCAAAAGAAGGGTTCTCCTCTGCTCCTGATACTGCTTACCTTGCTTTTGGTTTTGCCTGTGATATTCTGCATATTTACATTCCCCTGCACTTATCTTGTCTTCTATCTAGCAACTTACTGTTTTTCTGTCACTTGGATACCTCCTATGTGCAGCTCCACATGCCTTTTCACATCTCATATACTCATATAAAACGTGTTTAGATTGTGTCTGCCTATGCCATTCACAGTATTGCAAAATACTTATGTACTATTGTTAGTTACACTACTTTAGTATACTTACATTTGGGTACAAGGCCAACTGCTAGACATTATACCCTGGTTAGTTCATTTATAATATGTATGTGTTTCAGGGTCTTATTTGACTGAAATAATTAATTTGGTGACATTTTTCACTTTGACTATCTCATTATTTTATTTCTTTATTTTAATTATAAACCATACAGATGCTGGGATTGTGTGTGTTAACTAGTTAGCTTTGTTTCACCCATTTATGTCTGTACAGTGGCCATCATTAAAAGCTGGGCACACAGTATATAAAACAAATGTATGGAGGCATCTGAGGTGTTCTTTTTTTTTTCCGTTGTGCACTTTATAACTCGGTTTTTGCTTAATTTTATTGTCTTATTTTCCTGTAAGTACAGCATTTCTGTTGTGTAAAGATCAACATTTACAAAAAAAATTCATCTTAGCCCACCATGTCTCCAAACAGTTAGTTTGCTAAAATGGTGTCAAAAAAAAAAAAAAAAAAAGATTACCTTATCTATTCCTCTTCTTCTTTATGTTTAGATCAAAATCTGAATTTCATTATGGGAACTCTTAGTTTTTAATCTCATGTGATACATATATTCTTTAATGGACAAAATAACTATCAGACTATTTTTTTGGTCTTTATTAAGAACATATTTTCTTTGATAACCACCAAAAAACCCAAGTTGTGTTAAAAAAGAAAAAGAACAGAGGTGTAAAATGAGAACACTAAACACATTGAGGGCAAAGATGATTTCTGGAACCTAAATGTAAAGGAATATGGCCTGGTAATGCCATAACATTTTGCAACAGATTCTACTAATGATTTGTATGGGCTGTGACAGAAACCTCTACTTCTGGATTTGAATTCTGGTATTTTGATATGCACTTAGTGTTATCTTTGGCACATGCCTCCTAAAAAATTAGATTTTCAGTAAAGAATATCATGGAGACATTTTATATCTATATATATCAGAAACACAGCACCACATATTTAAATTTCATTTCTAAATTTTGGAAGTGATAATGACAAAAGCAATCCATTATGAGACAGTGACAGAATATCAGGAAGTGGCATGACTTTTCCAAGGTTGCCACAAGCAAAATAGGAATCATGAAAAACAAGAACAAATTACAAAACTAAATAGTTAACAGAGGGAATATACACAGTAAACAACATGAAGCATGGTGATATTAAATACAATTTAGGAAATTGAAAGAGCAAAATTAAAAACTGCTGAGGCATAAAAGGAAAATTTCATATAGCTCCATGAATCAGAAAGACAATAATAATGTACAGGGTTTTTTTCCCCAGTATTTAGTTTAAAGATTGCGGCCTCTATATCAGACCTGGAAGAGCTAGTAGGCTGGGAAGCCTAGATGTTTTTTGGAAGCTATGTCAGTTAGACTAATGAAAGATATGACCTTTCATTTCAAACTTTGCCTTGCTGCTATTGTTTTTGACATTTACCATTCAGTCAAAGATAAAATATTTGTTGGCAGTGTTTGCAATTAAGAAGCTTCCACCCCATCTGTTCTCACTTTTTCCTTGCCCTCCCCTGCCATTGCACAAAAGGATGTATATTTACCTTACAGTAACAGAGTAAATTATAAAGGCTCTCCAGAACTGCTAGATTGGAAAGAAGGAGAAACTATATCCATCTGAAACTCTTCCTCCAGTGAAGTAGAAAGATGTCGAAGCAGGTATCAGGGTTTAAAAAGGGAATAGGACAAGCTAAGATTGAAGTGCCTGTTGATACTTACGCAGAAACTAAACTGAGCAAAATTACATGTTGTTGTAAGAAACTTTTTTTTTCTATAGGTGTTAACTTTCCTGCCACTTCATCATTAGTGACAAAATAGTTTTATAAAGAGTGTTGGCTTGTTCAAGTATAGCAATATATATTTTCTTCTCCATGTTTTTGGAACTGTGGAGAGTTCATTGTGTATCTTGAGTTTGCTGTAGTCAAGTGTAATTTTTTGTCTAGTTTCATTCAGTATGATGCTATGATGGATTGCAGAGGATAGACAGACAACTTTCTAAAAACCTGATATCCTTGAGTAGGAGTTTGAGAATAGACTACTGTTCATGCATACATGCATTTACAACTTGTACCGTAGACAGTGATAAGGGGTGAATTCTGTTACACTCTGAAAATGATGGCTGCTCATCTGTGAAGACCTGACTGTGTCAAGTGACCTGCACAATATAGGAGGTGCTGATGTAAATCCATGCTGCCATCAAGTACATATGTGGTTTAAAAAACTTCAGTGATGCTTCAGAGAGAGATTGCCTTTTGCAGACTCTGGCTACTTACAAGATGGATCAGTTTTGCTAAATACTTCATTAACCTTGTTTAGTCCTACTCTCCCTGAGCAACAGTAGCCAATCATGGAAAGATTCTGCTGGCAACAAAACTTCAGCATGACGACAGAAGAATTTTACCTTGCAGAATATTGAGAATGGATGACAATGAAAAAAGTACAAACCAACTCAACAGATACCATAACTTTATCACAGATTGCTTCTATTGCAAACTTAGAGGGAATTCATGACACTCATGACAGTCAATCAGCAGTTGGTCTGCTTTAGCTCTGTCATTTTTTCTCCCCAGCCTTTCATCTCTTGAACATATTTTTTAAATTACAAAGTAAACTCTTTGAGACAGATACCATAATTTGTTTTGTATTTATTAAGTTTGTTGTGCTTAAAGCAACAATGTCCTACTTTTTAGAAAATACCAAAAACATATAGTAAATAATAACTAAATATTTGCTATTCTTAGTCAGTATCACATTATAGCATTTAGGATAGACCTTTATTTTCTATGAATGTTATGGTGACATTATGGTGATGTTCTAATTGTGATGAGGGTTGTACTTCAGAATTTTACTATTTTCACTGAAGTTATTACATATTTTAGCTTGCTGTGTATTAAATTTCAATTTTATATTACACACAGCTTTTAACTGAAATAGTTAAATTCCTAAGGTGTTGCTGCATTAGAAGTATGAAGTACACTTTGACACATGTTGTTATTTATTTTACTTTTAAAAGCTCTCATACTATTATCCATGAGCAGTTATGGTGAGTGTAAGTACATCAAGTCACTACTTCTGGTGTAAATAATGACACATTGTCACTGTAACTCATAAGATCTATGCTATTAAGATTGCATAGTCTTGTAAATTACCTAGCTAATAAATAACAATTATGTCACACAAAACTATAGTTAGTAGGTTCTGTATAAGTCATCATAAAAACTACTATTTCATCCATTTTCAGATGATACACATGAAATGCAGTATCTGTAAAATCAGGAGTAGATCAACTTGCAGGTCACGTCATACTCATGTTCAATTTTCTTGGTATTGATGAGTTCTGTTAGGAACCCTGAGCCCATCTTGTTGTTCAGTGATGAGTATCTAGAGGAAAACATTAATCTTTTTAGTTAATACGTAACATTGGTAGAAAAGAACTAGTCTGACTGAAGTCAATAGCAATATTCTGTCTTCTCCATCAGTCGTTTATAGTGCCACCTGCTCTTCTGAGCAATTAGGTGTATTCTATTCTATGAAGGTGAATAAATAATACTAAATTTTTATAAAACTTTATTATAACTATGTTCTCATAATTAGGAGTGAACCTGGAACATTTTTTTTTATTAATCTACTGTTCCATTTCAGTTTTCAGAGATCTGAACCTGTAAAAGTTGTCACAAATCAGTTCATCTGCTTTCATTCAAGAAATCCTGATATTGTAAATGATGCCCATTCCACACATTAGCAGGAGTTGTTAACGGTATTGTGGAGGTTGGTTAGAATAGGCAGTAGCGCATGAGCTTCTAGTAAAGCTCCTAGCAAGAGCAACAAGTGAGAAATGCCTAGCAAAGCAACTGGGTTGCTAATGGAGAATGGCAGCAGGAGTTCGTGGGTGAGGGAGGAGTGAGGAATGGCTGGCAGAGCAGTGAATGAAACATGGCTAGCAGAAATGTCTAGCAACATGGAAGCAACCTGTCCCACAAGACCAGCAGTAGCTTTCATTTGGCTTCATTACATAGAAAGACCTGCCATTCCTAGACTGTGAATGACATATTACTGCATGAGGGGAAAGGAGTGGCTGGCCTAGCCATTGCCTGAGAATATAGGACTGTAAATGGTTTTATTTTAGAAATTAAGTATTGCTTTTTCCATGGTTTATCTTCTTTAAGCTCTATATTTAATCTTTTCACTCTTAAATAAAGTGTTTGCCAAACTAACTGGTTTGTTAGTGTGGAAAACTAGCTCACTGAGGGCAGAAAATGTGGTTTAAGTTTTTTCAGGTTTATGGTTGGGAGCTCAAGCTGCAGTTGTATTATGAACTCTTCAGATTTGATCCTGCCTCTGTTTGCTACTCATCCATACTTATCATTATGGTTACAGACATATCCTTAATGCAAAGCTATGACCTAAAAATGTAATGGACCTGAATTGCTGAGCTGTGTTTGTTTTCAGGAAGAGAACACAGAACACAGTACAATATAATTACTCCTCTTAGTTGTCTTTCAGTTGTACTTTCTACTTCCAAAATGTCTTAACCCATCAATTCACTGTGTCTTGATGTCATGTGGTAGAAATCTTGACATATATTGTACACTCTATTTTTCAGGCCCTTTTATTTCAGTCTATTTCTTCCTCCTGGAATGTTTCAAGTTTTTCCTCAAGCTTCAGTTTTAGCATCTCTCAGTGGAAAAATGGATAATGTTTGCTATTAATATTAACCAATGTTTGCTGCCTTAAAATTAGGGATTTAATCCATACTCTTTCAATACTTGAAGGAAGGAGGAATTTTTAGATACTCGTTATATCCTAAACTAAAAGAGAAGAATTGCAGCCCAAATGTCTATCTTGTGACCATCCTCTTGAAAGAGGGGGAGGGTGGGTAGGAAAAAAAGTTATCTTTGCCAGGATTTTTGAGCATGCTTTCTTAAAAGAGTTTCTAACATCTGAAATTGTTTCCTACCTTTCCTTATATGTCACTTTTATATATCAATATCCAGAGATTATCTAACTATAATGCAATATGCTTAACATATAAAGTAGCACTTTCAAATAAAGCATTAGAGAGAGAATAAAGTAATTCAAATGTATCAGACAATAATTTGGCTGAATTCTAGTTTAATCCACTTTGTGTCAATAATTTTGTAACAGTCACAATCAAACTTTAAATTTCATGCTTATGATCACATCAATTTCATGTATGGTATGTATGAGATCTGTCAAAGCTACTTAAAAAATCTGCACAGTGTTAGAATAGCTTCTCCCATATTCTGAAAATACTGTGATGTCCTCAAGCATCAACCACCTGAGAAATTTAGTAGAACTCTAAAACTATGTAATTTTATCTTGCAGCAGCATAGTAGGGAACACTAACAGCATATGTTAACTACAAGAGGAAGAAAGAAGGCATGCAGAGAAAATTTGAATTTTTTAAAATATTTTTATTAGGAGATAAATATCAGAGACAGAAGAAAATGTATATTTTTACTAAAAAATCATTACATTAATTTCAATGATCTTTATAATTTGGCAAAAGCAGTTTATTAAAAATACGATACATGAAAAACAGTATCAAAACTGTTCTGTTAACTCTATAGCATTCAGATTTTTTATTATATTTATTTAACATGATTATATTTTATTTTATCAAAGAAGCTCTAAGGAACTGCATTTTAGTCTGAAATGGGAGGAGCAACTATCTGTGTTATAGGGCAGAATAAAATGGAGCTGTTTCTTTTTTTGTGCATGCAAAATACTTAATGTGATATCATATTCAAAAAAAAAAAAAAAAAAAAAAGAAAAAACAGCCCAATAAGGGAATGGTTTCCTAAAACTAATCTGAGAGAGAAAACTGGAAGTTAACTGCATAGCTGATAGTATTCCAGTGGCCAAGAATGTTTCTGAGCACTGGTTAGTGTTCTAACATCTGAGGTAAAGAGATCATCTAGTTTTTGCTGTTTCTATTAATTGTAAAAACATCCCTTTGTGAACCTAGCCATGCGAAGTTAAAGATATGACTTTAAAAATCTAAAGAAATTGATACTGTGGCACTTATGTGGTGACTATTAATTATCCTAAATATTTGTCTATCCAAGAGTATAACTTGTAATTCTCAGACTCTGATTTTTAACTTTTTTTTTAATTTTCTTTTTTATTGAGACATTGATCTTCTTTGGGCAGAGGGTCAGGCAGATATTTTTGGTTTTTTTTAAAGAAATATAGAGATAATGTAATCAAAACACAAAATGCTGTTTCTGTTAACCTGGGCTCAAAATAAATCTATGCCTTTTCCTCTGGAAGAAAAAAAACCAAAACAACTCTAGATCCTTGAGTTGGGAACAGCACAGTCTATTTTCCATTGTGCACTTTGAAGCCTACTTATTACTCAGAATAATTTTTTCTAGCTATATTTTTAAGGGCACAGGAGAAATTTATTTCTGTCTTCTCCCTTGGATCTTCTCTTTGGAAGGTTTTCCAGGTAGGTTTCTCATAAACATAGTAAGAGATACCCTCTTCAACCTAATTCTAAAATTCCTGAGGGTTATCCCAATCCATGCTAGTGATAGGTTGCCTGAGAAAATTTGATGTTCATGTGTCAACATTTAGAAAATTTCAGTGGCCACAGTATGTCATTTGTCCCTTTCTGGCAAATCAACAAAACCTCATTATACAGCTGGAACTTCCATTTAGAAGGAAAATTTTTTACCCTTGGTTTGAAAGATAAGATGGCCTCAGAGAGTATATGAATGTTTTACATATGAATAAAAATATGGTCTGTTAGTGAAAAGTGTGATTTATATTTTTACATTAAAAAAAGTTTCCAAAACTACCCTTATAGTTTTACCCTTACAGTTTTTGGACAACTATCAATACTCACAAAACCCCCTGCCATTATTATTTTTCCTTTCTTCATTAGAAACTCCTGGAACTGATGATAAACAGAAGTAGCCCAGAAAAGTTTCTTTAATGAAATACGGCCACAACTTCTGTGACAGTTCCAATAATTTACCTCTTAGCCAATGAAGATGTGCTAGAACAGAAATAACTAGGATCAAACATACTATCTTGAGTGTCATTTAAATACTACCTTGTAGAAAATACCACCTTATTGAAAAGGTTACCTCATTCAACTCTATAGCCACTTAGCATTCTTACAGGAGCAAGGAGCTAAGGCTGATATAACTGGGTTTAAATTTCTTCTATTTGTTTGATGTCTTTTCTTTTTAATGGGATCACAGCCTCAGTCATCATTTGGCAGCTGTTTTCTTTCAAGGGATTTTTACTTAAAATACATTTTTTTAAAATATTATAATTTTACTGCTCAATGAACCTTGCAATAACAACATTTTAGCATCTATCCGCCATGGCAGATGGCAAACTAATGAGGCCTGCTGTAGCTGCATACTGATATGTTCTGTACACAACACTTCAGCGCTCCTAAGGGAGGTCAAAGAGTAACTTTTATTTATATTCTTTGTTGTATTTGATCGCTGAAAATCATAAGACAGATTATTAGAAAAAACACTTTTTTGCACCTTTTAATTAGACTTACTAATGTTTATTGCATGTGATCAACCTACAGAGCTCAAAAAAGACACAGTCCATATTTCAGTGCTGTTTAGCTTGCATTTTTAAAAAATAAATAGTACTATTACAAGGTTATTTTTTTTCCTTCTATTTAAAATTCACCTTAGAATCAAAGCTAAAGAAGTTTTTGCTATGCGTGTTGTCAAGTCACTTTAGTAAAGCTAATAGTTTACTTTTGTTAGCTTTAGATACTAAAGATAGATACATAGTTACTATTCTAACTCATTTTTTTGCTTCAGGGCACTATTGAATATTTGCCCATGCCACCCCTCAGGATTCTGTATTTTTCCTAAATGCAGATAGCAGATAATTTTCATTAAATCTAGTGGAGGCTATCTAGTACAACTTCATGTTTTAGTGACTTCATGAAAAACAAGGTAAAACAGTCCTGAAAAATCATGAGTCTGGTAATAAGTGCAATTGACTTGACCTCAGTCAAGGTGTGTAATATAAATACATGATCTACATTTCTTGAAAGATTGAGGAGACCAGAGGAAATGTAAGACAGAAGAACTGACTGACTCTTGAAGTTCATTCATCCTACCCATCTTAAAAGAATACCTGAATCACTCTTTGGAGTTGTTTTCTCCTAAGTGAAAAGCCTAATTGAATAACCACCACCCTACCTGCAAAACCACATTCTGTTGCTCTCTTTTACAGTGATTTTAGTAATTTTTTTTCCTCAAAGGAATGTCCCAAACTACCTGAACCAAGACCAGAGAATCTAGTTCTAAATCTAAGTAAAATTTTACCTTTCATATTTCACAACCTTTTCTAAATCAATTCCATGATCATATTAATGATTGGAAGCTATCCCTGGGAATCCCAGTAATCTCATTAAATTAGGGTCAAAGATTAAAATATTGGAAAGTAAATTACTTTCAAGTATATAGCCTGAAGTAATATTGGATGTAATCAAGTAAAGATGATAACAACTTTCATTCCAAAACACTGTTCTTCACTGATTGCCAGTGCTGTGCTGTGTGCCTCTGTGTCAATAACATATTACTGAGACTATCATATTTTACAAAAAGAAGAGTCTTGAAGTAATAAATTTTAAAACATCAGTAATCTGTATCTGACCTTCATATACACTTCAACTATCACTTTTCAGCTCTTCTGGAAAATTTCTTTTTTTATCTGTTGCTTACAGGAGATAGCTGTAGACTTGGAAAAATATGGTCATTAACTCTTATCAGTATTCTTACAGTATATTGAATAATTTTAATAGACTTTATTATTATTTAAATTTTAATATAGATTTTCTTCCTGTAAATACTCTAGGGTCTAATGCTGCTTTCAGTGGGCTCATTTTATACTCATATAATGTCACTAATTTAATTGCATTTAGTTTTGTTTGTATACCAGTATGAAAGGACTTGGAGACTACTGTACTATGAGGTTAAAAATTATTTTATTTTAGATTTGCTTTCTGATTTAACACAGCTAAAAACGTTTTGGCACAGCAGTAGGATTTCACATATCACCTTAGCCTAAAGGCAAAATTTTATAATTATATTTACTTTTTGTCTTTTTTATTTTATAAGCTGTTTTACTTTTCTTTCAGGTGAAGAGTTGTTCTGAAATGTCCTGGCTGAAGTAGCTCATAATTTAAGAAAATTAGCAGTTAAAGGCAGGAAAAGAAAGTAATAGACTGTTCATTTGTGCTCACTCTTCACTGACATATTCAAAAATCTTGAAAATCCATATTGTCATCTTTACCTTTTCCTTGACCAAAGTAAAAGATAAAGCAAACAGACTTCTTTTACAGAGTTAAAATTACTGTTACTGTACAGTAGCTATAGACATGATTTATAAAGATGCAAGTGATTGATTTCTTCACTGAACAAAATTAGACAACTGTGAATCTTGCTTGTCATTTAAGTTGGCTCATCTTCAACCACATCATTTTTTCAGAAAAGGGAAGCACCAAAATCTTTGAGGAATCTGAAATACTTTTAATGCTACTGTGCCTGAGTGCACGTTTACAGATCTTAGTAGCAGAGTTTAAATGAATGCTTTCTTAAGTGGACTAACACTACGTACTAATTCTTACCAGCCTGATTTTCTGTGCTTATGCTACATACTATTTAAGGGATATGCAATATTTCTACTCAACATGAGGGGCTTTTAAAAATGTCATTACATACTGTATAATCTACTCATTATCTTAATAATTTGCCATAGAATGCAGATTACAGTCAGAAGCTGCTCAATCAGTGGATTTCTGGAAAAGTCATGCAGGGATTCAACATTAAACAAGTATTTGCTTTCAGTTAGGAATGTGTGTTCTTACAGTTTATTATTTGAAAATATAGTTTGAAGAGTAATTGTAAATTGCAAAGTCATCTTGTATACTGGTTGCCTGATAGTGCTTCATTTTAAAAGTTTGCTTTTATATCTCTAGATGGTGCTATATGTACCTATATTGCTTGAAGAACTATAAGCAATTTTAATATAAAATTATACAAATCCTAAGTAAGACAAAGCAACTAGAACCATACAAATTATTGTGGAAAAGTTTTTTCTGCTTTTGCTGTAGGCCATGAAGCATGTGTGCCAGGTGATTATGCTCATGAGAAAGTTAATACTGTGCTGTATTAAGTAGGAAACACAAACAAGTACCATAGAAAGACAACCTACATTTTTGTAGAAAGTGTTGGGCTAATTCTTGTCAGAAGTAAACTTGAGAAGCTCTTTTTTCACTCAGTCCTATTATATACAATATTTGCTGTTCTCCCCATATATTTATACACATGTATTCCTTTTCCTGTTTTGTTTTTTGTTTGTTTGTTTTGTTTGTTTGTTTGTTCTTTTTTTTTAAAGCAGTAACATGTTCATTTGTGCTGAACTGCCATATCTGTGAGCTCCTTCATGGATAGGTAATACATGAGGTCTAATACCTATACTTTTATAATTAAGGAAAAAAAAAGTCTAGAAAAGGTCTTCTTTAGTAAAGAGCAATGATTCTTTTCTAATGGAATTGGACTGATACATAAATCAACAGTTATTGACTACTTTATAGGTAATTTCTTATATTCCTTATAGGAAGCCTCAGAGCCACCATTACACATTTCTGTTGGTATCATGTATCCTGAATCCAAAGAAAGTTTATATATACATAGGCATAGTAATTTGATTAAAGAAATTAATGGAGAAATATCTTCATGATCAGGGCTATTAATGGAATACTCTCGACTAACACACTATATTTAAAAAGGAAGTAAGGCAAAGAACGATAAGGAAGTGTTTAACAATATCAACATATTTTATATTTCTATACCTGAATCCATATTATGTTCATCTTTATTCCAGATAATAAGTAACAACAGTACAAGGATGCCTCTTGACTACCATTTACCTTTATTAGGCACCACAGATGGAAAGTGCCTGGCCATTGTTTATCCACTGTGGGTTCTCTTTGCTGGTAGCTGATTCCAGTTGTGTGGCTGCTCTCAGTCCTTTGACACCTGTGTTTCAACACTCACATTTGTAACGTCCCATTATGGAAAGCTAGTGGGAATGGGTATTATGAATTTTATCTTTGCTGCGCGAAATTTTAAGTGCTCCAGACCTATTGTCCATGTCCTTCAGTAGAAAAAGAAATCTAGTCTGCTTTCAAATACAGTGCATTAGGAAATTAGACACATCTTTATCCAATTAACAGTACTGGCCATGTGCCAACAGGAATAGCATATTGTTAAATAGAGTTTAAACACTAAGCTGTCCAATATAAGCCTCTGAGAGAGGAGTAGACAATAGCAAAAGTAGTGCTCATTTCAATCATGATTTTTTAAAAAAGCTTTTAGTGGCTCTAAAATATCAACCTAAACATCCAGTCCAACAGTAATTCACAAATGAAAAAAGAAACCTATTGTGTGCACTAGATGTGGAGGATTATGGGTCCTTTTTCGGTCACAAGAAGCAATAAATTTATTTGTAAGCAATAGATTTATTTGTAAGGGACAAATATTGAAGTGACCATATGCGACTTAACTAATATGCACAAACAAGTAAATTCACTGGTTTTTTTTTTTTTTTTTAAGACTGGAACAATTCTTTCCCAGAGGTGTCATAGCAATAGCACATCTTCTGGAAAGAACTGTACCTTAGCATTTGCATATCTTTATAGCAATCCATGCTGAATTTTTCAAAATTTTTTCTAACATTATTTTAGTAGAAAAAGAATACTTTGTTTCAGGTTCTTGAAAGCAAACAGGATATTGTGAAAATATATAGATGTTTTTGTCAAAAAAATAAAGGACAAATCTTATAATGACAGCTGCATCCCATTCTTGGGATCTCACCAGACTTTGCAAAGTATTTTGGGTGTGAGTACAAAGCAAAATCAATATGTGCACTTTGGTTAAATCCCAGTGATCCTAAGGCAAACGTCTCTCCAATTTAGTCTTCAGCTTAAGAATTCAGGATGAGACAGAGAAAGAGGGAAGTCCTTTGTGAATGCCAGGGACACCACCAGATTCTGAATCTTTATTTTAGAATGTGCTTTTTAATGAAGACTTGGAAGGTAAAAGGAAAAAGAGAAGATTTCAACTAATAATCTGAGCTCATAATTCAAACAGATCTCAACCTTAGATTTTAAGGGCATGCTGTCATGTGTTTTTAGGATGGACACCTGAGGAAAATGAATGTGACAATTTTCCAAGCAAGAGTGCATATTCATGCAATTGAGCATAAGCTTTTTTAGGACTCTTCTGACACTTCATTTGCATATTTTAATAAAATAGAAGGAGAGCAAGATAAAGCAAAATCTTCCTTGGTTTCTTACATTGTTTCATAGCAGTAGATGATAACTTGTCCCAAATTCCACTTGTAGCTTCTGCTTGCTGTTAGCATCTGTTAATATAAGTCTTGTCTGTGAACAACAGACTGCTGGCTTCCTAGTTTTGTCTGCTCTGTGACATTTTTGCAGTAATGAAAACAATGCATTACAAACAAATAAAGAATGTAGGGCCTGATCCAGAAAGCTTCTTTTTTTTTCTTATTAAGTTCAATGTGCTTTGAAATCAGCTTCTCTAGAGAATCCCTTGCAAAGCAATCTCTATGAATGTTCATCTGAATTTTTAAAGAGCACTTAGCATACATTCAGACTCTTTTGTTTCTTTTTTTTTGCAATGCACACCAAAAATACTCTCAGAATTTTTTTGCAGTGAAAACAACTATAATCATATTTTGAAAAATATTAATTCTTTCTATTTGCATGAATACTTAAGTTTTGACTAGGCAGAGAGATATGATGGAGAGAGGAAAAGTATAAGAATGATTCTACCTTAATTGTTAGGTCATGCATTCTATTTTTTGCTCAGAAGAATGTATGAGTAAATAATACAAAGCAATTTCAGGAAAATAAATAGCATACATGTCTTCACATCCTCCAAAGCTCCTTCAAAGCTGACCATATCTTCGCGACTAGGAAATTTCTTATAGTGGAGGAAATATAGCTTGAAGATGCCTATAGTAGAAACAGGTTGCAAATGAAGTTGTTCTATATACATTTTTGTGCCCTAAGCATCTGAATAAAAGGGGAACGTTTTGCCTCTTTACCTACATCTTCTGAGATAAACCTGTGTCAGGATTTCAGTAGTTATCCCCTGGAAGCTAATACAGGCTTTTGTAGTATCTTTTCAGAATGCTTAGGTCATTAATTGGCTTTCAGTGTTGTAACAAGCCTCAGCTGGATCCCCTGCCCCCACTCTTTTACCTGTGGGCCCAGGAGTACCTTTTAAGCTCAGGATCAGGCCCTCAGATCTGACCTGAACTATGTTTCAGGTGTGCTGTGCCCTGTCTTCTGCTGTCCTGGGTGGTATTCCTGGATGGATCCAAGCCTACATTGTACGTCACCTTGTTCAGTCCTGTCTCCAGAGTGGACCTTGGGATTTACCTTACAGGTAGCCTTGTCTCAAGTCCTGCTTTCAGGATGAGCCTTAGATACACAACATAGGTAGTCCCACTTCTATGCCTGTTTTCTGCTGTCCTTGCTTGTTGATTGGACATCCTGCATAGATGCGAAACTTGACTCATTACTTTGTCTTGTATGAACCCTGTTGATGGACCATTTTGCTGTCATCAGTGTCGCCCTGCACAGACCCTGTGGGACTGCATCCTGTTGGTGATGGCACGGCCTGTACTGGGTTCACACTCATTTTGTGAAGCAGCCCCATTCCTGTGTGTCCCTCTCTCAGGGTCTACAACCTGAATCTTCAAATTAATTTCAGTGTCTTGACAAGTCCCCTCCCACTCTCAGAGCATGCCCTATATATTAAACCTCTCACAAAATTAAACTTCTCAATCATGATCCATTGATTGTATAGTCGTATAGTGTGCATCTGGGCTCACGTGCCACTTAGAATAGTGTTTTTTTAAAAAAAACCTTCTTGTTCCTTTGATTTAACTTCATCAGCATGTTAACTACTGTGCTTTCAGTTAAAAAATATGGCAACTGATGGCTTACCAGAGTGAAGAGTCTAACCTGATGCGATTGCACAGTGGTAAATTGGACTTGAGATAGGTACTTTTTATGAAATCTTAATCACCTAATTTTAACTTCTATTTTAAGAGCACCTGCAGCTTTCCTTGTAGTTTTCTAACAGCTAGAATAGCTTCTGGAGTTTACTGGCTTCAGTTTATGCTGTCCATAGGCATCCAAGTCTTTCCAACTGTCCACCTGAGGTCACGAATTCTAATGGAAGCAAAACACAAAATTATTAATGTAAACTGTTTTCAGGGTAAAGGTCTCTTCCAACAAACATTTAACTCTTTTGCTTACTAAATTAATAACTGATTAGTGCCCTGGCAGGATCTGTTGAAACGGATGTTCCATGTCCAAGAGATATGGTTCTAACTTGCTTTAAAATATCACTGACACCTTCAAGTGACTGGATTATACATTTTTAGGGAAACATAACTGTTTAATTTGATTTTGTTGGTTTGTTTTTTGTTTTTTTTTTTTAAAGTTAAACATAAGCATATATTTGAAATTCCGAGTGCAAGGAATTATAGATTAAATACTGTTAGAGATGAATTACCATTTGTCTGACATAATTTGTGATATCTGTGTGGCGGTGTGCTTTCCACTCTCCACCCCCCCTGCCCCCCAACCTGGCCTGTATTTCCCGTAACCCTGCTCAAGTGATAACCACCAGTGGCCGTCATAATGGATGCGCCTGGTTGTGATGGCTGCATCTGGCTCAAAGTGGATTTAGAGGAGACAGTTAACAACACAATAGTCAAGGGCTAATTTGAGCAATGTGTCCACCTAACCACAGTGCTGGTCAATGTCCAACTCAGGCCAAATTTGGAAGAAACTAATGTCTGTAGTCGGTATGTAAATATGACTATGAGTCAATTATTTTACTTCATAAATAGTGGACAGTCCAGGGGCCTGTTGACCTCCTCCTGCATGGAGGATATTAAGTGAGCCTTGCCATCAAATCTTGTTAAACCACTGTTGCATTTACTATCAAACTTTGTTAAATTGCTGTTTTGTATCAATAAACATTTTGCTACTTTGCTCTTACGAGTCAAGTGATGCCATTCCATCTGTGACAACCTGGAATTTAAAAAAAAATGTTATTCTAAGGTAAAGGTCTAAAATAAGTCATACATACCCTAAAAGTCTTTGGTTTTTTCCTAATAGACTGTGAAGAGACTTTAGATAATATCTCGGGTAGAAGCATCTTTTTTTGCAGATATCAAAACATCAATGGGTTCAATCCAACTCCTGATAGACTAGCATAGTTAAATGTTTAGGATAAAACAGAATTTCAGAAAATATTTAATAAACAGAAATTTTGAGGTATTTGTTTGGTATATAATCTTCAGTAACATATTCACTCTAATAGTAGTACTAAAATATAGTTGTTTTTATTTTCTGTATTTATCTGTGATTACAGGTTATCATTAATACGCAGTGGTAGGAATTTGATGTTGTTCTGCATAATATTCACACAGCAGTCACGGACATGAAAGAGATCTAGGAAGTCAGCATACTGAATCGTGCCATATAGTTCCTTCAACAGTAGCAAGTCTCATTTTCTACTAATTTGTTCACTGTTATGAGCTGATCTGAGAGCTTGTAGGAATTTCTCCCAGAAGAAACAAAATATTCCTTGCAAATGGTGATTGTACTCTGTTTTAGAAAGAAAATATGTTTTAAAATATATTATATTAGATGAATAAAATTGCACAAATTAACCATTTGCAGGGGGGCTGTATGTGGCGGTGGAGTTAATGACTGCTTTTACAAATGTCTTTATTTAGTCTGTACAGGTGCTGAGAATAGCCTTATACCAATTCCTGTGTGATTTTAATCTAGGTCAATTTTTCATATAATTATGTGAAAATGCATAATATGTAATATTCATATAATTACTATTAGAGAAAACAGCTGTAGCCTTCTCCATGGAACTCTGACAGCAAAACTGATGTGATGGTGTTTGGATATTGCAGTGGAAACTCGAACCTTTTTTTGAATAATTGTATATTTATATAAATACATGCATCTCTGCTTTGCACATTAGCAGCAATTTCAGCTCCTGAGATGGTCTATATTAAAAAAAAAAAAAAAAGGAAAAAAAACCCAAGCTCTTTTTGTGAAGGCTTATAAAATTTTCTCAGAAATCCTAACCTGAAACTTAACTTTTCCAATACAAGTGCATATAAGAAATAAAAAGTCACAGTATGGTGGTGTGTTACTTACTTGTGTGCTTCTAGTGCTTCCTACTGAGCTAAAAGTAAACTTGCACATGAAAAATAATGGTATGGAAACTGATTTTTACATCTGTTCATTACCAGACAATTCACAGATCATAGCTGTCATCAGCAAAGTCTTCTCTCTGTTTCTGATTTCCTGAAAATTGCATAATTCATCTAGCCTGTATTGGGTTCACTTGCCAAGGTTTTGGTAGCCTGGTAGCTACAGGGGTGGCTTCTGTGAGAAGCTGCTGGGAGCTTCCCCTATGTCTGACAGAGCCAATGCCAGCTGGATCCAAGACAGACCCACTGCTGGCCCAGGCTGAGCCCATCAGTGATGGTGGTAGTGCCTCTGGGAGAACAGATTTAAGAAAGGGTAAAACCCCTGCTTAAAAAAACACAGCAGCTGTGAGAGAGGAGTGAGAACATGTAAGAGAGCCAACCCTGCAGATCCCCAGGTCAGTGCAGCAGGAGGGCAGGAGGTGCTCCAGGTGCCGGAGCAGAGATTCCCCTGCAGCCCGTGGGGAAGACCATGGTGAGGCAGGCTGTGTCCCTGCAGCCCAGGGAGGTCCATGGCAGATAGGTGGGCCTACCTGAAGTCGCATAAGTAGAATTATTGTAGCTTGTGTCACTTAAAAATGTGCATTTTCTTCCTTTAAAGTGAGCACCGCTACACAGAGCCAAGAAAGGAACCATGCTATCTTCCTCAAGTCTTCCATTTTTGCAGATGCTGATATAAATTAAATCTCATCAGGACTCCATGTGCACAACTAATACATTTTTACTCATAAACCCTGGTATCACAAGCTCATTTCACTTTTCCTGCATGTGTGCACAGGAGCCAGCCAGAATTCATTTGCTTATATGTATGAGCAGAATGTATGTATTATCAGACCCTTGTACAACATATTTTAAGCTCACCATTATATTCTTTACCTAATTATTACTTTATCATCATACGCACAAGTTGAGAAGACTGTAAACACACTCTCTCTGATCCAAATATTGTTAGATCAAAACCACTTCTCATTAGGGCTGCAATGCCATAACTGTGAACAGAATTCATCTCACTATGGTTTCCTAATAGAGAATTACTAGGCAAAAGGTAGTTACCACTTTTCATACTGCTGCTTCTCAATTAGAGGTGTTGTTTAAGTGAACTTGCTGCTGTTTCTTTTCTCAGCATCTGGACCTATGCCAGTAGTTCATAGGGATATAATTAAGGTCTTCACATGCCAAAGAGTGAAGGAAAAACTCATGAAACATTACTAAGTAGTGTTTAGGGGCTAAGTTTTAAAGAAAGTCCTGCCAGGAATAGAGGAAATGATGCAAGATCTGGAAGTGGTAGATACCTTTGGGATATTTTAAGACAACCAGACAGATGCTTAGGAAACTGAAAACATACCATCATAGTAATTAGTTCTTATTCCTGAAGAGAAGTTGAATTTGGGACCAATTCAAAGTGAGGGGCAAAGGAGCAGAGAGCGTATCTCATTCTTCAAAATATATACTTGCGAGAAAACTCAGCTGTCATGCCACAATAAACAAGTTTCTATTATGTGCAGAAAACAGAAAATACGAAGTCATTACATGTACTAACAATTTCTGCTGTACACTTTACAAGAACAGACCATCAGAATGCACATAGGTTACACATGGGTTTTTATATACACTATATTCTGTGTTACAATATTTTACTCTGTGAATGTAAAATTTCATTTAACCATGTAGTTTATGGCACATCACTTGAAAAAATGTAGTAAAAGCAAAGTATTGGTGATGGAGACATACTGCCATTTTTGTTTATAATGAAAAAAATCTTTACACTCTGAGTTTTCCTGGTCATTCATTAGACTTCTTCCATTATTATGTTATGATCAGGAGGTGACAGAGTCGAACTTCATGAGGAATTAGTATTTTTAAAGATTTGATGTCTTGTGATTGAAGCAGGTACTCTGGGTTAGTGTTCACTGTTGGAAAAATAATATGGGAAAGCAAACCATCTGCAAGATTTAACTCTGTAGGAAAAATAATTGGGATGTCATCCCATTTCTTATAGATAGTTGCTGGCTTGTGAATAGAATATAACAATAATTACTGAAACTACTTGGGGAGGTTGTTTAATGGATTAACTAACATTAAATCTAATGTCAGAATGTTATATGTTCACAGAATCACAGAATGTTTGAGGTTGGAAGACACCTCTGGAGATCATCTAGTCCAACACTTCTCCTCAAAGCAGGATCACCTAGAGTGGATGGCTTATACCTCTGTCCAGCTGGATTTTGCATATCTCCAGGAATGGAGACTCCACAACCTCTCTGAGCAATCTGTTGCAGCATGTTATCACCTTCACAGTAAAAACATTTTTTTCTCATGTTTAAATGGAGTTTCCTGTATTTCCATTTGTACCCATTGTCTTTATCATTTCATTAAGTACCATTCAAAAAAGTTTGACTTCTGCTTCTTTATTCCTAACCATCAGGTATTTATAAACACTGATAAGATCCCCCTAAACTTTCTCTTCCCCTGGCTGAACAGTCCCAGCTTTTTCAGCCTATCCTTGTACGCCACATGCTCCAAAACCTTAATCATCTTTGTGGCCTGTAATTTACTTGCTCCAGTAGGACCTCTGTGTCTCTTTTGTACTGGGAAGCCCAGAACTGCACCCAACAGTCCAGATGTGTCTCACCAGTGCTGACCAGAGGAAGGATTACCTCCCTTGAGGTACTGGCAACATTTCTCCTAAGGCAGCCGCAGAGGCTGTTTGCCTTCTCTGATACAAGGGCATATAGGGGGCTCATGGTTAACTCTGTGTAACAGAGCACATGTGCATGGCAGTATTCCTGATCGGGTGCAGAATGTTGCATGTCATAAAATCATAGAATGGCCTGGGCTGGAAGGGACCTTGAAAGATCATCTGGTCCAACTTTTTGTAGGAAGGAGAGCCTAGATGAAATTACATAGCACCCTGTCCAATTGCATCTTAAATACCTCCAGTGATTTCCCTTTGTTGAACTTAATGACATTATTCTCTGCCCATTTCTCCAGCCTGTCAAGATCCCTCTGAATGGCATAACTATCGTCTGGTCCATCAGTAACTCCTCTTAGTGTTGTATTGTCTGCAAATTTACTGATGCTGCACTCTGCTCAATTACTGAGGTTATTAATGAAACTGTTAAACTGTTTTGGAGCCACTATTGAGCCCTAGGGCACACTGCTGGTGACTGGCCTCCAGCTGAACTTCATGGTGCTGATTTTAATTCTTTAAGCCTAGCAGTTCAACCAGTTTTAAGTCCACTTTACTGTCCACTCACCTGGTCCATACTTCATCAGTTTGTCAATGAGGATTTATGGGAGACAATGTTAAAAGCCTGGCTAAAGTCAGTCGCCCTGGTGCTATATTCCCTTGTCTGCTGGTGTCCTATTTTACACTCCTTTTCTTTCAAAGAAATGTAGTATAGAAACAACAGAATTGAAAACCAGAAGCTATGTCCAGAGTTTGCTGACCCAGAAGGCACTAAAATTCATTTGATTGAATAAAAGCATGTACATTTTCCATAAATTCAAGAAAATCTGCTTTCACCTAAGCTCAACAGCCCAGAATCTTGTGCCCAAGCTCTGCTAAGATCCAGAAATTAAATGGTGTAGCACTAACTGTCTCTGGGGTATAAAGCCTATTAGATGCAAAGCATATTCCATATTCATGAACAGAATCAAGCCCTCATAAAATTCAGCTATAGCACCTGTCTTTTTAAAATACTGTTTGAAGATATGGAGGTAGCTGTCTCTGAGTTTACACATCATCTACTTACTACAACTGCCCTGAAAAAACAGTCTACTAACTGTAACAGGGAAATTTTAGGTTCAGTGCTTTAGAAGCAAATTTTCTACTGTCTTTTTTTAGGCAAAGATTGGCTAGTATATCCTTCATATACATCTAAGCAAGATGAAATGTATGTTCTCTCTGGTGGCACAGCTTCAGTAGGATATATTAACACTGCCTTTGCCCCACCGCTTAGTCAGGGGTAGATCTGGACCAGAATGCAGAAGTTACAATATGCTGTCTATGTTGTATGTGAGCATTTCCTGAATAGAGAAATGGAGCATCTCCTCCAGTCATATTTTAAAATAAATTGCAATTACTGTTTATTTAATTTTAAAAACATATGCAAACAACAGCCAGAAGAAGCAGAACATGAGTTTTTCTCTCTGAATAGACATATTTTCTATACATTAAGAATTGTTCATTCTGGAAGTGTGGAATTTTAAACATATCTAAATTCTTACTGTTTCCTATCTGATGAGATGTGTGTGTTTTCAAAAGCCTATGTGCAGCACCACTTAAAGTACTTTGGAGTAGTAGCATTGACCTGGCAACCAAGCTTGACTAAAACAAGTTGGAAATATATGAGCAGAAAATAAGATACTATCTGTTTAGTATCATGTTAGTATCCTATTATTATTTAGTATCTTATTTTATTTGTTTATTCACTTATTATAAAATACATTTTTATTATAACAGGCAAGTTTTATTCCAGAGGGTACTTCAAAAAGAAATTTGAACTCTAGCTTAAAGGAAAATTGCCTTCACCCAAATGAACAAACACACAGTATTAAAAAGTGATGCAATGATACAGGCTTTTCCCCAAGAGTGCTAACAAATAACCCAGTGAGGTCCAATATTGACACAGAGGGAAAAAAAAAAAAAAAGTTTGGCACATACTAACTGTATTTTAATTTAAAAGTATAATTTTATTGTAAAACTAGAAAAAAAATAGAGAAGAGTTCAGGAAATCTGAAATAATTTCTCTACTTTATAATTCCTCTTTGGCTTTTACAGAGCAGTGTATCTAGTTTGTTCAAAAAACAGTTATTTTTTCCTTTCCTTAGGAAAATTAATAGATAATTTATTCTATATCCCTAAAGAAGGGCTGTACTCCAAGCATACCTTATACACGATGCCAAGTAGAAAACAACAGTAAAATAAACATCAAGATCTCTGCACATCTTGGGGTGTACAGCACCTTTTACCTGAGAGCTTCCCCTGGAGAGTTATTTTTCTCTCTCCCACTTGAATGGCCTCATGCTCTATTTCTGCCAACTGGTCCTACAGTAATAATTAGGGTTGTTAGTCTCTGCCTACCTGAAATAATTGCAGTGTAATTATCCTTACCATCCTGAACATGAGGTGCCTGGATGGAATAAAAATTTGCCTATGACTGGACAGACAAAAGACAAAAGGACAAAAGGATAAGCAGCAGTCTGCTTTTCATTATGAAGTTAAGTAAATTACTTTAGACTAGACCTGCTAGAAGATAAGCACGGTCACATCCTGAGATTGCAAGCATGTAACTTTTTAAAGTTTACCCCTTGAAATGGATTATAGAGCCCTATGTTAGGTGTATGGGCTTCTTATGTTATGTCTGACAAGAGGTAAACACAACAGCTCAGAATGAGATTCCAGCAAGGGATATGGTGAACAGAAACTCACCCCCAGCTGTAGCACAAGAGCTGTCACGCTCTATATTGACTCATCCTGAGATCATAGGGTGGTAACCAGTTAACTGGCCTTCACAGCTGCAAGTGCTATCCTAAATACAGACTTCATGTTTCTTTTAAGATAAGAGTGATGGTTTCTAGTGTTTAGTTCATTCACCCTGGCTATGAGGTTGCTATCTGAAAAGTTTAAAATTCCATTTTCAACCTCACAATAACTTGTCTTAACAATTACATTGCAGGATATGTTGGTAACCATTTAAGGCTGTTCTTTATCTCTCTTCTTGAAGCCTTGCCATGGGGACAAATAAAACAAAACAAGATTCATCCAGGATGGGAAATAAGAGAAGGGGAAAGAAGCTATTCAGCTGAAGGGCAAAGACTTCAATCTAGGTCCATGCATTCTGCATGATACAGTCATTGAATAAAATACAAATACACTTCAAGTTCCAAGACAAAACTGAATATTTCCATGTTCTATACATGGAGATTCAGTAATTAAGAATCTTTCTTCCTGGAACAGCAAATCTTGAACTGTTCTTTCTGTGTAGACACAAATCTTTATCAGGTGTGATTTCAGGTACACCTGATCCATCCTAACCTAAAGTACTGTGGTAAGAGGTAATTACAACTTCCTTGAAAAACAGAAATAAGAGTTAACTTTTGCCAAGCTGAGATCAAAATTGGGTTCACACTAGGTTTTACCAATAAATTATTTCCTAAAAGGTTGTGAAGACTGTTTCTAAATGAGTAATCTCTTTTCTCTTCTTTCTGGATGTTATCATTCCTGTTTTAAAAACCGTAGATATCAGTTAATAGAGGTGACATGCTGAATCTGAAATTTGAGCAACAAAGTGCTGAAGAATAAAATGTAGATCTGTCCTCAACATTTTATTTTGGATAACTTTAGATCTTTACTACCGTTTTTAGATCCTCTTTGTGAAGCACCTTAATATTCCTATATGTACTGAGTGTACACCCCTGTACAACATGTTTTGTGAAGAGTACCTAGTCATCCAGCTCAAGACAATTATTTTTTGTACAGTTATGCTGAAAGCTAAGCTGTGTGATGTTCCTTTATCTACGCTAACTTATAATATCTGTGATTTAAGCTAGCCTGTTTGACTTTAAATTACAGTGGAGCAGAAGAAAAATACCTCAAACAGCAAGGCAAAGGTCTCAGATGGCAGGCAGCATCCAGGTTATAGGCAGATTCTTCACTGTTAGTCCCTAAGGTTTTGAATATAAGCTGTATATGGTAGATACAACACCCTTGCTCTGACGTCCTGCTCCGGACAAGCTGGTCAAAGAAGCCTCTGGGTCAAAAGCCTGCGTGTTCAGCCTGGACATGAATTACCTTCAGCTTCACCCACCTATCTAAGCAAATCCTTAATCCATTATTTGAGTTAGGTCTTAGACAACACACATTCCAGAGTCAATGAGATTCATCCCAGGGTTATGAGATGCATCACAGGATCCTGAGGGGATTGACAGATGTAGGTATTAACCCACTCTTCATAGTATTTGAAAAGTCATGGAGAAGTCCCCAATGACTGGAGAAAAGGCAATATCATACCCATTTTTAAAAGGGGTAATAAGGAGGCCCCTGGGAACTACTGACCAGTCAGCCTCACCTCAGTGCCCAGTAAGATCATGGAAGAGATCCTCCTGGAAGTTATGTCAAGACATATGGAAGACAGGGAGGTATTAGAGACAGTCAACATGGCTTCACCAAGGGCAAATTGTGCCTGATTAATCTAGTGACCTTTTACAATGGAGTGAATGCATCAGTGGACAAGGGAATAGCTACAGATGTTATCTACCTGGATAGCTGAATAGCCTTTGATGAAGTTTCCCCCATTATTCTTGCCTCTAAATTGGAGACATATGGATTTGATGGACAGTCTAGTAGATGGGTAAGGAATTGACTGGATGGCTGCATCCAAGGAGTTACAGTCAATGGCTCAATGTCCAAGTGGAAACCAGTAACGAGTGGTGTCCCTTAAGAGTCCATACTGGAACTAATACTATTTAATATCTTCATCAGTGACATAAACAGTGGGACTGAGTGCACCCTCAGCAAGTTTGTGGATGACACCGAGCTGAGTGGTACAGCTGATATACTAGAGGGAAGGGATGCCATCCAGAGGGACCCTGACAGGCTTGAGAAGTGGGTTCATGGGAACCTCACGAAGTTCAACAAGGTTAAATGCAAGGTCCTGCACTTGGGTCAGGGCAATCCCCAATATCAGTACAGACTGGGGGATGAATGGATTGAGAGCAGTCCTGTGGATAAGGACTTGGGGATACTGGTGAATGAAAAATTGGACATGTGCTGGCAATATGTGCTTGCAGCCCAGAAAGCCAACCGTATCCTGGGCTACATAAAAAGAAACATGGCCAGCAGGTTGAGGGAGGTGATACTCCCACTTTGCTCTCATGAGACCTCACCTGGAGTACTGCATCCAACTCTGGAGTCCTTAGTACAGGAAAGACATGGACCTGTTGGAGTGGGTCCAGAAGAGGGCCACAAAAATGACCAGAGGGCTGGAACACCTCCCCTTTGACAAAAATCTGAGAGAGTCAGGGTTGTTTAGCCTGGAGAAGAAAAGGCTCCAGGCTTATTGCAGACTTCCAGTGTGTAAAGGGGGCTTATAAGAAGGATGGAGAGAGACTTTTTACCAGGGCCTGTAGTGAGAGAACAAGGGGCAACAGTTTTAAACTGAAAGATGGTAGATTTAGATTGGATACAAGGAAGAAATTTGTTAAAATGAAGGTGGTGAAACACTTGAACAGGTTGACCAGAGAAGTTGTGGATGCCCCAGCATTGGAAGTGTTCAAGGTTACGTTGGACAGGGTTTTGAGCAACATGAGGTAGTGAAAGATGTCCCTGCCCATGGCAGGGGGGGTGAAACCAGATGATCTTTGAAGGTCATTTCCAGCCCAAACCATTCTATATTCTATGACATTCTTGTGAAATGGACCTTTCTGATAATTTTGGCCCTGATCAGGTTCAGCTGCATGACAGAACCTAAACAGTTTGATACCTATCAAGATTAAACCCTACTGTGGACATGTGCAAAAGTTTAATTACATCAGGAGTAAATACAAAGGAATTAATGTACCCCTAGGGTTAGGTAGTGGCTGAGCAGGGGATTTTAGATCACAATATGGGGCCTAGGAACAAAAATTTTGTTTAAATTCTTTACTGAATTTTACTATTTATATGAATGCAATTTGCAAGGACATACAAAATACTCAGACCACTTCAGTGAAAGCACTATGAAAATAAAATGACACAGCCCCTGCCAGTTTGTTTCAATGCCAGAACTCAAAACTCTGAGTCCAATCTTGTGTTATTTCTTCTAGTAAAATTTCCAAACTATGTACTTAATAATAGTGGGTTTAAAACATCTTGTAGCAATAATTATTTCTATGACAGTCCAAACACTGAAGGGCTTTTTGTGATTACGGTCACACAGCAATGAAGCTTTCAGCATTGCTGTCATAGAGCTCCTATTAAAATGCAAGCCAGCTACTTATCATTCAGTTCTTCAACTGGAAAACCATTAAACAATAAAGAGAAACATGAGCAGGAAGAAGGATCTATTCCAAATGCTCTTGCATGATCTCCCTTGCCAGGGAAATGACTCTTTGGCCTCTGTGTACTTGGCTTGCTAATTCTTTGCAGCTTTCATTTCTATACAATGAACAGTGTCTCACTGTGTCATGTGGAAATAAATGGACACAAATGAAAAAAACTATTTTATTAATAATTATCTAATGAAACATTTTAGAACTTATAAAACAAATGATATTAGGATCTGATTTTAGGATTCTGCTGAAATACTTATTTAGAATCCAGGATTTCTCTCCAGGTCTTGAGCATTTCCCAGAAGAGAGGAAGGGAGATAATGTGAAATGCTTACAACATATGCAAAGTTAATCAGACACTGATTTCCTATGTATTTTAAATGCAAAAGCCTGGAAGGCTCTTGTTTGTGTGACAGCAGAAGCATCCACAATTATAATACGTTGTATCAACTTTCCTCTTCTCAAACTGTAAATTCCCTCTACCAACCATTGTCCCTTACATGAAACAAAATGCAGGAAAAACAATTAATACATGTTGCCAACTGTATGAACTGATGATTCCACACTGCTAACATACTCTTCAGAAAATCCTACTGGTAAATACTGGTAGTAGGACACTAGGATAAATATAGCATTTGTTCCATCCATCAGTAAATTCTGATTATATTCTCTTCCTCTGACCCTGCTTACTTGCCAGATTTCCTCCCTCCCTTCCTGTCTCCTTCCTTGCCTACCTCCCTTTTGCTCTCTTTTCCCCTTCCCTCCATTTCAAGGGAAGTTTTAAAGGTAAAGAAGGAAACAAACAAGCAAGCAAACCCACTTTATTTCCTCCTCCTCTTCCCTACGTTAAAAGAAAAACAAAACAAAAAACCCTCACCAAAACAAACAAACAAACATAAATGAAAACCCAACCCAAACAAAAAAAAAATCCCCAACCAAAAACCCCAGACAGAACCTTCAGGAACAATGGATTCTACACTATATCGATTAAAAAAAACTCACCCCAAACCCAGACAACTAAAAAAGAAATAAATCTTGAATCTCAACTGTGATTTTTTGGAAGCTGGAGTTCAAAATTTGAACCCTCCAACACCTAAGTACTTAAATCCTTTTTTTGGAAGAAGTCCAAAGATGGTAGCTTTGGTTCAGGATTTTTTTTTTTCCTTACCTTTAACATGTCCATGGCTATTTCAGCCCAGAAAATTGCACTTTTTTTTTCCACTACTCATGCACATTAAGCTTTATATGTGACTATTGCCTGACCTTTTGTGGTTTATGTCCTGGGAATACCACATATGGTATGAAATCCTAATGTCACAACATAACAAACAGTAGCCCTTATCATCTGAGGCAGGGGAAGGCTACTGTGCAACTTTCAACCTTTAGCTGGGAACCTATGAAAAAGAATCAGACTGTGATAAGATACACAAAAATAACCCCAAGCAGACCCCAAGACTGAGGAGAAAGAAACCCTCAACCACCAGCATTGAACTCCTTCCAGTGAAGAAGTTGGGATACCAGGGACATCACTACCTCTCTGCTTGAGGAAGATATGCTGTCAATCTTAGGACCCAGAGGGACATCAGAAGGGTGAGCAGAAAGACCAGAAAAGAGACTAACACAAGTGACATAATGGTGGGTATTTGCAACAGGCCACGTGGCCAAGAAAAACTGATGAAAACTTCTTTCAACAACTGGAAGAAGCCTCACATTTTCAGGCCTTAGTTCTCATAAGGAACTGTAATCATCCTGACATCTGCTAGAAGGGTAATATGGCAGGGGGATCTCTCGAGAACATCAAAGAAAATTTGTTGATGCAGCTGACTGATGAGCCAGCTAGGGAAGCTGCTAAGCTGCACCTGTTACTCATAAATATGTATAATTTTTTCAGTGTATGAAAACTGATGGCAGTCTTGGCAGCAGCAACCGTAGGTCAAAGGACTAGCGACAAAGCACATACAAAAGGCTAAGATTTTGCCTTGATCTTTACTGTTAAGTTTTGTCCTCAGACCTTGAAGGTCATTGATCCTAGTGTCAGATTCTAAGGGAGTGAAGCATTACCCATGGCAGAGGAGGATTCCGTCAGGGACCACTGAGTTGAATGGGACTTATAAAAAGTCCTTGGAACAAGATGGGGTACATTCCAGGGTGGTGAGGAAGCTGGAAAATGCCACTGAAAGAAAAAACGCCATATCATCTTTTGGTCATGGACACTGGAAGAGGTTCCTGATGATTAGAAATATGCAAATATCATACCTATCTTAAAGAGGACAATGATGTGAGAAGCTACAATCTGGTCAGCCTAACTGCAGTCCATAGGAAAATCATAGAGCAGATAGATTGGAAGCCATTTCCAGGGACCTAAAGCAATCGTGGACAATAAGACTGGATTAAGCAAAGCGAAATCATGTGTGACAAACCTGATAGATTTCAGTGATGAGAGAGTTTTGTGTACACTGATAGTGTTCAGTGACAACAGAGTTTTGTGTACAAAAAGAGAGGAGTGGATGATGTATACTCTGAATTAGCAAGGCCTTCAATAAGGTCTCCTATAGTATCTTTATACCCAAAAAGCGGTGAAATAACATGCATAGAAAATTGTCTGGGAGACAGGCTTTGGGGGGCTGGTGAGTAAGAAATCAATTAATCTTTCTCATGGGTCAATACTGAATTCAATATTGTTTAACATCTTTATTAACTACCTGAACTGTGAGATGGAGTGTACTCTTAGCATATTTGAGGATGAAAGCAAACTCATCAAATGGTCCATATACTGAAGGGCAGGACTGCTAGTAAGACAGACCTAACAGAAGCCTCATGAAGTTCAACAAAAGAAAATGCAATGTCCTACATGTGGGGAGGAATAAACCCATGCAACAATAAACAGCTTTTCAGGGGAGAAAATGGCGGTCTTGGTGGATATAGCTGAATGTAAGTCAGCAGCGTGCCCTTGCAACAAAGAAGGCTGACCACAGCCTGGTTGAGGTACCTCTTCTTGAGGTAGACTACCTCTTCTTGAGTAGACTTTATAACTAGGTGTGCCTAACTGTTAAACAAATTATTTAGGTCACATAAATCCGAATAGCAAAGCTTTCTGGTGCTGTTGTTTGGCTATCTGACAATCTTTTTCTTGAGCAACTTAAGTGACAATTAGTTTATGCCTTTCTGGTACTAGTGTGATTAAGTTTGATTACAGCCCAGTTACTGTCTCAATTTTTTTCCTGAATGCCATTTCACAGGGAAAAAAAAAAAACATATTCCTACAGCTTGAGGGGTTTAATTTTATATGATACTAAGGATCTTCTGCAAACATTGGAGATGTTAAATTATCTTGGAAAAAGAGAAGGAGAGAAAGAACAAAAGCCCTTTTAAAGACTGAGTGTAAAGCAATATAAACATAGGGAATGTTACATGCCTTTTGCAAAAATGAACTCATTAAAAAGAAGCATTTTATTAGCTGATGAAATAATTATATCTACTCCATTCATTTGAAACTCTTTTTGTTGAATCATTAATATTATTGTATATAGCTGACTTTTTTGCTCTCCGGAATGTCAGGCAAGAGTCATGCCACAAAAATACAGCTTCATTTATTTCAGTAAATACATGCTGTGTTCTGTACAAAATGTAAAACATGTAAGAATACTGGCATAATCAATCAGTGAAGGAGAATGTAATAATATCAGAGTAGGAGACAAATCTCCCTTTCAGTGTTGTTATATAGATCCTAAAGAAAAACCCTACTGAGGTTTTGAATTTCAAAGTGTTCACCTACTACTATTATTCTTAATTTCATAAATGACCCTTCTGTGCTATGGAATATTTGCCAGATGTAGTATATGCACCCTGGTCACAGCACTCCTTCATTCTAAACTCTTTACTCCAAGGGAATTTAAACTCACAATATCTATCTGCTGCAAAATTCTTTAAATACTAGATTATAGATTTTGCTTGTCAGTGCTGTGCCTTGTTGACATGCATGTGATCAGTGCTTTGCTAAGTGTACAAAAGTTTCTACCTGCAAGCAAGGGAAGAAATTTAAACATCTCCGTGCTGAACATTTCGTGTCCCATAAAGGCAGCGTAGTTCACCATAATGACTATGAATATGAACCGTTATTAATATTAAATACAAAATTAATTTCACCCCTTTAAAAACATGTATACACATGAGGAAGCAATGAAAATAAAATGAAGACTCTACTGATTGAGTTTTGTAATGTTTGCTTTAATTGATGGTATACAACAGGTGAAGTGAAACTGAAGGAACTAACTCTAAATTGTTAAAATCCTATTAGGAATGAATAATTATAGCATTTGGCTCCATTTTTATCTATCCAAGGTATATAAGGAATAAAAAGAGAAACAAATCAGGCATCCAAAAAGCATATGGTTTATTGAAGTAATAAAGTCTAGCAACACTTAAAAGGTTGGCTGCTTTTGAGGTACTGGTAGAATGAAATCCTGGGAATGGTATGAATAGAAGTACAAGTCGAGACTGTTTTGTTTTGTTTTGTTTTGTTTTTAAGGGAGTGAAGGGATATTGTGGTCTTTGCCATTCACAATTGCTAAATTAACATACCATTTACCACCACAGTGAATTTTTTCTTGGCACAAATTTTTGACACCTTTGTTTCATAGTACCTTTTTGGGAAAATGACCTGTTTCTTCCTTTATGTGGATTACTACCTTTCAGCTTCCTTTTAGACCTTCTTTTGGTCCACTAGAAATTTATATAGTGTATGATTGATAAATACGTTCTAACATTTTGTTCTAACTCTATAGAAGAGACTGACAGTAAAGCTGCTTGTTTGTGCAACTAAAAATATCCTCTAGCAGAATGGGAAAATTAGTTTTGTATTTCCTCTTCTGTTACTGTCAGAGCACTCAGTAGCTACTTGTGTGGCTGTTTTCAAGAAAGATTTTTTTAATATAAAGTCGAATCTACATGTCAGTAAATTCGTAATTTCAGAATTCTGAAGAATAAATTTGACAATATGTTCTAGAAAGTAAGTGTCTATAGAAAAGGAACTGCTTGTGTCAATGAAATGAGGGATTCCTAACTTTAGGTAGTGGTCTGGCCTAAAAAATAGGCAAAGTGTGAAATTACCCTTACTGCATTTGGGAGCAAGAAATCTCTTTGCAAGAATCATTGACATATGCTAGTAGACTGTTAGATGATAATGTATATCCCTGTAGCATAAATCCAATATAGCTGAGGTATTCATATGAAAATAATAACATAACGTGTAAATAAAATAGCATAATAAAAGTATATCAAAGTCATCCTTAGTAAAGAAGATCAATTCAGTTGTCTCTAAAAGCCATACCAGGGGATATGGATCAGCTTCATATATACAAAAGTTCTGTTTTATAATCAAAAAACCATACCCCCTCCCAGAATCTTCCAGAAGCTACAGATCAGTGAAAAGTCCTAGAACTGAGCAAACTGCAATGGCAGTATTTTTCCTTTCGACTGTATGTGTTGTCCATGGAAAGTGTTGTGTTATATAAAAGGACTTCAGTTAAATAGAGGTGATCATCCTATTCATCTTAAGAAAAGAGAGGAAACTAATGTTTGACCTTTAATCTAACAAATTTACTCTTAGCCACCTGAAAACAAAGGGATTTTTTCCCCCTAAAAAAATTCTAAAACTTCCATTCATTTGTTCAGATACTTAAGCACAATGTGTCTCTAATTCCCTTTTAAATCATTCAGAACCATAGTATGTTTTACATGTAATTTGTTTTTGATTAATACAACATTATAAGAGAATATAGGTGAAAAAATCAACCAAACAATTTGTTACAGTTAGTTACAATATAGATGACATTGCAATGTACTTTCCAGCTATGATTCTACAATAATTTTATCTCACTGCATGTATTATAGGTTCAGCTAGGGTTATACAACATCAATAATGAAACATTTTTCTTCATTAATACATTAAAAGAATAGATGATTTAAATAGTGTTTATTTTTATTTTTACTTCCTTTATATAAAATCAAGGAATTGTATGAAAATCAAGTATGGTTTGATACTATTGTGGTACATGGCATGTTTGAACACAGTGTTAATACCTAGGAGATATATTTTATCTCATAGTAATTAAACCAAGAAAGCATTTATTTAAAGGTTAAAAGGAATATTCCGAGAATATCCCCAGCTAAGTCTTATACAAATAGAGTAGTAAAAAATAAAAAAAAAAAGGAAAAGGAAAAAAACACCTTATTCAACTCCAACAGAAAAAGGAATAATAAAGACCACCTCCAGTGACTTAAGATAAAAAACAGAAATTGTCAAATTACTGGTAGAAAAATTATAGGCCACCCTTTTGCCACACTGGAAGTAATCAACAATAAGAAGCATCATGCTTTAAGGATGATTTTGCTTCTGTGACCTTAACTAAATACAATTTTACATTTAATCTTTTCCCTTCATTTATGTGCATAAGGTGTAGACTAGTTTTTCTACCAATTCCATTAGTAAGAGTGAACAGGATGTATGAATTTCTGTCCAATTCTGTAGTACTCTTGGCATTTTTCGTTGATTGCTTTGGGAATTATATGCATCACAAAGAAATTTGTGCTCATCTCGTGTATACTCCTCCATACCTTACCTCACTGCTTAGGACTAGGCTGTGTACTGCTAGAGAATTGGGGATGAAGGTTAATAAATCTATTCCTAGAATATCTCAAAGAAATGTAAACAAATTATAGATAAAGATATCTTTGTCCTCACTGATTCTTCTTTATCATTTTTTCCTTCCACTTTTCTGATAAAACATAAATAACTTTCTTTTAAAAAATTCCAAAGTACTATTGCTCATCATTTAGATAATTTTATGATTATATTCCTCTCTGATTTTATGCTATGTTTCATGGGCTATTTTGGGTTTAATTCTTTACAATATCCCCTGATATACAATGAGTGTCTAACTGTGAAGATACTGTAATATTACCTAGAGCCTCGGAGAAACAGGGGGGAAGTTAAACAAGCTTCTGTAAGAATGAACAATTTTTTAAAAATCAGTTTGTTTTATTCTGTAGTGACTTGTTAAGTTAATGAAGAAGACATTTAAGATAAGAAGTGTTCCAGTAGTGGAATCTGTTAATCTCTTGTAAAAATATTGAACATTTGATCTTTTTCCTCTCTTTCATGATCAGAGAATAAACAACAGTATATTTGAAATTGTGAGAAAGGTAATATCCTAAATCTTTCTCAGTGGACTGGAGAGAAGACCTGATCAGATTACCTGATACTGTTTAATTATCCTATGTACTTATTTAATTATCTAGTGCTTTCTTAGAATTTGGAAATAATTCATGAAGTGACTTTGGTTTTTACAGATTATGACAGATGAACCACTTCTAAGGCCAGAAGGGAGTATTAAATCATTTATTCTGACTGCCTATATAGCATGGTCATAGAATTGCTCTAATATTTATCCCCAGACTTTGTGTTAGAGCTTAAAATCCCTTTCAAGAATGCACCCAGTTTTGACTTGAATATTTCAGTGCAGGACTTCCCTTTGGTAATTGGTGAAAAATGCATTCATTACTTAGCATAAAACAATTTTTGTGAATCTGCTCTACTAATGGTCTATTATCTCACATTTATTTTGAATGTTAGCCATTTTGGTGTCATTAATTTGGACAACTCAGCTACAGGTATTTGGTTTTGACTGATTAACTTAAACATACTATAAGCGAAAAGTAACTCTTTTGGTGAAGAATTATCTTGCTCGCAGGTTTGGTTTGGTTTGGTTTGGTTTGAAAATACTATCACTCCATAACTCCAAGTAAATGATGTACTTTTTTTCCTCATTGTATAGGTTTATATCCATTTGATCCCAGCATGGATTCCAACTCTGTATTTGAGACTGAAGGTGAGTTTGGAGGAAGAGGTGATGTGCAACTCCCCTCCCAGATGTGCCTGGGTTAACTGAGACTCCAGCTCCTCCTAGAATCAGGCTGGAACAAATGCTCCAAAACTGAAGTTTACCTGGAAGAGGAACTTTTACATACGGACACAAAGCAAGTGAAGGTACTTCAGGGAAGCTGAGAACACTATGGTCTAAATACATAAAATTGTAGTCAGGACTTGGTTTTGGTACTCTTCTGTGGGTTTCAAGGGACTGCTAGGCTTATGATAAGAAAGAAGAGAGAATGAATGAGTCTCTGATGTAGTGAAAGAAAAATGCCTGCTCCCTACCACCAAATAAACTGGGCAAAACGATGACCTTTGTTATGTGTTGAACACAGTGAGAAGAGCCTAGTGCTGTGAGGGAGCAGCAAGGGCAGGCTGCTCCATGAGGGAAGGTGAGCTGGGAGCTGAAGGTGGAAAGAGATGAGCAGAGCAACGGCCTCACTTCTAAGGAGTCAAGAAGGTAAGTCAGCAAATTCAGGTGAGAATGAGGTCCAGAGACAGAGTTCAGGGTCAGGTACAGACCAGTGATCACCTCGCAAGCCAGGAAGCCATATCAGAAGGTCAGGATCAGGACCAGGTCAAGAGGGTACAAGACCAGGCATTGACATACCTGTGGCACACCTGCAATGTAGTGCAAGTGGGGCCAATAAGGAAAGGGTCAGCTTCAAGCAGCTCCAGAAGGAGACACAAGCCCTTACTTCTAGCTTTATTTGGTTTTGTTGTTGGTTTTTTGGCACAACAGCTCTTATCCGTAAAGAAACTGACCTTGGGCTCAGCCAGCCAAATGCCTAGAAGGAGAGGGTGCACTCAGGACCTTGGCAAATATTCTTAACTTCTGGTCAAATTGAGAGTCGGAAGCTTAATTTCACCAGGGTCTTAAGCAGCAATCCAGATTATTGAGCTCCCACCCTGCCTCAGTTTCTGCCATCTTAACTCATTGAGTTAGACTACCATTGTCAAAGTTCTTTCAGCATCTGAAGTTAGGCAGTGGTGCACAAGTGTTATTAATGTATTATAATTTTGTTCAATTTTCTTTTTTTTTTTTTTTCATCCTTTAAACTGGAAGATAATCTAGCTATGGAAAGCCAAGATGTGGAGATCAACTATGTAGCCAGCACAGGTTGGCCATGTAACATGATTGTTAATATGAGTAACGTGAAAAATCATGATCCAAACTGAAAAAATAAGCAAGCAGAGGAATATCTTTATCAAGACCTTCCCTCCCACTGTCCTTTTCCCTTTCCACTGAGACTATGCAGAATGTATGAATATGTAGGTGATAAATGTGAAAGAAGTATAAGAATCATATGGGACTAGTATGGTTAGTATTTGAGGTAGTAATCTTTTTTAGATACAGAGAAGATTGACTGCCTCATTATTCTCTACATTGGACATCTGAAAACAAATCATACACTGTAGACAATAGTCTTCAATTGAATCAAATGTGAATGTAAGTGCTTTATTTTAAGCACTTTGAATACTTTGCTCTAGTGATCTATTCAAGTTCAGAAAAGAATACTGTGACAAAAAGAATAAAACTATATGCCCTATTTTAATCACAACTAGTTAAGTTATTGTTACTGGTTTTATTCTCAAAAGGAGCATAAGTACAGCTGATCACCCCCAGTCTTTTACAAAAAACCCCACAGTGATGTTTCAATAACCTTCCTAAAACTGTTAGTTCTGTTGTGCTATTTGCAAATACTAAATGCTAGTTCGACATCTGGTTAATAACTAAGACACTCAGGGAAAAAAGCATGCAAGCTATGTCTCTTTCATATTCCCTGTTATCCTTAGAAAATATTATTATTGCTGAAGATAGGAAAAAAAAAAATTATTGTATTGTCTTATTCTGTCTTCCACAAGGCCAGGGGAATTCTGTGAACATTATCAGAAAAAAACGATTGTCATTACTAGTATCTGGATGGATCCTGTGCTTGATCATAATGCAAATGTCATCCATCACTGCTTTCTGTAAATTTTTTCCTCCTCATTCTAATTTACTCTGTAGCTTCATTAGACAGTAGGAAAGCAAATTAGGGTACTGCTCCTGAATATATCTAAAACAATGTTTGTTTCATCAATTGGTACCATGGATTTAAAGTTCAAAAGCCATAACCTAATTCTCCTTCCTTTTCAATTTTTTAACATAAAGAACTGCAAATATTTACAAAACTGTATGGAGTTAAGTGGTTCTACTGTTCAGTTACTCAGTGAATAATCTTTTTACTTTTTGATTCCTGAGAGTTCATGCAAATTGAATATGCTTTGAATCTAAAGCAATACCAATCATTTAAACAAACAGCAAAAATTAAATGAAACATTTGATATCTGCATGTTTTCTGCTTGAAAAAATAAAGACTATTGTTTATGTGAATGTAATGTCCTTAAAATTGCTCTAAGGATGCCTCTCATAAAGAAACGTTTAAAAATTTGTATACCCTGCCACACCTTGTTCTGTTTCAGAATGAAACAATTGTATAATTTCAGCAATAAAAAATATTAAGTTGTGACCTTGAAGATGTGTGGTGTGAAGTAGCTTCATTCACACGCATAAAGCTACTTCGTTCTGAAAATTACATATCTCAGAGAAATTTGAAGTTGTCTGAAACACAGCCAGAGTGTGAGCTTACAAGCACAGTGTAGATGGTCAAGTGAGTCTTTGAGGTCTGGCTTTTTTTTGTTTAGCAAAATACATGTACAATTTAATAATCAGTTTGATTTACTTACTAATGACTTCCTTTCTGGTCAGTGTAAAGTTCAATGTAATCATGTCTGGCAGTGGAAGAAGCACTAAAGAGACAGGTGAGTCTTTAATAGCAAACTCAGCTGAGAACATTTTTTTGCCAGAGAGAGTTGTAAATTCTCTAGTGTCTGCTATGTTTCCGGACAGCAATATGGCTAAACCTTTTTTTTTTATATGTACCAATATGTCTTATTTACCAATACCAGTAGCATTTTTATGAAACATATCCAATGTGGTCAACAAGTATTGAATCTACCATCTTTTCTCCATCAGAACTCAACCCTGGAACCACCACTTCTTAGTTTTGAATGAAAGCCTATTCTTGAATATTGCTAAAATACTGTTTTCACTGATATTAATAAACTATAAGCTGTAATTTAGAACCAGTACTACGTGTAACAGCATGCTTACTACCCATCCTCACATAAAAGAGATTATACCAGTATTGGTGCTTTATATTAATACAGACTTAGACTTCTTCAGTTTGGTCCCCACCTTCAGGTTCCTAAAAAGATTAGAGTTTGTTTAAGCAGTATTTCTCTCATGTGTTTTGTGAGATAAACTAAGATCAGTAGGGATACCCAGATAAGCACAGATAATTGCTCTGGGGCAGACATTCTCCGAAGCAAGCCTTGTAATGTTTAATTTCCTTGTCCTGTAGGCAAGTAGGAACTGAATCTTAGTTCCTGTTTAACAAGTCACCAAATTAATTTTTCATGAGTTTTTACCAGTGTAAGATTACAATTATCCAGGCTTCAGTTAGTGTCTTCATTGTAGTATGGGTTTTGGACAAATAGGAGTATATAATTTTCTCCTGTGTTGTATTAGCACATGGTTTCTTTTTACAGTTATAATGCCTAAGAAAATATTATTCTCTGCTAATCATAGCAGTTGTCTGGTACTGATATGAGTTGACCAACAGGTTTTGAACCAAATAACGAAGAGAATACTTTCAGTTGTTGCTTGTAACCATTGCTACCAGTGGTGAGTAGCGCTTTTCATAAAATAATAGCTTCTTATGTGTATAATGATAACTGACTGCAGCTATTTTTAAATTACTTGTCTTTTTTCTGCCACAGTTAAAACCAGAAAAAATAGGTTTATCTTTTTCTTTCAGGTAGGCCTATGTGCCCTTTTTCGCAATACATCCTTTTCAGCGTGCACCAAACACATTGCGTAATTGGCATACGTTTCCCTCAGTAGGCATCACAGTGAAAAGAAACTATGGTAGGCATGCAGAATTTGAATAACTCATGAAATATTGCCTTTTTAAATGAATGGTGTAAAATAAACAGTAAAAAATGTTAAAATTCTCAGGTTATACATTCCACTCTATTAAGAGTAAAGGCAATAAAAACATATCTTATGTACTTTTTACTATGTCAGTAAAAGCACAATGAATTAATACCACTACAGAATACATTTTAATATAGGTTACAAAAAAACAAGGCACAGGTTGTTACAAAGAGAAAAGAACACAACTGATTCTGTATATTGCTCTTGAAAGATATATTTGAAAGATTTACTTCTCAAAATGCATTCTTCCAAAGCTGCCTCTGTTTGATGAAAGGGTTATTTTAACTTATTCTGAAGATTCTTCTAACAAAGATTCTTCCATCTCCCTTGCCGTTTTCGAGCCTATCAATCTCAAACTATGGTTCGAGTTTATTAAAGTTTATTTGGCTATTTCTATCATACAGAAAACTGCAGTGGCATGTTATGGAACAGGGGGCACACATGCTGCTCATAGGTAAAATATATTTGTTCTAATACTTTTAAGAAAAAAAAACATATGTAAAGGAGTAAATTATTTAATGTTAGAAGGACAAATTCATTTTAGAGTGAAAGGCTGTGCCTGAACTAAAAGCTTAAGTCGTATGATAGAATTGTGCATTAAACTCAATTCAAAGACATAATGTTTAACTTATGAGTCATTGTGTAGAACTGTTGGGGTTTTTTTTAAATGTCAGTAACATTTTATTATTAAAAAAAATCAATGTATTTCAAATGAGCAGCTGGAAGTATGCCTGCAGTGTGAGATTTTGCATTTCTCTAATTCTAATGGAGTAATTTTTCAATTGTTCTTGTAATTTTATCTGGATCTCAGAACAAACAAAAATTAATTTTGCTTCTCTCTTTCCTATTTTAAATTCCTTATTTAGGTGGCAGAGACACATGAACTACCTAAATAATGCTTTGCTGTTAACTTTACTTAATATGCCAAATCAGTTTAATTACAGTTTCTATAAATAATCTATGCAAAATACTTCACCGAACAGAATGCACTTTTCCTTCTGTATGTGGCACATTTTAATACTTAAAAGCATTAGAACAGATGTTAGGTGCCTCCTAAACTTGTTTTCAGTTTTCTTTTATTTATATGTTAATGAGAATTTAATTACTTCATGAATACTTAAACAACCTGAGGGTGCCTGATATCATTAGCTTGAACATGACAAGCACCTCAAGTGACCACATGGGAAGACTAAAATTGCTTTTAGTTCACTTGAAGACAGAAAGATTAATTCATTTCACCCCCTGCTATGTTCTACCTGACACACAAAACTGAATAAGCGGTGGGCACTGATTCAGTCTCACTTCAGCATAATGGAAAGTATCTGAGGAAGGAATGTACACCGAAGTGAATAAATGGTTCCTTTTTCAATTTGCTCCACTGTCCTTTAATAAACAATCTGGGAATACTTTGTTACTGCATCTTATTTCTTCTTAATAGTTTTTTAAGGCAAAATTGCTTTCTGTCATGTAAATTTCCTTGTTCAAAGCTTGTAAAATTATGCATAACTTAGACATGCCCTACAGTGATCAAATTATCCGGGATGAAAAACAGTATGGAAAATGCTTAACTATGTCTATCAGGAAATGTGTTGTAATAAAAGTATTATTTGTGGGTGTTGCAAAGTAATAGATGGGGGCTGACTCTGACCTACGGAAATAATCAAGGAAAAGAACTAAGAAACTGATATTCATGGAATAGGATTATTAGCAGTAGCTCTATTTTCTGCATGCTATATTTGTGGTTAAACAGTGGATTTGCTATTGGATAGTATATATGAAGAAAATAGTGTTTCTGAGGTATGTAGGACACTGCTCTAATCTTATTCATGATTTCTCATGATACACACAAGAAAAGAGAATGGTAATAACATGAGCACTAAAAGGAAAAATTATAATAACAAAAAAACCCCCTTTTCAGGGGGGTGGGGGGACATTTGTCTGGTCTGTTTAATCACTTTTAGAAGGGTTTGATTTAATTTTGATTCAGATCTTGCAGATACTCCCTCTTCAATAAATTCTACTTCTATAAATGTTCCAAAGAAGAGCATGTATTAAGTAATGCAAACACTTTTAAAATATATGATACAGTTTAACATCTCACAAGAAGAGACTTGTTCATTTATTCTTACAGTATCATATATCCATTTACATTCAGTGTTAATGAAGTCAAAACTGTAGCTCAGCTAGGCATGACAACCAAGTTGTGAATAAAAATAATATTCATGTTCCTACATTGAAAGCTTTGTCTAATCTATTATTTCTCCTGGCTGGGCAGGAAATGGGGTGTAACAGAGCAGCTTAGTGAAAAAGGTCAACCAACAGTGAGATGAAAGACATGGACCACAAACACAGTGTACAAAAGAATGACAATTTTACAAATAACGGAATGCAAGTATTTTCCAAAAGTTATGCTCTTGCCCTGAGGAGGTTGTATTTGTCAGGGTAGCATTCAAACAGCAGGCTTCTCTCTGACCTTTCTAGCTTTATAAGAATAATAGTCTCTTTTAATTCCAGTGCCTGAAAAAAAAAAAAAATTGCAGTATATTAGATACAGAGATGATTTCTTTGATCATCAGACACATCCATATAAAGCTGTTTAGCTTTTTTTTCCATTTCCTATTTTTTTCATGATGGGTGTCTGTTGCACAGGCATTGCAATCACTTGTCCATATACTAGAGAAACCTTTCGTTTGCTAGGTCCATTAGATGAAAATCTGTTCATTTTCTGTGTTTGAAGGTGTTTATGGGTGTGCTTATGTGTGCTGATGGAGAAACAGTTACCAAAAAAGAGCAGGCTGAAGAAAGAAAAAACATGTGCTGAGGGGTAATGTGTGAAAGTCTCTCAGGAACTGATTAGCTCCAGAAACTGGTAGTCCTTTTGAAAATGCAAGAACTGACAAAGTCAGGACGCCAATAGGCAGCTGAATGTGTCCAAGGCCACCAGCATACGTTTCCCTCAACAACACATTCTGTAGCTCTGACCACATCCAAGAGGCAGTGGCTGCTACTTGTAGACAGAGATTACAGGTTCCTGTATACAAGCCTGACAAAACATGGGACCCATAGAGGGACTTTCCAAGTCCTTATCAAGAAACCTGTGGCTTATCAGTGTGACCTGTGGCACCTGAGTATACTGCTGGGGTTGGTATGCTCAGCTGATGCTCCAGACACATTACTATGAGTGAGTACATGTGTGAACTGTGTGAAGGAGTAGCTGGATGTACTCTGTTAACAGTTATTGTTATAATTAATAGCAGCTTGATAAACTTAATAACACCTTAATTAATAAAAGGTGTTCTAAAAAACACTGGTTGTGATCTATGTCTTTAATGTGCAACTGTCCTCATTTCAGCTGGGATAGAGTTAATTGTCTTTCCAGTAGCTGGTATAGTGTTATGTTTTGGGTTCAGTATGTGAAGAATGCTGATAACACTGATGTTTTCAGTTGTTGCTCAGTAGTGTTTAGACTAAAAGTCAAGGATTTTTCAGCTTCTCATCCCCAGCCAGCGAGAAAGCTGGAGGGGCACAAGAAGGTGGCACAGGACACAGCCAGGGCAGCTGACCCAAACTGGCCAACAGGGTATTCCATACCATGTGACATCATGCCCAGTATATAAACTGGGTGGGGAGTTGGCCTGGGGGGGGGTTGCTGCTCAAGAGTTAACTGGGCATCAGCTGGCGAGCAATTGCATTGTGCATCACTTGTTTTGTATATTCCAGTCCTTTTATTTTTATTGTCATTTTATTATTGTTTTTTATTAACATTTTATTATTGTTATTATTAGCATTATTAGTTTCTTCTTTTCTGTTCTATTAAACTGTTCTTATCTCAACCCATGAGTTTTACTTTTTTTTTTTTCCTGATTCTCTCACCCATCACACTGGGGGGGCGGGGAGTGAACGAGCGGCTGCATGGTTCTTAGTTGCTGCCTGGGGTTAAAGACAATAGCAACCTTCAAACTTGCAAATCCTTTTGTGCCAGACTGTCAGGAAGCAGCAACAGTGGGCTTCTCCATAAGGGATGGAGAGCCAGGAGCCAAGAGTAACAGACAGGGCAGTGCCCTCAGTGACAGGGACACAGATCCACAGCACCTGAACAAGAAGAGAAGAGCGGATCTGGTGCTGGTAACCAGCGTCAGCCAACAGGTGACAAGAGATTGTCAGGGCAATCTGTACCAGGTCCAAGGTATGTGTAAGGATCCCTGTAAGGATCTAAGTCAGTGAGATACAAGGCCAATCACTGGCATGGTTGCAATATAGCTCTGGTAAGGACTAAGAGTGAAAGCCTAACCTTAAAAAAAAATTCTGAAAGATGGGGATCCAATGATGAGACTTCTCACAGCTCTTTCTCACACGTCTCTTTTCATGTCTGAGCCAGGGCTGCACAGCTACATGACATGAGCTGGCCTTGAATAAAGGCTGCTAAGCTCCAGCAAAGGTCCTGGCATGTTATTGGTTGTTTTCCAGAATTATGTTTTATCAGAATGGTTCTGCTGATACTGCTTAATAGTAAAAATAATAAAGCACATGGACATGAAGCATAGGGCTGGCTTCTTCCCACTCTGTTCCAATATAGGCTTCCCTAAAGAAGATTGTCTGTGATCATACCACGTGCCCATTGGTCTTGGGTTTTCTTCTGTGATAGGAGATACAGTTGCAAGATACTTTTTTTTATTAGGGGGTAGGTTGGAGTGAGCAGGATGTGTGTGGGGGAAGGTGTCAAGTACCACGGTCTCATCTATTTAACTTTCAAGTTAACTTCTGGATTCTGCTTTTCTGATCAAGAACATTTCATAAATACTAGTTCAAGGCTGCTCCTTGAAGTGAACTCACCAGTTTTCTTCCACAATAAAATGGTGCTGTGCTTTTGGGAACAGTTTACTTCAAGTACACAGTATTGGCCCGGCTGTACAAGGACCAGTTCCTTCCACCCTACATAGTCATCCAGCACTGTCCTGACTCTATCAAATACACATGCCCTAATAGCACATGCAGAAACAAAGGCCATAGCCTCACATAAAATACGGATTTTTTTTTTTTTTTTAGAACACCAGAGAACTCACTTTAATTTCTGTGTCATAGGGATATTGTCATTCTATAGGTATCGTAGGAACTATACTCTAAGCAATGTGGAGATTAGCACCTCTGCACCTCTTGGCCTGGGGAAAAGTGATCACTCTCAGAAGTACAAATGTAGCCAGTGTTACTCAAACTTTGGATCATACCTTTGCTTTGCCAGGGCAGAAGAGGGGATAAATGTAAGGTATCTTTCAGCAGAATGGAAATTTGGTCCTACTAACCAAACAACTTTGCTTCTTTAGATGAAAATGTAGAACAGCTAGACTAAGGAGAAAAATTCTGCAAATATAAACATTATTTTGCTGTATTTACAGAATGGCAGAGATTTTTTCATCAAACCAGAAGCAACATGTGTTTATAAATCTCTCACCACCTCCACTTACTGTGCAACGTGCAGTGCTCCAAGAGGCATTGTTGTTTCTATTCCCACTCAGGCTGGGTATTTAGAAGAGATTTGAAACTTCAAAGTCTTGTCCTTTTAAAGCGCAAAACTGTAACACTACAGGCAAAATTATGTTGGTGGGATTTGTTTGATCAAAAGTAGTGCTAATCAACCAGAATCCCCTAACAATCAATGAGGAGAAATAAGCACTTGAGGGACAATATAGCTGCCAAAATAGAGGTTACTAGAGTCATTTAGAGATCCCAGCATTTCCTACCTGTCCTCGAACTTTACTTATGAAGCACATGAGTGTCCCATATGTTCTGTATGCCGTTTTAATAATATCTAGCTCTATCTAGATGTCATTGATAACATAGGATCAAATGGCACTAAACACCTATGTTTGGGCAACTAGAAAAGATCAAGGTGCCAATAAAAGTCTATATTTAGACAACTGAATCATACGATTGCACACCAACTGGTGTCAGTTCCCACTCAGTGGTATGACCAGCCAACTGAGGGAATACTTTCAGTTCACTCACTAGTTGGGCCTCTGAAGAGGCAGACAAGGGAACCCTTACAGAAAGTGTCTTTGTCATCAACAAGTGCAGGGTACATCAGATCACCCCATGTTTACTAAGAAGAAGGAAAGCTATGTCTGGGTGACATTTGACCAGATTTGTGTGTTCCTGTAGGGGAGTCCTGGTAGTGATCTTTGGTGAGGTCAAGCTGGAACTTTCTTTTATAATGTTTTCTTCTCTCTTCTTCCCTACCTCATCAGCCACTCTTTATAAAAACTCCTATGTGCTATGCAGACCTGATTTCACTTTCCATTCCCCCTTGCTTCTTGTGGTTTTCAGAACTGCTTGTTTCCCTTATTACTAAACTAGGTTAGCTGTCTAAATAAATTAAACAGTTGTTTAAATAGACTACATTAATTGTTTACTTCTTTGTTGTGGAGGTTAGTTTAGCTGGGAGTAGGGATTGTTCAGGGATATCCAGGATAAGACCAAAAAAAATTAAAGAAATCTTCTGTTTAGACATCTGTATCAGAGCCAGTCAATCACAGAGGATCCATTTACACTTAGTAAAGTGAAATGGACACTGGCAGAAGAGGATTCATCTTATTCTAAAGTAGGCATCTAAAATGGATCAGAAGAATCACACCCTAAAAGTGACCTTTTTGAGTATAAGGGAGTGTAGGAAATCTGGCTCAAATTCATATGTCTATAGTCCAGACATATAAAGTTAGATGAAACATATCTTATCTCTAGAGCTAGTATTAGTTACTACAAAGGGCAAGACTGCTCAGAATCATGTCCCCTGTAGTCTAAAAAGCAAAAAAGACCTATACCTCCTTTGTGTTTTTAAACTTCCATGTATTTTTAAAATATCAAATGTCATCTTTTCTACCAAGAAGTAACTTTGAACAGCTGTTGCTTTTGACTCCAGAAAAGCTCTACTATATGAGGGGTGTTGTGGTTTAACCCCAAGCAGCACCTAAGCACTACACAGCTGCTCACTCACTTCCCCCCCACCCAGTGGGATGGGGGAGAGAATCAGAAAAAAAATAAAGGTAAAACTCATGGATTGAGATAAGAACAGTTTAATAGAACAGAAAAGAAGAAACTAATAATGCTAATAATATTAAAATGACAATAATAGTAAAAGGATTGGAATATACAAAACAAGTGTTGCACAATGCAATTGCTCACCACCTGCTGACCAACGCCTAGTTAGTCCCTGAGCAGCAAACCCCTCACCCAGTTTATATACTAGACATGACGTCACATGGTCTGGCATACCCCGTTGGCCAGTTTGGGTCAGCTGTCCTGGCTGTGTCCCCTCCCAACTTCTTGTGCCCCTCCAGCCTTCTTGCTGGCTGGGTGTGAGAAGCTGAAAAATCCTTGACTTAGTCTAAACACTACTTTGCAACTGAAAACATCAGGGTGTCACCAACATTCTTCTCAGACCGAACGCAAAAACACAGCACTATACCAGATACTAGGAAGACACTTAACTCTATCCCAGCTGAAACCAGGACAAGGGGAAATACCCAAAGCTGCCTGAGAGACTTCTTGTCCCAAAACCGATAACACTGCAGGGAAATTTACCATAATAAAGTTTTCTTAAGATGATCATCAGCTGCATTAAGCAGTAACCAGGAGTTTACCAGGAGACTTTTGAGAAAAGAGGGAGTCAGCTTGGAAGGAAGTATGAAAGAAGCATGACAATTTGTGTTGTGGGGACAGCCTTTAGAGTGAGAAGAGGGTGCCTGAGCAGCAGTCAAACCTGGTTTGACACTGCCAGAAGTCACCTTGTGGCACTTCAACCCCTGCCCAGGTTGGGAAGAGCAGCCTCCCTTGTAAGCTGTTGTGAGCAGCTGAAATCCAGCTAGTGGGGTGACACTTGGGGACCCACACCTCAGGTGTACGTGTGTGGCATCATGCATTGCTCTCCCACTGGTGAGTGCATTAGTGAGTTATAAGGGTCATCAGTGATGCACAAAAAACTATAGCACCCACATCTACTCCAGGGAGGTCGGGTGGGTTGCTGTGTGATTTTGGGGGACAGATTAGAAATTCCTGCAATGGGTTGTAGAAAGGTTTTTAGGGTATTGGTCCTGAATGTGTAGTTCATGGACTGCTGGTTAGTTACATGTTGTTAATAAATCAATAAACCACTTCAAACCTGATTTTTTTCAAGCCAACTGAGTTGAGCAGTTTTCTCCTTGCAACACACAAGCTAAATTATTAATGATTATTTTAATTAATAATGCAGATCTCTGATATCCACAATAAAAGTGAAATTATTTCAGTGAAAAGAAGAGTCTGACAGACAGACTATTTCTCCATTTGAAAAGAGAACCAAGCAGAAACTAAGAAATTAAAGACTGTATGAAATTTTATAAAAGATATGTGAATCTATAAAATGGGACTGTTTCAAGTTACATGTTCTATGCAGTTAAAACCAAAGAGAAAGTAAATAAAAAAGCTGTTTAATTATAAAAGCCTAACTATCCAGATATTTAGCTACTTGCAGGTGCTACTTTTGACAACATTTTTCTCATGTCATTAACAACTTATTCAAAATTATCTATTTTTATAATACCTGTACCAGGGATGGAAAGGATGATAAATAGGCAACCCACAGGCACATTTGGGAATTAGACCATCCCAAAAGTTGTTCTTTACAAGTAGTTTTCATACTGCCACCCTGTTTTGAAGACAAAAAGAATTTACTGGCATAAGCATTGACAGTGCTTTACCAGCTAGGCTCAGTTCCTGAGAACCTGCCCTACGGGTACTTTGTTAGTATAGATCACAACCTCACAGCAGAAGACATGAGGGAGCTTTCAGGTTACCATATAACTAGAATAGAACAGAACAGAACAGAACAGAACAGAATAGAATACAAAAGAATACAATAGAATACAATAGAATACAATACAATAGAATACAATACAATACCTCAGCTGGAAAAGACCTACAATGATCATCTAGTCCAACTTCCTGGCCACTTCAGGGCTGACCAAAAGCTAAAGCATGTTATTAAGGGCATTGTCCAAATGCCTCTTAAACACTGACAGGCTTGGGGCATTGACCAACTCTCTAGGAAGCCTGTTCCAGTGTTTGACCATGCTCTCCGTAAATAAAGGTTTCCTAATGTCAAGTCTGAACCTCCCCTGATGCAGCGTTGAGTCATTCCCATGCATCCTATTACTGGATACCAGGGAGAAGAGCTCAGCAGCTCCCTCTCCACTCCCCCTCCTCAGGAACCTGCAGAGAACAATGTGGTCGCCCCTCAGTCTCCTTCTTTCCAAACTAGACAAACCCAAAGTCCTTAGCTGCTCCTTCTATGATGCCTTCTAGCCCTTTCACCAGCTTTGTTGCCCTCCTCTGGATGCATTAGAGTACCTTCAGATCCTTCTTAAATTGTGGGGCCCAGAACTGCACACAGTACTCCCGGTGGGGCCACACCAACGCTGAATGCAGCAGGATAATCACCTCTGTGGATTGGCTGGTTATGCTGTTTTTGATGCACCCCAGGATGCTTTTTGCCTTCTTGGCTGCCAGGGCACACTGCTGAGTCATATTGAGCCTGCTGTCAACCAGCAATCCCAGATTCCTTTCTGCAGAATCTTGCATTTATTCATGTTAAATGTCATACCATTGATGACTGCCCAATGCTCAAATCTATCCAGATCCCTCTGCAAGGCCTGTTGTCCCTCAAAAAAGTCAACAGCACCTCCCAGTTTGGTGCTCATCAGCAAACATCATTCAACTCCTGCATACAGATCATTGATAAAAATGTTGAACAGAACTGGCCCTAGGATTGAACCCTGAGGAAAACCACTGGTGACAGGTGTCCAGCCAGATGTAGCCCCATTTACTACAACTCTTTGAGCCCTGCCGTTCACCCAGTTCTTCAACCAGTGCACCGTGTACCTGCTCACTCCACAGTTGGACACCTTGTCCAGAAGGATGCTGTGAGGGACAGTATCAACGCCTTACTAAAATCCAGAACAACTACATCCCCTGCCTTCCCGTCATCCACCAGACAGGTGACCTTATCATAGAAGGAGATTACATTAGTTAGACAGGAGTTTCCCTTTGTGAACACGTTGACTGTGCCTGATGATTGCATTGTCCCTGAAACGCCTTTCAGTAGCACACAGGATGGTTTTCTCCATAACTTTTACATAAACTGAGGTTAGACTAGGAGGTCTGTCAACTCCTGGGTCTTCCCTCATACCTTTCTGATAAACTGGCATAAGGTTTGCTAGCTTCCAGTCAGCAGGGACCTCCCCAGACTCCTAAGATCTTTGGTACATGATTGAGAGGTCCTGCTGTAACATCTGCTAACTCCTTCAGTACTCCGTGTTGAATCCCATCAGGCCCCATGGACTTGTGAAAACTCAACTTATACAACTGCTCCCTTACAATTTCAGTGTCCACAAGTGGAAATTCACTGCTCCTGCAGCCATGGTCCTCTGACTCACAGGACTGGGCAGCACAAGGCCTGTTATTAATATTAATGACTGAGGAAAAAAAAGTATTAAATACCTCCAGCTTTTCTTCATCCCCACTTGCTTGACTTACAACGCAGTGGAATTGCCTGCTCCTGTGCTTTTAAAGGGTGGTTCTTAAAGACTGACCAGCATTCATGGGCTTTTAAGCCCACAAAAGCAGATTCCCAGGGGACATTGCTAAGTAGCTCCCTGAATAGCTTAAAATTTGCTCTCTTGAAACCCAGGGTAGCAACTCTGCTGTCCTTTTTTCTCATTACACAAAAAAATTTAAGCTAGACCATTTCATGATTACAGTGGCCAAGGCAGCCACCTACCATCACATCTCCCACAAGTCTTTTTCTATTCACAACCAACAAGTCTAGGAGGGCACCTTTCCTAGTGCGCCAAGAAATTACCTTCAACATACTTCAGAAATTTCCCAGAGTTGCTCATCATAGCGGTATGATATTCCTAGTTGATGTCTGGGAAGTTGAAATCTCTCATAAGGACAAGGACTACCTATCCAGAGATTTCTCCTAATTGACTACAGAATAACTCAGCAGTGCTTACATCCTGGCTGGGTGATTGGTAGTAGACACCCACTACAACATCTCCTTTGTTTTCCGTTCCACAAATCCCTACCCAGAGGCTCTCAACCACACCACCACTAACTGTAAAGGCTGTACAGTCAAACCTCTCCTTTACATGCAGCGCAACTCCTTCACCTCACCTGCCCTGCCTTTCCCTCCTGAACAGCCTGTAACCCTCCATTCCAGCACTCCAGTCATGGCACTCATTCCACCAAGTCTCACTAATACCAATGATATCGTAGTTCTGGGAGCTGACCGACACTTCCAGTTCATCCTGTTTGTTTCTCATACTGTGTGCATTGGTGTACAAGCATTTCAGACACGCTCCTGAGCCCTCGGTGCTCCCTGGAGCAGCATAAACACTCCCCTTAGCATTGCCACCCTCAGGCAGTACCAACCCTTGGCTTACCTTCAGCTGTCCTGATTGTATCCCCTTCCCCCCTCAATCTTAGTTTAAAGCCTTCTTAATCAGTCCTGCCAGCCTACAAGCAAAGAAGCATCTACCTCCATCAGGACAGGTAAATCCTGTCAGGTGCCAGCATACCTTGTGTCTTGAAGACACTTCCATGATTATAAAACCCTAAATTCTGGTGGAGGCACTAGTCTTGGAGCCAGGCATTCATGTCCTGGGCTTGCCTGTTTCTTCCAATGACCCTCCCCATCACTGGGAAGATTAAGGAATACACTGCCTGTGCTCCTGAATCCTTCTGTAGTCCTCCTAGGGCCCTGAAATCTCTTTTGATTGACCTTAAACTTCTTGTTGCAACATTGTTGGTTCCCACACAAAAGAGTAGGAGTGGGTAATAATCTGAAGGCTGTACTGAGCTGGTCAGTTTTCTGGTGACTTCCCTGATCCAGAAAAAGTGCTCTGGTTCCTTGTTAGTTAACTTACAATGCGGGTGAAGTAACAGCAGTACTTTACTCACTATGTTTTAAGTATGCGAACATGATATGGCATTATATATATATAATTACACTATTAATATTTCTTAGTAATATTTCTTTGCTTGGGACTATGACACTTCATACTCTATGAAGTTCCAGGATGAAATCCTAATGTCTTTGAACTCTGCTGAAGAACTATTGGTTTTGCAAGGTTTGGGATGACACATGAAGTCAGTTGAAGTAATGTCCCACACAAATACAAATTACCATGATTTCAAACAATTTAGCACTCAGTTTTAAAATTTGTGTATCTGATCCAGTGTTCCAAAATACTACCTTCTGTTGCAACACTGGTCTTTTCTCTGCATGTTTAATACAAGAATAGAGAACTTTATAGTAACATTTATGTTACTTAAGGCTCCGGCTGGGGGGAAGGGGAAATAAATTCATAACATAACATTTAAGATGAATTAAAATGCCTAACTGAAAAAATCAGGGGTTTAGTTTGTTTTCTGCCAAAATTAAAATGAACAAAAAGTCATAGAAATCTGAAATTCTTTTCTGTAAGTTGATGGCCACTAAGATAGAAAATCATCTCTTGCGGGAGCATAATAATAGACTCAACGACAGATCAATAGGATCATAGTTGAAGACCCTTTACTAGAGCATCAGACATCATTTTATACATTGGTTACATCTGTACATGTGCTTAGCTATTTTACTATTGGTTACATACATTATTCACGCGCTGTCCATGCGCCTAGTTACACTTGATGATTGGTTATATCAACACTGTACACGTGAATAAACATAAGACATAATTGGTTGTACTAACTAAAACTTGTCTCAGTCTAATTGGTCAAGACAAACCGCCGAATTGAGGTTCTTTGTGCCAAGTTCCCTTTATCGTGGAATGTGCACCTGTGTTCTTCTAATTGGTATCTTTCTTTTTTTGTCTTGTTGTTTATTCTGTTCAAGGCCTTCTAAAGGCGTCTGGAATGCTCTTGAGACCGTTAGCTAAATATGTGTCCACAATCTTTTTCTTAATTTTATTCAGTCTCCATTCTTTGATCATCTGTATAGCAGTCAGGTAGAATGTGCTGCTTCTCCTTCTTCCTACTCTCCTCCCTGGAGGCTAGAGGTTAGAGTGCTTTCTTGTGAGCTAGAAGAAAAAGTCTGAAATGATCTCTTTGAATAGATCATGGATGGGTTCTCTAGGCTAAATGGTAGAGCACAAATTCCTCTTTTTTACATACTTTAATACAAACAACCCAAAATCTGCTAATTTTTTTGCTTGACTAGACATAGTGAAGTATTTCAGATGCTAGATTATACAAGTATAATCTAAATTATATAAAGCAATTTGTGGATAGGTGGCGATACACCTCCATATAAATTCTACTTTTGGATTGTTGATATACATCTATATCCAGAAGAACAAAGTAGGATCTGAAATTTGACAAACCTAATGGTATCTTTCATATGTATTTATACTCAAAGTTATTAACTAGTGGGATGATTTCTAAAATGTTTTCCTTATTTTATCTATTTGCTGACAGTTTCTCTTCTGGTATTTATTTCAATAACATTATTGATTTCATATCACAGTTGACAAGTACATTGTTCCACCTTTTTTAACAAACAAAAATAACAGAACAGCCATGTCAGGAGTTCCCGAAGCAAGTAACTATACTTTATCTATGATGATTGAGTGTATTCTCTCCTGTTTTCAAAATAGAAACTTGGCTTCTGCTTGTGTGGGGTTTTTGATAATTTTATGAAGTATAATGGCTCTAAAAGTGGTACATGTGCACCACTTGAAGTATTAACAGAGTGTAGTTGACCAAGAACAGTAAGCAATTTATTTGCCATAACTGTAATACTTTTTGCATGAAGCTATTATATATAAACACTATTATAACTACACTAGACTTCATGTACTGATGATTTTATTTCTGTAGTATTGTGATAAGATATAACCTTTGATCTAAAATATCTCTTGGGAGACTTATGTTTTAAACCACAATGAATGTAAGTAAGGTTCCATGATTCCCTGCCATAAGAAGTAACATTTATTTAAAACTAATCTGACTTTAAATGAAAAAAAAAAAAACTAATGATAAATTTATACATTTATTTAGAATTATTAACTTCTAAATAGTATATAGTCTCCAGCCCGACTAGGTGATCTTATCATTTCTGAGAGCACAAAACTCAAAGAAATGGAAAGGAAACACTAGCATAAATGCTTTCAAAGAATTAAGTCAACAGCAGCAAAGCCATCAGCTAAGAAGAATATCTCACCTGGCTGTAATAGTTTATTCTTCTCAAGTTCATATTTAGCACCAAAGGAGGACACTAACTCACTGTGATATCTCAGGCCTACAAGACAGTTACTGTAATTTCTGCTGTTTCACAGGAAATCTTCTTCACACTTCAGAAAATAATCCCTAATAGAGAACTTGAAAAGTGTTTAACTGTGTCGTATCTATTTATCCTAACATTATGTCAATGGGAAGCCAGAAACAATTTATACAGTTTAAAAGAAACAAAAGTTCAAAAAACAGGCATTTCCCCTTGTTTAGCTGGATGTTAATAATCCAAAGAATAAAAGGGGGCAAAGCATTTTCCACGGAGTTTAAGAGTTATTCTATGCATGTGTGCAAAATGTAATTAGGTGGGTACAAATCTAATTCATTTAATCTGATCAAATGTCAGCAAAAGCAGGACATTTATTTTCATTTTCTTTGACACAATTACTAGAAGATATTGCTTGCTGGTATATGCACAAGTTGCTTGCAAAGGCAGAAATATTTACAGTTCAATTAAATAGTGGAAATTTTTTTTGTCCTTTGCTGTGGCATATACATATTTATGTTATCTTCATCAGCTTTCTAAATGATAAGGAGGACAGTTTTGTCTGTCAGACATATAATTTACTCACGTCCTAGGCAAAAAAGAAATAAAAATCTATGCTGAACTTAGCGAAAACTGTTTGTTTATTTAAAATCTCGTATTTAACCAGTTTTCTTGTAGGGCATTTGAAGTGGTATATGCAGTCCAAAAGGGAAGGTAATGAGTGTTAGTGGCTAAATTCTGAATTCAAGAGAGACTGTGTGCAGTAATAACTACTTGCCTCCAAGCATTGCTGTCTGATAGAGCTTTGTGGACTGATTCCTCCAGTGATTCAATGATTTTATTGTTGTGCTGCAATGCTATGTTATTTGCAATAATGATATATTAACATGTACATGTTTTTTATTATACAATTGTTATACCCCTCAGCTCTGGAATTTCACTACTGACCTGTATTTTGAAGAAGCAGAATCCTTTCTATTGTTCATATTGAACCTCTTGAGCTGAGCTATGAATTCAGTATCTGGCACTTTTGAAAGCCATAGCACTATCAAATGCTGTCTGGCTACACGTGAAAATTTGTTTGTGTAGCTCCAGTATCCCTAACCATTAGCAAGACTCTACTTTTAGCTTTGCAGCAGTGTTGGTGCATGCCCATGAGTGGATGATATATAATAATATTTGACTTAAGGTTGTAAGGTATTGCAACTCATACTTGTGACATTCCATTAAAAAAAAAAATAAAAACAATTTATGACCACCTTCAAAAACAAATTAAAAATAAATGAAGAAAAAAAAAGGCAGTCCATATGCTGGAAAGCTCAAGGGAGTTTTGGAAAGAGATAAGTCTGGAATATTTGTCAAAACTGTGCTTATGCTTGTTTGTGAGCTTATCTTATGCCCATGCTGATATACACCAGTCCGTAATCAGACTTCTGTTTAGGTAATCTTTATGAATTTGGAAAAGAAAGAGTGGACCTATGTTTGTTTAGGATAGATCTAATGCACAGAATTGTGATGTCTGCCAGCTTCCATTGTGTCTCTTATCATTTCTTAAAGCCACATATCACAAAAAGAAGTCAAGTAGGAAATTTTTGACAGTGTAGGAGGATTTTGATAGTGGACATCTAAGATTTCCAACTGCTGACATTCAGGATGCCCTGTGGAGACACACAGCAAAACTTCCAAGGTGATAAAAAAGGCAATGTGGGTACATGAAAAAGGAGAAAGAGAATGCATTAAGAGCTCTTTTCCTGGCCTGGTACAGTAGAGCTGTCAAGATATCTCTTGTGGGAAGTTCTTGTTTGATTTTTGAATACTTGAATTTTCAAATGAATAAGGAAAAAGACTGATTACCTTGCTATAACTTCACTAAACAAACAGGGTTTCCACAATCTCATAATGTGCAAATACACATAACAATTAGGCTGTTGGCTAAATCTAGTAAGAAACATGAAAAATGTTTAATTATTTATATGAGCTGAATGGCTTCATTGGTCAGCCTGAAAGCTCTATCACAGTGAAAGGTAGTGATTAATGCAGTGTTCTAACAGGGGAAAACTAGGTTGAAAACCATTCAAGGAGAGAAAAGATTTCTCCCTAAATCTGTTAAGTAAGCTATAGGATATTTAGAGAAAATTGAGTATCTGGGTTTTTTTTTCTTTTTTTCCCCCCGGCTGCATTTTATTTTCAATATATCCATGATATATTTAGAGGATTATAAATATATATGTGGTGTGTGTGTATGTATGTGCATATATATTAACATATCAGGGTATATTTTGGTAACTGTTACATGGATCTGAGCAACAGAAGTGGGATTTATCCTATTTTCAACCAGTTACCTAAGTTCTCTTTATTTTCAGTGTAAAAAAAAGAGATAATGCATCCCCAAAATTAATATAAAAGCTACCCTAAAATAGATATCAAAACAGGCACCTGCACAGCTTGAATTTTTCTCACCTGTAGGCCTCTGCTGACTACAGAGGGAATTAGTTTTTAGATTGCTAAACTTCATTCTGAGGAATCCTGCCTCTAGACTCTCAACACTCAGTTCAGGGAGATATATTATTACTAAAACTCAGGTACCCTCAATGTTGGTTACTAACTGAAGTTTTACATTTTGGTCCTAGATGTCAAAAGTTGTAGTTAAGCTTTGAAGTCTTTCTGTGTATCTCTTTCTGAAATAAATTCCCAGGGTCATGGAAAAAGTTCAAATGGAAAAGAATCTGTGTCCTAAACTCCCCAAACCCAGACTGTTTGATTAACCACAGCTCTTCAAATGTGCATAACTTAAAAGTAATAAAAGTGATGCCAAGAATAGGATGACAGTGCTTCCTAGCATGATGTTTGGCACAAAAACGACTACTGTTTTCGCTTGAAGCGATATATGCTAAACTAGCTAATTCTAACTGCACACTTTACATCAGGATTGGTATTAGATTTTCTGTTCAGAAATATGGTACTTTCAAAGTCTTCCTTTTCCCTTGCCTTGCCTTGCCTTGCCTTCCCTTCCCTTCCTTTTCCATTTTTCTCCCTTCTTTCCTGCCCTCCTGTCTCTTGGGTCAGGCAAAGTATAGATCCAGGTACTGCTTTTATACATGTGAAAATTGCTGGTAAGATTTGCTGCTGCTTCTCTCATTGGAAAAGTATGTTATCTTTAGCATTACATATCTTATTTATATTTCAATGATGCAAAAAATAGTATTTTTTTTTTTAAGTAATTGAAAAAACGCAGCTACAAATTTGTTTAAAACACTGTTTTCTGGAAAATTCTGTATATAGTCAGAGTGTTTTGCAGAAGCCTTTAATATTCACAAACTGACAGCTGTGTGGATAAAAATGATTAGCATGGATTTGAACTCTTATTTCTGTCATTTTTTAAAGTGAGATTAGTGTGATATGTTTTATAATCAATTTGAAATGATTACACATCATTTCTCAGCAATCTGCATGCCAATACTTTGATGGAATAACAAACTATATCCAATGTAAACAGAGTTCTAGGCAGTGATGTATCCATACTGCTATGGCATATAAAATAAAAGAGAATCAGCAAGTTCTACTGTGAATACAGAAAGTACAGTTGTGGAGCCACAAATAAAATGACAGGCTGTGACATGCTAATTGCTAAATATCTCTTTCTACTTAAACACTAGGAATCCTAAGAGATGATTGGTAGTTTCTAGCTGACATTTCCATTTTATGCGTCATATTTGCTTTCTGCTCCATCCATACATAATTTCTAACCAAGCTATAATATTTCAGTCATAAGTCTTTGTAAGAGAAAGAGAAGGCTGAGAAGCAAAATAGCATATTCCATGAATTACAAATAAATTAAGAATTTTCTAGAACTCAAGTTTAGACGATTGTCAGAAGGAGTGACTTTAGGAGAAAAAATTATGTGTTTCATTTTTTTACCAATGCAGAATGTGAATTAGCTCAAGAATTTATTTGGTCCTGCACCGGTAGTGAAGGACCCACAAATCCTTTCCACTCAGTTTGAATTGTGATCTTGTAAGTCACAAGTGCAGGTAAGGCAATCATCACTGGCACTCAGCTGATCTGGTTTCCACTTACATGCTTGGAAAATGTATGTTTCACATGTGGTGGTCGGAATGTTAGCTGTAATTCAAGAATGACAATCAAAAAAAGAACAAAAATAGTAGAAAGAATATGATGAATATACAAATGCATATTTAAAGCTGCATCACGAAAATACAGTGTGTTTGGCAGTTGGCTTTGGTGCTGAGAGTCTATTCTTGGGGGATAAGTAAAGCTGATTTACAGGTATTTCAGTTCTTTCCTTTTTAAAACTTTTCTAATAGTTTTTCAAGATAATAGAGTCCTTTGTAGTTGATTTGAGATTGAAGTTTACAGTTAACAATGCTTTTTTTAGATAATTTATATATTTTTCTCTGTTTCATGAAAATGAATTTATGGCACACATTTTGATGTGTTCTTTAGATTAAAAAAAAATCATTAAAAAAATAGAATCGATATTATGCTACCAATGACTGATTAAAAAAAAAAAAAAGAATTAATACTATACTACCTATGACTGAGAAGAAAACCAAATTGAATTAAATTAGTTGATTGCTTTCTCCACACAATTGTATTTAGTTTCTGTCTTCATTCTGGACATTTTATTTTATGAATTAAAACAGTCATGAGTTTAACAAATAAATCTAGAGTTCAAAATTCCACTTTGTTAATGTGAATTTCCCACACAAAAAAAATACACAACTGTACTTGTCTTCTTTTTATAATTATCTGTATTAATGAAACAGGTACAGAGAATCCCAGAAAACCAATACAACAGACTTGCAAATATGATAGAAGAGAGGTTATTTTTCACATAGATATGAACATTTGTCTTCTCCTTCTTGTAAATCCATATAAGCTGTATTTTCAACTCTAATTTAATATCTTGTTTACATATCTATATACTTATACTAAAGAGAAGCTAAAATTCATGAGAGCTTGAATATTTTTCCTGCTTTGCTTCATGCACATCAAACAATATATGCATGCACAGATAACCTAAATTGGTTTTAATCATTTAAAGTAAATATATATTTGTTTTCACCCTTAATATTCATGTGTCTTAAAACTAGTATAGTCCTAACATCCCTTGGCTCTGTAACAAGGTATCTTTCACCTCCAACATGAAGATAATACCAATGCCAAATGTGACTACTGTAAATAAGCAATGGTAACTGCTGCTATGTAGTTATATTATTATTTCCTTTCCCTTCCCTTCCCTTCCCTTCCCTTCCCTTCCTTTCCCTTCCCTTCCCTTCCCAAACCCAGCCAAGCTACAGATGACGGTTTCGCCCATGGATTTCTTTTCAGCATCTCTGAGTATGTGCCAGTGTTTCAAACTCTGGGAGTGCTCATTAACAACACTACTGCTCATTGGGGTAGGACACATGGAATGGCTAGCAAATTTTACTTTGGGCTGCACCTCTCATTAAGTAATTTATATTGTTCCTCAAAACCTGCAGGGTAATAAGGAAGCAGGAAAGGTGCCAAAGAATGATTAAGAGACAATAAGCATATGTACCAATATGAGGATTTATTTCAAATAAAGTTGCCCATGCAAAAGATAAGGAAGCTTACAAACTATGGCCCAGCAGTTTTATGAGATTAATTTAATTTTTTTTTTTTAAATCCAAACTTCACTCTCGTGTGTGATATAGCTGTGGTATTAATATGACATTAATCCCTAATTTGAAATGGAAACACTGAGAAAATCAACCTTGAGGCAATGAAAGGGAAAGAAATATTTTTTCTATAGAAAATTGTATAAAGATTTTTTACCTAACAAATGATTATGAAAGCAAAGGTTAAAAAGCCATCCTTAACTGACAGGTGAATAGTTATGATCATTTAATTGTTTCAAATGTCTACAGGAAATTCTCTTTCATGACATGTATTTGCATTACAGAGATAGGCTGGAAGCATTGTTAAAGAAAATTAAGAATACTTTGACATGAAGTCTGGAGTATCACTACAATAATTTACAAGATTACTCTCTGTAAAAAAATGGTAATTAATTAAGTAATATTTACCAATGTTGAATTAAAGTATAGACCTAAGAAAACATAATTCTAGAAGTGTAAACTATAAAGGATAGCTAAATAACAGAAACATAATGAAGTGTTCATGATCTGTACAGTGGAACTTTTATTGATGTAAAAGTTCTTCAGTGCTCTCAGTTTTGAGAAGCTCAAAAATATATATATTTTGATTTCTTAAATACTCTATTGAGAAAAAATTCAGAATGACAGTCTATGTCATCAGTTGTGATCATTCAACTGGCTTCATCTCATCAGTAATAAAATCTAATGCTCTGAAGGAAATTAACACTTCACAAATCTGAAGCTGTCCAGCTCTGTAATAGTAATCCTGTAGGTCTCAACATTTTTTGCATCTAAAAATAAATGTTTACACTTAAAACTTCTCAGCATTTTTTTTTTTGAGGGGGTGGGGTATGTTTTTCTTTCATTTTCATTGACAAGAGTATTTACTATGTTTAGTACGTCTACTTTGACCTTGCATACCCAGAGATAGTTTTATGATTAATGTTTAGGAACAAGTGCAGTAGTTAATCAATTGGTAATTTAACTGTTGGATGTAAACAAACCAGAATCTTTCTTGTATGCTTTATGTTCTGGTTAAAAGTTTTTATCAGTAGTTTTTCAGGCACTTGGACTTGAGAATGGTGAGAAAGAAATATCTCTTGATGTGAAACTGCTTCTCCACAGGGAAAGTTGTTATTTTCAGACTGTTTGCTATTCCAAGGAGATTTTGATTGTCCTTTGTGGGGAAAAAAAACCCCAAACAACAAAACAACAAAGAAAAACAATGAACCCACCCTCCCCCCTGCCACACAAACCCCAACCCCCTTGTTTATCCAGATGCCTAATATGAACTATTTTTCCTCTAATTTCAAAGAAGCTTTATGGACAGGAACTCTTCATTTGGTTTTACCTAATAGTATAACATTTACTTGTGTATTTTCATGAAACTATCTAGGCAAAGCATACATGCTGTATATTGGAGTACAATGTAATGCTTTTCCCAAGACTCCAGAAATTAAGTTTGGATTGTATCATAATCCTCCATAATTTTTAATGTTAGAATTTTTCTTTTTGTCTTTAAAATTCTTTTACCATTATGTACTTCTCATCTGTCTACTTTTAAGGCCTCTTTTTTAAACACTAGAATTGGTTGTATCATAATCAAGGTTTATAAATTTTTTTTTCCTCCCTATTTGTATATCTTTTTTGCTACTTAGGCTTACTAAATATAGGCTTCTGTCTTTGCTGGTTTCAACCTGCTTTTTTTTTATTATGTTTTCCAGACATCTTTTCACTGATGTGTGGGGGTGTCTGTCTAGTTCAGAACTGCTACATTAGCAGTATTTATATAAATGCATGCATGTATCTGTTCCTGAGTAGTAAATTGCTTATTGTATTCTGGACAATAAGCAAATTAAATGTAATAGAAAGCTCTACTTCCAAAGTATAATTTTATTTCTATAAATAAATTTCATCACCCATGCACAGATCCATCAATAAAAAGTATAAAATTATTTAAAATAATTATTTCAATGATAATTGTTATTAGGTGTTATTGTTTTATTGAATCTATCAGTGATCAATTAATATATGTTTAAATTCATGCCTTTCTGTTCTGTATTTGAAAAAAAATCACATGATGACTTATCCATGTACACAAAATAAGAGGATAATCAACAGTTGTTGGGCAGGTAGGTAAGTTTGTTTACACTGAACTAAATAATTTATCAAGAAAGAGTTAAAAAAAGCTATGAAGGTAGATAGAAAAAGCAGTTGGAAGCATATTAAATGTCCATTGCCTGTGAATGTGGTAAAAAAAAAATAAAATAAACCAGATATACTTCTTCCTGTACAATGTTTTTAGCACACATTAATATGTGTCTTCACAAATTAAATCTTCCACTGCGGAAATTAAGACTGCAGAAAATATTTGGCTCATTCATCAGGCCTAGTAATTCTGTATGTGCATTTAATAAAACAGGAATAAAACTGAGTTTGAATCTGAACCTGTGCATGCTGCACAAGTCCCCCACCAGCACCACAGACAAAACATACTAGCAATGGAATTGATAAAGTGATCACAATACAAAAATTGGCAAATACAACATACAAAAGTAACAAAGGCAATTCTACAATAAAAGTACATTCTTACAGAGAGAGTACATTTCTTGTAGAAGTGTACGGTTTATTTTATTTTATCTTCTTTAAAGTCCATAAATTGTAATCCAGTACTCCAAGCCTATGCAAACATGAAGAGAGAACAGGAAAGAGTAACTTAGGTTGAATGGTCTAGATGTAGCTAAAAAACCCAGGGGTAATAATTACTAGATATTCACAATATGTCTTTAAATTACACAAAGTTTCTTTTCAGAACAAGTATTTTTGTAGATCCCATACAATGAGCCAGAAGGAGGTCATGCGATGAGGGTTATATACATTTTAGTGGGATAGGTACCTGAGTACATGTAGGTCAATCAAAGAATTATCTGGAGATGTGCCTGCTCTGAGGATTGTGTCCCAAATATTCATTCTGCTTTGCATACAGGTTACAGGTTCCACATTACAATAGAAACTGAGAAAAAGTCATTATTAGCCTGAGGACTAGAACTGCTACTAGCTGTTAGGATCTTCTAACTTTCTTTTACTAATGAAATTCTGAGTCACTTAGTAGAAAACTGAAAGCCTGCCTTTTTCCTAGGGCTCTTCAGAAGCCGGATGACATCCACACATACATTCTCAGGCTACAAAAGAAATTGAGAGATCATCCTGATGAGATGATAAGAAAAGGATCTGTCTGCATGTAATTAAAGTATAGAAATATATATGTTGCATTGAAAATGCACTGTTATAAATGCAGCAGCAGCACAGTCAGAAAATCTGAATAAAGAACACCAGTGATTTTGCTGTTTGGCTTTTTTTCCTTCTTCTTTCTTTGTTGAAAAAGTTTTAAAACTTTTTAAACCCTGTACTGTCTGTGAGTCTGATGAGTATATATAAGCATATAGAAAAGTTTGTTCAGAAATAAATTGTGCGATGACTTCTGCAGTTCACTGAAATCTCTTACCAACACCTACATACTGGATTTTCCACATGTTTGCTTTGCAATTTAAACCCATTTAGATAGCAAGCTTCCTGAAAAATCACAAAATGCAGAAGTCCAGTCAATGCATAATTATAATGAGATGTAAAATATCACAGAGCAAGAGGGAAGACACACTTATACAGATGAGTGTAGGCAAACAACATTTCCTTTGCTTGTCACATGAACTGGCTCTATACATGTCACTGCCAATCCAGAAACTTCACAGTACTATTGTCATAGCTTTTTGTCGCAGCTAATAAACCCCTCCTTTCGGGGGCACAGTGCTGCGCTAATGCTGCCATGTGGCTCCTGGGTTATGATCCGCATACGCCCTGCCAGACTGGACTGTGGGCAGAGCAAGCTCACGGCACGCTGCACCTGCCCGTGCGGACACAGTGTCTGCCTTCTCAATATTCATGTCCGTTCCTTTCGCACTGTGTCTGTGGTGTGAGAAGCTGCCGCTGAAGACTTCAGACAAATTGCATTGAAGGCTGTGGAAACTGAAAATGGATTTTGATATGAGGCTCTATGTGAAAAATTTCATTTACTGTTTAATTTTGAAATACTTTTTAAAATATTCAAGCAAATTATCCAAAGCTACTTCAAACTGAAAAATTAGCATCAGAAAATTTCCACATACTGGCAGAATATCTCAATAGATAGAAATTGCAGCAGTTGAGAATATCTCTGTACACATTTCTTTCTCTGAACATTTGTACCACACTAATTAAACTTGTTTATTCCTACCATCTATGTTTTGTTTGTTTATTTGTTTGCTTGTTTTAGTATGTGCTTTTTCATTTCTGCTTGGTTAGGGTTAAGGCATCTGTGTAATTTTTATACTTACATCAGCAGGTATGCCAACAGAATAAAAAGGTTCCATAAACACTTCCGAAATCTTTGTACTAGAATTGAAGTCTAAGAAAGTTTTCATCCTTGCTTTGTCTTTGAGATCATTTTCAGGGGCCTACAGAATTAACCAATAAACAAAAAACAGAGGCTTTGATGTATAAAATAATATTTTGCACTTTTTTTTTCCCCCCCCAGATCCATTAGTTTCCAAGGAAACTACACAAGCTGCTGCATGCCTTTTAGCTAAACATAGTATGGGTTGCTTAAAAATTAAAAAAGGTACAGTTAGCATGATTTTGAATTTGAATTACAAATTCTTTTTGTTGCTTTCATAACAAAATATTTCACAGATTCACAGAAACTTAGAAAACACAGAATATTTTTATAAATCACCTTACCACCTGGAGATCTTTTGCTGTAATATTTTGCAAAAAGTATACTTATGCTGTGGTGTCTTTTTTACCAGTTATAATCATAAAGAAGAAGAAACATGGGAAGTGGAGGAAAAAAAAAAAAAGGAGGACTTGAAAGTTTCTTGTTGAAGTAACAGTTTGCACTACTTATTGACAGACCCCTAAAACCTAAAATTGGCTGAAAGGGATTTAATTTGAGTGACAGAGTCATCTCACACCTGATGGAATTCTTTGTAATAAATCCAAATTCTTTCTGGTGGGTTTATATAGACCTGCCAAAAATCTTATCTTATACTAAACTCCCAAACAGTTTAGAAAAAAGTTCCAGCCATCGTACGTTTTAAAAAGTGAGCTAGACAGTCATGGAGCACCTAAATAGTGGTAGAAACTGATGAATAAGAATCAGATGCTTGCTCTACATTGCTTGGAAAAGCCTGCACTTGTCTGTCTGCTTGGGAGCAAAGATCACATCTTTTTGAACCCTTTTCTATGCAACATTTTTTTCTGTTACATAAAACTCTACCTACATCAGAGATGAGGATGTCACTTTGATTTTCTTTGGGGCTGTCATCTGATTTTCCCTTGACAAAAGTAGTTGAAGAAAAATTACCTATATTAAAGTTTTTCATGGAACAACTAAATTTGTCAAGGAGATTTAAGTTCTCATCACATTTGTCTTTTAAAAGAAAGAATATAAGTATTTCTCCTGAACAATGTGTCCCTGACTATGAATCCTGAGTATCCATGTGTTTGATTCTCTAATGAAACACTTATTCTTGTTATGAAGAAGACACTTAAACTTCAGATCTTGTCAGTAATTCCTGTTGTCAAGGGCTCATGTCCCTTTCAGACATGTTTAATATTTTTATTGGTTAAACTTCATATGTTTGTAAAGTAAACATTCCTAACTTATGAAAAAGAGGAAGGAAAAAGAGGGACAAAGGTATGTCAGCAGAAAGGTGTTTAAAAAGCAGGTGTTATAGCATGCAGTACAGCAAGTCTTAAGTTCTTTGTAAGTTTGGACCAATTTTTTTTTAGTAAATTGTGGCAGGCACAAGGCTGGTGCAGGACTTTGTGAGTATATTTGGTTAGAGAAAGAATTCTCATTCATATGAAGAAAACTATATGAATTTATAATTTCACTTCATAACATGAAAGCTCATTAGGATTACAGTATCAATGCTGGAGGACAAAATGGAAAGTTCATGAATTTTAGATAGTCTATAGACACAGGATTAAAAAAAAAAACACCAAAACCAAAACCAGTCCAAGTATTTAGTCACAGAGGATTTATGGCTTTGACAGTTTCTTTGTCAACCTTAGTAAACTGACTTTATTCTTCAGTAGTCAAGAAACGCTGCCTACTGCAACATGTGAGATGTTGGAATCTGATGATATAATGTCACAATCAATGTAACTAAACAAAAATGAAGCGCACAACAATTGATATGAGTCAACAGAAACATACACCTGTTCTTTATGTAGCAGTTGATCAATTATACTGGGTCAGAATCTGGTCCAAAGCACAATAGATTCGTTTGAAATACATTATTCATTTTTTATTACTTCAAATGGCTTTAAGGGGCTTGATTTTTTGTGGTCTTTTTCACCTTTACTCCAGATTTGAATGTATTTAATTGTGGCTAGTGAAAATTCAAATACTTGAATGGATTTGTTTAGCTAGGTCTAAATAAGATGCAATAGCAGTCTGATCCCTAACCCAGTGAAATTTATGCTAAGACTCTCTTTTATTTTAGGATTATCTTGTTCAAAGCCTAGGTCATTTGAATATTTTACCTACCTTCCCATAACTGTGTAGGTTAGCAAGATTTTCCCAGGTATCATGCTGTATTAGATTTCTAGCTAAAGTCATCACAGTATCTATCAGCCTTATTATTAAACTTTTTATTGCCCCCACCAAGGATCTAGTCTGCTAAATGTAAGCATCTAGCTTATATGTCACACTAAAGCAGACAGATTTTTTTTTTTTTTTTTTCTGGAGACATTCAAAGGCACTTTCTTCTATCTGCTGTCTGGTGAATTAGCTTTATGAAGACTAAGTCTCTAAAATCCTAACATTAGACATAAGTTAGATGCTTTAATTAAGTCTTCTGGCTCTCTCATAAATTGCAATTGCTTACTTGCTTGTGAAAATGGAGAAAGAAATTAAAAATTTACATTGGTAGAATCTACATTTCATCTCTGTAAATAGAAGTCATATGAAAATAGAGATAATAGCATAAATGATAATAATAAATAAGTTAAAAGTACTGTAAATGTTACAAAAGTAAGAAGACAGAGGAGGAAAAAATGCTAAATCTTCAGCTTTATCATGTAATTTATGCAAACCAGTTAATCTTCGTATCCTTTACAAAATCATTGGAATAGCACCAATCTCTCTGCTGATTCTTGAATTTCTGTTGCAGTTATAATGTGTTGATATTTTTGAATAGTTAGTAACATCAGGTCCCTCACTAAAGTCTGATTGCCTGTGACTATTTATAGTTCAAGCTGTAAATAAACTACACTTATTACTGAGTACAGAAACAGTTGAAAAACTCTAGCATTTTCACAGACAGCAGGCTCATTATTTAAATTTTATCCAGCATCATATACCTTTTTGTTTTGACTGAAGTAAAATCTAAGTCAGGAAAAAATGCTGCTTGAAATTTAATTATATAGAACTAAGGTTTTGGTCTATCTATATCTTTATCTGTATCTGTATTGATACTGATATCAAGTTTCATATATATATGTATATCTGTATCTGTATCTGTATCTCTCTAGTCTGCTGAGGTAATCTTATGCCCATTCAAACAGGCTTGAGAATACTAGTCCTTGCTTTTTCCTGAATGTATTTTGAAAAGTGCTTGTCACCTATTTGTTTGTAGTCTTAAGATATTTTTTACCTTTGACAAATTTGAAAATTTTCAAAGCATCAAAGAGTAGCTAGCTTTGTTCTGCCTGCAGAACTCAAATTAGGTATGAAGCTCTGGAAGAGGAATTTCCAAGGCTGACTTAGGTTTCTAAGTTCACACACTGCATTTTCTGAAAGGAGGGAAAGTTAGAGGCAAACTTTGGGATCTGTAACAGCTAGTCTACTGACCAAAGTTCCGTTTCCTGCATGGATTTTAGCATCTCTCTCAGGACTACACATCCAGTCTCCTTTCTGAATCTAGGATTTTGAATTTCATAGTAAATTATATGCTTCATAGTTTATACCACTCTTAGACATGGAAGGAAGTTTTAGGAACAAATATTGCCCTGTGAACCTGTTAGAGCCAAACCACTGCACAGTAAAGCATTCAGGAGTCATGGATACAGTGAAGAAAGAAGGGCTTAATGCTGTAAAAGGGTCAATGGGTAGCTTTGTTTCTGACTCCTGCTTCATTGCATTATTTCTCATTTTATTCAGTGGTTACCTAAACAGCTTATGAACTCAGGAAACCATTCCCAGCTGAATGTCCTATGATGGGATTATACGTGTGCACAGTACATAGCACTTCACTTTCATAGCTCAACTGGCAACTAGGTGCTTCCACAACAGTAAAGATGACAATGACAATAATGATGAAGACTAAGCGTTATGCTAACATTTTTATCCTCATTCTAAGTATTGGGATAGAGGTTTTTACTAGTTTAAAAACTAAGTAAATTGATTCCATTAGTCACAGAATTTTACAAGTTCACTCCATTTTCTCTAAAAACTCTTTTCAAAGTAGCAGTCTAGTCTCCATACATAAGCATATTGCAAGCAACTAACAAGCAACATCCCAAGATAAAATGAAAACACCTCTGCTTCATCTGTGATACAGCTAGTTCAGTGTACAGAGAAGTCTCTTGGTTTTGTCTTTGATGGGTCCTAAAATGTGATTTGACTGTTAGATTCTAGTATGTGATTTCACTGTTAGAAAGCAACTTTGTGTTCCAACTTTGTTCTACAATAACTTCTAAGACTGCAGTCAATCACCTGGGCGTTTTACTGGTCAAAGTTGATAAACCTTGAATACATTTAAATGCATGCAGAATTACAATTCACATATCAAATAAGAATATATATAGCACAATAATTTCCCTGTGCCCACTTACTCTATAAAATGCATATAACTTCTCCTGAATCCTGTGGAGAGAGAAACAGCATCTTTTCTCATTATGAGGAAAGTCAAGCTTAGCTTATATTTGACAGTACTGTTATTTTTAAGTATTATATAACATATACTCTTGCCCATAATATCTACTGTAATTAATAGAACTACTGTGTGTGAATCAAACAGATAATGCACCCTTCAATAAGAAAGACAACCATTTTTTTAATTTGATGTTTTACAGGTCAGAGACAGGATTCTGGCCTTGAGGAAGAGAATCAATTTCATTTTAAAATAACAGAGAGAGAAAAACAGAAAGAAGGAAAAAAAACCCCAAACACCTAAGTGGCCCACTGATCAATGGTGGAAACCCGAGGCTGTATGCTAATTACCTCCCTTAGCTGCTATTTCTAAACTTGAGGGTAAAGTAATAAAGTCATTCTTGCCATTGACACAGAGGTATATTATGTTTCACTCTTTAGCCTCTCTTTCCCACTGCTATCACTACTCTTTGTGCACATGCACACATAGACTTATCTCATACTTTTCATGTGTAACAGGATAAATCTGATAAACCTCATATTTATCAGATTTATTCATATTACACATGATGTTTCGAACCACAAGGCAGAATGACCTTTTCTGTTGCATAGCTTAAAAAAATTAACAAATTCCGAACTGGTAAAATAACAACATGCAGCACTGAAAACTATTAGCAACAAGGACTCCAATATAAGCCAGACTTCTGGTGGCTTACCCAGAGCAGCAAGGAAGTTTTAGACTCAGTAATGCTATACCTATGTTATCAGTGCTCAGGCTATGTATTTTCCCTTGCCCTCTAGACAGCAGTGTAAATATATCCTAGAATCTTTCATGTTCTTTTTCCATAATATATGAAGATCTTTTACACTAGCAAAAATATTTGTGGAGCTTTTGATTTTGTTATAGAAGATAAAACAAGAGAGCATGATTTCTGTTACAGTGACATTTAATGGCAAGTTGTTTACTGGAAGCAGTTATTTTCTGTCTGGTTTTGGTACAGAGAGACAGGTACCTTAGAATGCAATTCAACCCCTCTGCCTTAGAGGTTTATCTTAGAATGTACTGAGTCACAAGATGGAAAAGCCTAATTGTCCTCATATGTAGAAATAGACTATGGAAATAATCTGATTGTTTTGGGAATGAAGCCCAGTTTTCAGACAGCTAAACTAAGATAAGAGCAAATAATTTTGTTTGGTAAGTACAATAAATAAAAAATACAACAGAATGAAGAATGAAAAAAACTAAAACCCACCCACCCACCCAACCAACCAAAAAAAGCTATAAGTTATTTAGAAGTTCCTGGAAACAAATTAACAGCAATTCTACCTATTTCCAGTTCAGCAAACTGCACTAAAAATTCCCAATGACACAACCCACTTCTTCCCTAACATTCGTATATTTTGCTTGGATATTGTGAATATTAAGTGTGGCTGAGAATATAGCCCAGGGTGTGGAAAAGCCCAATATTTAATATCAGAACTAATTTAGAATCTTGAATTGATTTTCTATGAAGACTGGAGTGCTTGGAGTTAAAATTAAATATTAGACATTAAATTCTGTCTCTACCTATTTAGGCAGATACTTATTTATTCAGTGAAGTTTGGTAATCAAAATTTAAGTCTATATAAAAACATGAATGAATGAATGAAAAAGAATACAGTTATTTTAAAACTTTGAAATTATTCAGTACTCCTAATTTGAGGCAAGCAGCAAAAAGAAACAAACATACAAAAAAATTTATACATTGCAATTGAATCTGCTATTATCCAATGTCATAATAATGGTCTGAAGTTACAGTTTGATTGTTTAAGTGCATCTGCTACTGGCAAAAATGAAAGTGCACAATTAGTAAAGTAAGCATTTGTTTGTTGAATTCCACTCTGTTAAACATTTCATTGCATATTGTTTCTGAAATCAAGATGTTTTTATCTGTTTGAGTTGTCTTTTTGTTGGGTTGGGGTTGGTTGTTTTTTTGTTTTGAAAAAACTAAGTACAAATCACCCTAAAAACAGTATTTCCAATGAAGTTTCCTAGAAGTATATTTTCTTCTTTTTCTCAATCCTTTTGAAATATTATACTTTGCATAAGCAAACAGTACCTTTCAGTACTGATTATAAAATATTTGCTCCTGTTTCACCCCAAACCTCATTCAGACAATTCTCTACAATTAATTTCATTCAAGTTTGACCCAAGTGCTTTAGCTATCTGGCTACCTATTGATTTCTTCTTGTAGGTCAACTTTCTAGATACTAGAAAATTATTCTAGATTCAAAAAAAATTAAATAAAGAATTAAATATTTTGTCTGCTTTTCCTTTTCTTGTTTTTAATTTCTACTGAATTGATATAATTACTTATTTCAGCAGCTTAAATAAGATTTAAAAAAATGCAGTCTGCTGTACAGAAGAGAAAAGAAACACCATGGTAAACTCAATAATGCCCCATGCCTTCATGATTATATATCAAAGTACAATGAGACAAGAAGAAATGGAACCTTTGCCATTTAAAGATATTTAATATTTTAAAATATAGCTCATATTTTCATGTATTAAGAGTACTCAAAAATAAAGTCATGACAATTCCTCTCATCCTCCTTCTGTTATACATACAAACTCATGTGAGAGTCAGACTTCTATTGTTTAGCTTGTTTTGACTGGTTAATATCATTGTCATTGTCAAGAAATGCCCAGAAGTTTCTTCTTTCCCCAAACTTCCATAATGGGAACTAAATACTAAGTGTTATCTAATCCTGTTAACTATTATAGCATCTTACAGATGTCAGTGTTATACTCTGAAATATATCTTTGTAGTCACTGTGAAAGATTTGCCAGTGTCCTCAGTTGCCAGCTTAGTCTTGAGAAGCTGCCAAAATGCTACTTTTTCATACTAATTTACTGTATCGGATTTTGTTGCATACCAATAGATTTTGCACTTTATCATATTATAAGAATTTTCCTAGTAGAATTTCTGTTGATCTTAGACAACTTCCTTTTCTTTCCTCTGGATCATCATAATTGAAAGAAGACAGAAATGACATTTTTAGTAACTTTTTTTTTTCCTTCCTGAGGATAAGTGAGTGCATATGGGAGTTGACTTTTTACTTTCTTTGAAAATCTGCAATCTATAATTTTATGAGCATGGGATGGAACGAAGAATAAAAATAAACCCCCTTTTCAACTCCCATCAAGAACAGAAAATGGGAAATTTAATCATCTTGAACACAGTGCTAAAACAAGATATGGTTTGATTGAGACTCCCTAGAATCTCCTTTTTATGATATATACCAGAATTAAATTCACCTTAATTTTACAAGAGGGATATTATTTGACAAAGAGGCATGAAGCATGCTGAAATTATTCCTCTTTTGGGTCTGATCATTTTGATCACTTTTATGATATAAACAGAAGGCTCATCTAAAATTTCACTCTATTGCTAAAATTCTAAAAAAAACCCCAAACCCCAAAAATGCTCCCAAACTTTTTACAACCTTTTTCCTGGTTATGAAACCAAAATTGATTTAAAACCAAAAGATACATATCCAAAGTATTTTTGTCAAAATTCAAAATAATTAGACAAATGCCAAATATTTGTGAATTATTTAATTAATAAGTCCATTTCAACAAAGAAAAGCCTTCATGAAATACGTATTTATGTTGAAAATATAGCTTAATTCCAAAATGCAGTTGACAGCTCATACATGATAGATATAATTGATATTTAAGGTAATGGTACTCAGTATGGTTAAATTATAGCATACTACACATTCTGATTTTTCTTTATTTTTTTCCTTATTAGATTTCTCTCTGCTTGGATGAGTATTATTATAGCTGTATACCTCTTTGAAATATGTAATTACATAACCTTAACATAATTATTTCAGATTTTATTTTAGAGAAAGAAAAAAAGGAATTTTGTACTTTGGGGAGGAATGGGGAGGGTGGAGATGTGAACAAAAAATAATTACTTTCACACCTTCTTTGTCTTTTTTGTAAATCACCCCTGTTGCACAAAATCTCATAAACTACCTTTATGTTATTAAAAAATGTAATATCAACATTATTAAGCTATTAAAGGTAAAAGAATTCCAAACAGCCTTTTTCTTTCATTTAGTGGAATCCTTTATTGTATCCTTTTCACCACTTACCTTTTCTACCTATGCATACTCAGATAAATCCTTTTTCTTAAAAATAGGCAGAAATGCTTTCTAAGGTCTAAATATACCAAAGTTCAACCTTATTATGTACAAGTAGTATTCAGTGCTCGAACATACACCTGTACAATAGCAAGCGATGACCCCAGAGTTTTGCAGCACTGAGATTCTCATGATCATTTAATATCCATGGCTAACTGTCTGTGAGTCAAGCACTGCTGGCCTCCTGGGATTCATTTTAAGTGGACTGCCAGCTACCACAGCAGATGCTGCAAACTGATGATGAATGTCAAATCATTACTATAGTTATTTTGCAGTTCTTACCATCATGAGAGAGAGGGATTTGGGATTTTTTGTTTTGTTTTGTTTAGGGGTCGGGTTTTTTTCTGCATTGGGTTGTGGGTTTTTTTGTGGTTTTGGTTTTTTTTTTTTCAAAACCGAAAATGTCTTTGTTGTAAGTTCTGATAATTGAAGACACATCTCCTTTTTCTTCAGGAGGCACCAGGAAGACTGAGGAAAATTGTTGTTGTTGTTGTTGTTAGTTAGGTTTAATTTTTATAATGTACTATAAGCTGTAGAAAAAAACCTAGAATTCATTATTTCAGATTAATATAATAATCATGTGCCTATAAAATGCCTAGGTCCTCCAGCATCATTAATAATATATTATAATAAACCCCAAGAAAACATTAAGTCAAATAATTTATATAGAATTTTCAGGCAGGCAGGCTTCCTTAGAAATTCTTTCCACTGCCATGCCAAAGGGCTTCTGAGAAATTAGGTTTCCAAATAAGGCATGTATCTCTTCTTTTGTGCCTCCAAGTTCACCTATTTCAGAAAAGGGAAATTTTTTAACAGCTATCTACTCCATTTTGGAGCAGACGTCTCAGATACCCCTTCTGACCAGAAGCGTAGTAAATCTAACAGATGGAGCAGGTTAATACCTCCTAAGGTACCTCAAGTTTTACTACTCAAAGCTATTAATTCTAAACATTTTTTTCAGAAACCAATAGACAGCCAGATAAAAATGAACTGTATTAAAATCACACATTCCCAACAACATGACTTTTAAAGAAGTAAACTTCTATTCTATATATGTGTCACTCTCCATACATTTTTAAATTAAATTCCAGAAAGAAATGAAATCTAAGAAGTCTAAATTCCAAATAAATGATAGCCTAAGAAAGTATTCATGCCACCACACTTTCTGGGTACCCTAAAAAAGAAAGATCACAATTTCTAGATAGATGGAGAAAGTAAAAAACTGTGTTACTGCTGTAGTATTCCAGTCAAGATATACAATGACACCTAAGAAATACCTCTCAATCAAAGGCAAATATTTCTCCTATTTTTCCTACAAGGATCTCTCCCTTCTGGGTCTTTCTGGAATTTGAGCAAACTCTCTCAAATCTGTCTATGACCTTAACCCACTTTAGGATATTACGTAGACAACTAAGTGTTATATGGCATGAAAACAGTACATCCCATTCTTCCACATGGTCCCAGATACATGTTGAGCAAGAAGACACACAAACTACCACAAAGAGACACCCCACATGTAATAGGTCTTCAGGAAGATTAATATCATACAGTTATATCCAGATCACATTAGAAAGATCAGCAGAATTGATGACAGTTAATGAATCTAAGAACAAAAACACCTGATTCACATCCATTATTAAATGGATTCTTTGGTGATTATTTTTTATATCAATACCATAAAGTTCTTAAAGTAGCTAAATTTATCAGGATTGATTCGTGTTGCAGCACTGTTAAACAGCATTATTTTAAGAAAATAAAAGGCAACTAACAAAAATTCAAGATTTTATCATTGTTGTGAGAAATGGATGGTTTTACACCCAGAAATTCAGTCGGAAGCATCTTTCCTGGTATAAAACCCTAGTACAGAATCATAGAGTGGCTGAGGTAGGAAGACACCCCTGGAGATCACTTAGTCCAACGCCTGTGATCAAAGCAGGGTCAGATACAGCTTGTTGCTCAGGGCTGTGTCCAGTCAGGTTTTGAATATCTCTAGCAGTGGAGACTCCATAATGTCTCTGGGCACCCTGTTCTGGTATTTCGTCACCTTCACAGTAAAAACATTTTTTCTCCTGTTTAAATGGAATTTCTTGTTTTTCCCTTTGCACCCACCGCCTTTGTCTTTTCACCGAGTACCACTTAAGAGTCCAGCTCCATCTTCTTTACTGCCACCATCAGGTATTTATAAACACCAATAAGATCCCCCTAAGCCATCTCTTCCCCAGGTTGAACAGTCCCAGCTTTCTTAGCCTATCCTTGTACAACATATGCTCCAAAACCTTAATCATTTTTGTTGCCTTTCATTGACTTCAGTAGGTCCATGTCTCTTTTTCACTGAGCTGCCCAGAGCTGCACGCAGCACTCCAGAAGTATGTCACCACTGCTAAGCAGAGAAGATCACCTCCCAGGAGGTTCCTGTTCCTCCCAGGCACCTCCCTGTTCACCTGCTTTGCCACAAGGACACATAGGTGGCTCGCAGGCAATTAGTGCACCAGGAAGCCCAAGGCCTTTTCTGACAAGATGTTCTCTAGCCAGTTAGCCCCTAGTTTGCACTGGTGCATTGATTAAATAGTTTACAGATTAAGTACTTTGCACCTTCAAGTAATCAACCTAGATAAACCCATGCAGATGTATAAACTGAGGTACTGCATTCATAGATGGCTCCAGACTACCTGGAAAAGATGTATATGTTTGATGAGTTAGTTCTAATAATACTATTTTAGATTAATAACACTTTTAAAATTACCTTTTATATCTGAACTTTTAAAATGTTTTATTACCACAAATATTCCAATAGAGACAATAAGCATTTTTGTTCACATTTATAAGACAGCTATGAGAATCAATAACTAAAGAAGCTATGCTTTTTTACCCAAGAATGACAATGTATGCCAAAGATGAGAACTAAAACTGCTCACTTGAGGATGTCTTAGGAGTAAAGCATTAGAACTGTTATGGTTTGGTTTTGAGGTTTTTTGCTATTCAAAGCTAACCTTTGTTCCTCTGACCACAATTATGTTGAATTGTATACAGCAGAAATGCAGCTCCATCTTTTACTTGAAAACATATTCAAAATTTACAGACCATTTTATTCTGCAAAAGTTTGACTTAAATTTTAAAAATAATATTTTTTGAAACTATCTTACTTTTTTTTACAACTAGACATTCTGCCAACCTCCAATCACAGACATCTTCTCCCCACAGTCTTAGGAAAAGTTCTGCTTATCCTCAAGAGAGCCAACTCTCAATGTAACTGCTTTAAAAGAAGTCACTGCTTTTCAGAATTCAACTGTTTATAGTTAATGCAGAACTGGCTTGTTCCTTTAACCATTCTAGGCTAATAAAATAAATGACATTTTCCCTCTGAAGGCTCACAATACTGTTTCTAGAGCAGAAGAAGTCCAGCGAAGACTGAGTTTAATGTGGGCTTTATCCAAATAAACATAGATATACATATCTAAATTACTTATTTCAGGCTCCCTTTATAGCCATTACATAGAAATAACAACATAAGGGCATGATTTCTCTGACCTATTTTAGATGTCTTTGGGATCATGTCCAAGAAATATTTCTTTTTCTCTGGCATTTATAAAAGGACCTGAGATCGACTAGTTCATGTGAAGATGTTCATGTGATAGACACTTATTCCTACATGAGCAGAATCCCATGAAGAACTCTTATTGTAAAAACAGTTCTGTTGTTAAGTGCTCCCTGGATGTTGACAGTTTACTGGTGCACAGGCTTTGTAAATGAGTATATAGCTGAAGTGATAAACTTTAGGAAATAAAGGAACATTAAGAGAAAGATGACTGGAGTGGAACAGTATTTAAAACTGAAGTTTTCTCCTAAATAGAATGTTATATTACAGTTGAAACAGCATTACCATATAGCTGTCTTAATACCACCTAACAGTATTTTGCATAAATTTAACTTTTTTTTTCATGGGAAGGCCATAGAAGAAGCCTATGTCAATATTAACAGTAAAACAGGTTTAACTCTTTCCATTAATATATAGTATTCCTGCTAAAATGTAATGAGTGATCACCAGGTCCCTTCTTTTCTTCTTTTCTCCATGATTTCATTTACTTCTCCTGCACACTTCCCACCAGCTCAGATTCTTCTGAGAAAAGAGAGAAGGAGAAAAGTTTCTTATGGCACAATAAAGAATTCAAAGAAAAACATAATTTTTAGTAGAATGGAGAAATAGAATAAATATAGAATTTCAGAAGAAAGCCTAGTTTAAAAAAACAGTAGAAAAAATATTTTAATGAGTTTAATTAAATAGTGAAAAAGTAATACAAATTGCAGAGCAAATAACTTTATATTGATTCACTCGCTTTTTTAATGTCATTCTTCTTTCGGTCTTGACCTCACTGAAATCAGTAAGAGGCTTCCTAAATCAAAAAAGAAGAAAATGTGTTATTTTCTGTCCCTTCTCTTGCTGCACCTCTCTGCTCTTGTTTTGATGGCTCCTTCCAATCCTTCTGAAACAGATTTTTACAATTTCTGTTTTGTTTTCTTTTGGGAAAGGCAGGATGTAAGATAAGAGTAGGAAAAAGAAATTTCAAGCCAATTTTTTTTTTCTCATACAAATTTATTAGTTCTGGTTTATACAATAGGAGAATGCTAATAATACCTTTTAAATACAAGGCATGTGATGGTACCCTAGTACTACAAAATGTGCTTAGATGCATGTTTTATCAAAACATTTTCGAGGAGAAAATTAATGAAAGAAAAAGATATGGATTTATGCTTGACATAGCTTATAGACATTTAGTTAGCTGTCCACATAATTATATTGCAAAACCGTAACAAAGGTAAATGTATTATTGTTGCTTTTAATTGTTTAAAGAGGTATTGCTAGGTTTGCTAGCAGTAAAAGATAGACAGGAATAGGTGGTTTAAACCTCCTAGATGTTAAAATCCTTGAAAGCTTTGGGTTAAGTAGGAAAAAATAAATAAAACATTACATAAATAAGAAAAAGGCAGCCAGTAGTCTGTATTATTTACATCAGTTTTGCCTTTTATTAGATATTTGTTTCAAATGTGTACTCATTGTCCATTTATTGGACAACAATATTTTGCTTTATTGTATTATCTTTCTCCAAGTAAAATGTCATCTCCTTCAAAGAAATTCAGAGTTTTTCTTTACCAATTTAATAAAATCCTAATAGCATGACTTGTAGATCAGAAGGTGATTGATGGCTGCCTGCAGGTATAATAATGTCATTGCCTGAAATAAAAATATAATTCATCTAGTGTGAAGTACAGATTAACTTCTAAAGTCTCCGAAGTGTCACATGAATGCTATATCTACTGAAAACACTAACACTGCTAATTATTATTCCTGTTTTTCACAGTTAATATTTGAAGCAATTTTTAGTACCTTCCTTAATACTTTTGTTATATACTACTGTAACTATCAGCTGAATTCAGGTCCCACCAAGAGAGTCCTTTTTTAAATTTACTTCTTACATCATCAACTTCTAAAAGCAGATCAGGGATTTACAATTTACTGTCAGTCCACCAAGAAATGTCAATACACTAGAGTAGCAGAGGCAAGTGCCATATAACCAGTAATGTTACAGTTAAACAAACATAAAGGTGATTTACATCAGCATTGTCATTCTCGTCTTTTATGCAAATAAGCTTAGCTATACTGTGTCTGTGTCTAGACAGATTTTACTTGATATCTAATCATAGCTTCACATGGTTCTACTTATGTAAAATTTCTAGGAAAAAAAAAAAAAACAACAGACAAAAGAAGATTGCAGTCTGATTAAATATAGATATATATGCAATAAGTATATATGGCAGTTAGAAGGTAACACCACAAAGGCAGAAGAAGTTTCACAGAAATTGAGTAAAAATTTATGGGGAAGGAGAAACATGTTAATTCATTTTTTTAAAAAAAATAATAGTTTGGATTTGCCATCCACAATTCTGTATGATTTTTATCAAAGTGGAAGAATTCTAAAAGGAAAATCTGCATGGGAGGAGGAAAGGAAGACAGCTTTACTACAGAAATACATTGCAATATATTCAGTTCATGGACAACACTGCAATATTACTGGCAAGCTCTGGTATAAAGAGACCTTATCTCATTTCTTGCCTTCATAGCATTTCTACAACTTTTAGACATGAACAAGAAATTTACCCCTACAACAATATGTTCTTACAACCTGTCTGTAATTTGATGGTGTAACAAAACCCACTTAAATTACTTTATTCTGTTTTTCCAACTAAAAAAAACCCCACAAAAGCAATATTATTAGAAAGCAGAGAAGCTTCCTATTTAAAAAAGGCAATGATAATTAAGTTTTCATTATGAAATAAAATTTCCATGACTACATAGTAAAGACACTGTGAGATATTTCCTCTATGGAGAAATACTGAATGTAAGTAGGAAAAAAAGACAGTAAAATATATGCATGCATATATTTGTAGGTAGATTATATAAATATTATAATTAGCTTTGTTCCCATTATTACTGAAAAGATAAGGTGAAAATAGAAAACATTTTCAAGAAGAACGTCAACATTCTCAAGCATAGAATCATAGAATGGTTTGGGTTGGAAGGGACCTTAAAGATCATCTAGTTCCAACCCCCCTGCCACGTGGCTGGTCCATCCAACCTGGCCTTGAACACTGCCAGGGATGGGGCATCCACAACCTCTCTGGGCAACCTGCTCCAGTGCCTCACCACCCTCACGGTGAAGAACTTCTTCCTTACATCTAATCTACATCAACCCTCTTTCAGTTTAAAGCCATTACCACTTGTCCTATCACTACATGCCCTGGTAAAATGTCCCTTTCCAGCTTTCTTGTAGGCTCCCTTTAGGTACTGGAAGGCTGCTATATGCAGAATATGAACGTTTATGGGCTACAAACAACTCATTACGAACAATTTAAATACTAAAAAGTAAGAAAGAGTAACTCTAAGCTGTAGGGAAAGCTAGTCTTCAGACATGTAAATTTAGTATCCACAATGTTATTGTGAACACGTGAGGTGAATATCTAAGCCCTCATTCGTGGTGGTCTGGGACTTTGTCCATTTGCATAAGGACTGGTGAGTAATATGATTTGAAGCAGCATCCTTCATCACAGAGTACTGGTTTCTGTGATATCCACAAGGCACTGGCTCAGGCAGGACCTCAGGACATGCACACCTTTTATCAGCATCTTATAGTACTTTTATAAACTGTATTGTTTCCAACTTGTCATTTAGTTACATATAATTTTATGTAATAAATATATTATCCTAAAAAGTGTCACTTTAAGCATTTTATCCATCTATTTTCTGCTCCTTTTGCCTTTTTATTTTCACTAATATATGTTTATTGACGGTGATAGGGAGATTCATCACAACTAGTGCTAAATATTAACAAATATTAACAATATTAATTAGTAATCAGACACCTGCTACAGCATGAAACCAACTCAAAAGCACTGCCCAGATGAATTAAACCTTGAGTATATCTCTTCAGCTCTAACTAAATTATCTACCCGGTATGAGCTGGAAAACAAAAAAAAGCAAGAGATGAACTTCGTTCCACAGATGCTCCTAGCTTTGCACTTTTGTAACATGTTTGGGACAGGAGATCACAGGGTGATAGAAACCCTGGGGAGAATTGGGTTGGACATAGATGTCAAGGAAGTCTTAAAGTTTGGCTTGCAGCAGTGTGATTAGCAAGGCCATTGGCAGTTTATGCCAACAGTCTAATTTAGAAAGCAACTAATGATTAAAACAATGGCCTCTGGATTGGGCAGGGGGAGACAACCTGGACATCTGATGCTGTGTAGAAAGCTGAGCTCAAGGTACAGCCACTACAGGAACAGCCAAGACCTGACAAGTTTTCTGGTCAGAGACACTGTCCCATTCCCCTGCACCCATGACGTTGGCCAGATTGGAAGCGCTGGGTCTCTGAGGTGTCTGAGTTGGGGGTTGGGGCAATAGAAATTCTAGAAGTGAAATTGCTATCTACCCACCAACCCCATCCTGCTGCGTAAAGAGATTTTAGATTGTATGTCAGTGAGTCATGTGGTCGTGTCATTGTGTCTACCTCACTCCTAGTTGCCCTGTGACAGACACCTGAGCATAAGCTAGCCACTGTAAGATCCATTTATAGAAAAAGAAGACAAAAGAACATTTTTTTCAGTGTAGCTTAGATATTTCATTCCATAATTGTCCTCTGGGTATTCCTTCTCTTTCCAGTCTTGGTGTAAAGTGATAAGTATTTAACTCAGGGCAAAAGGTCTTTCCTTTCTCTTCTGTAAAAATAACTCTTAAGTCAGGTAATATATACAAGAACAGATGAGCATTTTGTAATGAGTGTCTAGAAACATAAACACTGTCTTAGCCTTTCTCTTTCAAGAATCTACTAATACCATTCCCCACAACCTGTATGACAAATCTGTATGACTAGTAGGTCAATGATGGATAACATTAATATAACTATTAACAGATTTTATGTTTTCTTTCAGGATTCATTTCTATACCATGCAGTGGAGAGAAAAATATTTTTCTCAAGCTGGACTTCCAATATTTAAATAAACTAATTTTAATCATTAAGTTCATTCAGGTTACCTTGATAGTACAAAATAAATATAACTGAAGTTTCTCTTCTCAGCGGAAGCAGTGGGTTTGAAAATAAACTTTTTTACAAAACAGTAGCCTTCGTACAAAAATATGAAAATAAGAATTTAATGGATGACATGCAATAATTCACAATTTCTTATTTTAAAATAATTTCCAAGTAATGTATTGTACCCAGCAGTCAAAATGTCTCACATTTTAGATGTGTAAGCCACCAACTATCCCCCGTCTATTTACTAAAACTTTCATTTTATTCTGTCATCTCTTATGCATTAACAATATATAGATCTGTGAATCGTCTAGAGCTAAAAAGAATGTCACTGTTTTAAGAATGCGTCAATATAGTAATCTGGAAACTACACGGTGTTCCTGCATCAGCGTAGAACTGTGAAATCAAGAAACGGACTAGAGCACAGAGGAATTTCCTAGAAATATGTTCACCTTCCCAAAGTATTTCTAAAATCTACAAATTCTTAAAATAAGAACATATATTTGTGTGTGTATATGTATATGTGTGTGTGTATATATATATATATATATGCATGATACAAACTTCCTAATTCAGAAATTTGGAACTGATTTGTAATGGTTTATTTATGCTAAAATTAACATGAAGTATAAATATTTGAAATAATTTCAATGTCCATCCAAGAACACGCCATAGTCATAACTTTTTTTCTGGACAATAATAAGCAGGCTGTTCCAATAGGTTATGAAATACAGCCCTTTCACAGCTCTGACATTTCTAGCGTATTTCACTGAAGCCTTACTTTTCAATATAGTTTCAAGTAAAATAAGTCCCATGCATCAGTTGAAAATTAATCAACCTGTAGCTTGTGCATTTGACAACATTCAACACTTTCAACAGAGGAAAGTCATAAAATCTGATTTTCTGAGCTACAAATAACATTTCTGCTCTGCATTTACCTTCTCAGAAAAAAATGTTTTAAAATGTCAACTCTCTAAACATGACATAGCATAATCACTTTATTCTTGTAATCAAGCATGAAACAGAGAACATAAAAAGACTCAATACAAACATACAAATACCCCAAAGGAATGAAAAACTGTGTTTTTCCAGTTTCAGGAATGGTAACTTGCACAGGCAGACATCAAAGGATAATGCTGATTAGCCAAAGACTGGTTTCTTCTCATTTCACTGTTTTTCAGTCTGAGGAAAGTAAGTTCTCCCCCTGTCCAGGCAGGATCCAGCTGTAAACTTGAAGCTATGTTAACACAGTCCTATGTTTGAGTTAATAAGTTCTGCTGAGAGTAAAAGACTGTGGAGACTTACCAAATGGGTGTGCAGTACAGGTCTAACCACAATTTCTGTTGCAGGAAGGAAACTTATCTTTGTAGAAGTCCCATTTATATCATACGGAACAGGATGGCCTGAGAAGATCCTAACTAATGCAGTTTCGGGGAGGGGGGAGACAAAACTCCATTGACTGTTAATAATCTACTCTGGTTTTCAATAAATAAAAAATATTAGCTTTTGTTCAGATACACTTTCACTAAAGCATTAGTGGAATTCTTTTCTAAATTCTTTGCTAGGTAGGTCTTTCCAGTGAGGAAATTATATGTAGTTTGGTTCAGCAACTGTAAATGTCATTAACCAAATAGGGATTCTTCAGACTTAATTACACATTACAATAGCAAGTGTCTGAAGGTCCAAGACATAATAAAGTGCAACTGTCACTACCAAGAATGTAATAATATCTTAAGAATTTAAAACAGATTATATATAAGAAATTACAGTCAAGACATAAGAATTTGCAAGTGGGATAAATGATGTATCCTGCCAAATGATGAAATGACTTGTGTGAAAACATGACCAATCTCCTTCTAATTATTTCCCTTCTTAGTATTTACACCTTCCTTCTAACTAAGTATCAAAATTCACTTTAATTATTCTGAAGCATATGAGTGCCTCCGAATTTTTATCTAAACATCGTTTACTTACTTTTTAAATCTATGAATATTTCTCCAGAAGTCTACCTTTGTAGAAGAAAGTCCAGAAAATCAAACAAAAATATCTGGATCGTGTCAAAATCTCTGATGTGTATCATTCATAAGGGTAAAGTTCATCCTTAATTCTATGAAGTCATATGCTTGCACGAACCACCCTTAGCAAATGACTTGCACAACACCACTTAAGATAAGCGAGTGTAAACTCTGTGTACGTGAAATGAATATATGAAACTGTCTGAAAGAATGTTTGCAACAAATTGGTCATGTTAAAGAGGAAGCCAGCCCTCAGTGGCATTAAACAGTAACCAATGAGAGAGACAAAGAGGCTTTTGAAGCACAGAAGGATACAGCTGGAGGAGAAGTCTGAAGAAAACATGAAAATACTCAACACAGGGCAAGGAGAAACCTTGCAGTGGAAGCAGCAGCAGTCAGACCTAGTTTGATGCTGCAAGACACCACCCCATAGCATCACAACTACTGCCCAGGCTGGGCACAGCAGCCTCCCAAAAAGCTGCCATGAGGCACTGCACTCCAGCTAGCTGAGGGGCACTGCAGGGTGCAACACAACACACGGGGACCAACACCTCACTGTGTGTTTTCCTTCATGGGGCACTTGCTTTCCAGTGCGTGCACTTGCAGGTTGTAAGGAACAGTACAGGTGCAGACAGGCAAAGCTCAGACACCCTTGTCTTCCCTGGGAGGGATGTGTACACCTTGCCCTCCCAGGGAAGAGGGTTGCTGGTAACCTACAGGGCCTTTGAGAGAGGGGGTATGCATGTATGTGTGTGTGTGTGCGTGTGTGTTGGAGAGTGGGAGTGAGAATATTTTGGAATTAGTTATAAAAAGGTGTGTAGGAATTTTTCAATTTGTATTAACATTTCACGTGTGTCTAATATTGGGTTTATCTGAAGTACTCCTGATATGATCCTGAACATATAGTTCACTGATTGCTTGTTAATTACATCTTAATAAACCCATGAACCACTTCAATCATGTTTGTTTGTTTGTTTTAAATATGAGCTGAGGAGTTCTACCTTGCAATAATCATGTCATAAAACAGATTAACATCATACAACAGCAGTTAGTGAACTATCAGCAAAACACTAGTGCTACTTACATCTACAAAAAATGATTGGTCATGCTACAATGCCACACAGTATGTTTTATTTACCTTAAAGAACTTTGACAGGCAAAACTGATACATAAAATTTCTCTTAAAAAATAAGCACATATTATGTAACCCAATCTGGTCTTCTCAAATTTGATACATTTATTATCAATAGTTTTCTAAAAATGCCTTATAAAATCTGTAGAACAAGCTCTGGGCAATTTGCCAGCATTGAATCACCTTCTACGATGAACACATAATTACAGAATTCTGTAGTCTACCAGTTGACTTAATTGGCTCTTAATTGACATAGGTTTTTCCAAAAAAGAGATTTATATTCACAGATCATTAGACCAAGGATATTGAACATTGTACTGCATGACTCATTATGGGTTGTGTTGTTAACATGGGAGAAAGCTAAATGGCAAGGACTGCTGAGACTGATGTATCCAGGTCATTCAGAAAACCAGACATGCCCTGTCCCACCCTGGAATGGCACATACTCTAGGGAGCCACTCTTCTCTTTATAAGTTAGTGCCAGAAATATTCCCAGCCTCAGCTTTTGAGATATGAATATTTCCAATTAAATTTCCCATCTAACATTTTCACCTACAAGGCATGCCTTTAGGAAGGAAAGTTGGCCAACTTTTATCTGGACATACTGAGAATTTTAACTTAAGGGTCAGATATTCAGGTACCTAAAGTATATGGGTCTTTCTGAAAATCCCAGGTTAAATGTATAAAAAATGCAGACTAAAATGTGAAACACATTTTCAGTGTCAGAAGGAGCCTTCTAGCTGAAAACTTTTCATGGAATGCAAGTACAATGGCTTGGTGAAAATAATTCCCCTTCAGAAATCATTCAGAAGGCCTCTTGCTAAAGTATTAGCATCCAGAATATCAGACAAATATTTTAAAGCTGATGAAACATTTGAAAGTATTGACATATTTAAAAAAAAATTATATTTTTTATCATTTCACCCTCAACAAACTACAAAGCTCCAAACATAAATCTGTATTCATGTGTGTGCACTCACACATTCACTCATATTTGTGAAGAGAGAGAGTTGTTCTTTCTCCTCTCTTACTGCCTTCCTTTTTTTCTTCCCCCTATGTCTTCAGGAGTTAGGTTCTTTTTCTCCTTCTCAGTGATTGCTAGAGAAGGCCTCCTTTCTTACTTGAGGCTATATTCTAGCAATACATTTAAATACTGCTCTGCAATAGTATTCCCCCTCCCTGATTTTTAAGTCACAAGCAAGCAAAGTGAATTTGTCAAGGGTTGCTTGCAGCTTTGGGGGAAAGGAGAACCACATACAGCAGCCAACCTACTGCAGTGTCTCTAAGAAATTGATCTTGTTCTGCTGTGACAGAATAAGACTTTGATGATAATGACATTTTCAGCTGCAGACAAAATCCTCCTTAATTTATTTGAAAGGGGAAGAAGCTGAACTGATTTTCTATTCCAGGATGTACTTTACAGCTTGACTTACTTTTAAGGACTAACTCTCGGTTCAGGGGCAGGTGTGGGGTTCCTACTGACACCACCCTGTATAAACAGAAGCATTCCAAGGAGTTGGAGTTTTTAAATTATTCATGAAATGTTCTTCCTTAGAGATCACATCCTTCAGTCTATTACTTGAGAACTAAATTAGAGGGGTAACAGCAATGCTACAGAGTGAACTGACAAACTTTAGGAAACTGTGAGATATAGATGGGGCAGAAGGGAATAGAATCCATTTAAAAACTGCAAATTATTTTAATTTCTCCTGTGCCTCTCTCATATTGGTGATGTCATCATGTCCAGTTCCATGCCAGCCTAACTGTAATCTTTTCCTTTTCCCTATTGATTTTTGCATGTTTTTCATTATTTTTATGTAGGCAACTGAATGCTGTCTTAGTTGAAGATTTCCAGAATGCCCTAAGGTCCAATGTCATCTCCAGATACCCGATCCTATTTCAAAGCATCAGATAATTTTTCCCTCATATTAAAAAGTGCTTCAGTTTCTAAAATTACTGGTATGTCACCTCAATCAATAGAGAATAGGAGCTTTTTTCAATGTAATAACTGAAAGAACTAGATGATTTTGCTTGTAAAAAGTTTTTGTTGCTTTCACTAAGCCTCGGAGTTCTGAGAGGTAAATGTGTTTCTGATTCTCCAGACAGCAGTGCCTGTGCAATTATTATTTTCAAGATTCAAAAGGGACATTAAAAAGGCTTTATGTGCTTAAATTTTTTTTTTTTTTAATCCTATCTTCTGACATTAGCATTCCAGCTATGCGCATGCAATTTGCCCATGATTCTTTACTAGTGAGAAGTAGTTTAAAAATATGTTCAAACTCTCGGAAGATTTTACAAAATCATATTGAATAGGACCAAATTCTCAAAGATCCTGGAGTAACAGAACTATAGTTGTTCCTGGAGGAACAACAAATACACAACTGTTATCCAAGGAAGGAAAGGTAATTCTGCAACAACTCATGGCGCTGCAGTTCTTGCCTTCAGGAGAGCCCGGTGATTTTCTGTAGGAACAGATATCACTAAGTAGCTTTCCTTCTCTAGCCCACCTGATCTGAAGTCAAAGGGCAGCTAGTACAATCAGTTTCCTCCATGTTATATTTGCATTTCTAGTGTAGACAGAGAAGTGAAAAAAATGCATCTACCTAAGCACCACTTCATCTAGCCCATGACAGATGTCTGTGCGGTACCATTACTCTTTTCATTCTACAAGTGTCTATTCAGTCCATCTGGAATTACTAGTGGGGATCAGGCATGTCAAAGCAAACTGTGTTGCCTCCCACTGTGGCCCAGTTTCAGTAGAGGCTTGTCTAGAGGGAAGTACAAGATGCCTCAAAGCCAACAAAGTGTGTTATGACTCAACAAAACTAGTAGTCTGTGTACACTGGCTGCTTAGCTACTATTGTTTAGATTTTTTTGCTTATCATTTGAGGAAGAAGTCATACAGATATACAGAAACTTTGTCTCTCTGATGGCAAGGATATGATCAAGTAACCAACCAACCTTTTGATATTTGAAAGCTCTCTGCAAAAATAAGTGTATGGATTTTGTTCCTTGTTCAGAGATAAGGCTTGCAACTGTATCCTGGCACTTTGAGGTTATTTATGATTGGAATGAAAGTAATGAATGTACAGAGATTGGTTTTATATAATATTTATGTAAACAACAGTACCATAAAAATACAATTTCCTGTTTAAACTTTATATTTGGATAGAAATAAAATTTGCCTTTGTGTCTTTGTATGCATGCCTCTGCATAAATATAGAGATATAGTTACAGACAGACAGATTTAGATGTAGACATAGTTATAGATATAGATATATGTTCTCAAGGAAATGAAGGAAAAAACCATACAGAGGACTAGCCCGTCAGCAGGTTGAAACCAGTGCCTCTCTTTTCAAAGACAGAAATAGGCACTGTCCCTTAAAAAGTCATGAGAGGAGGGCACATGAAGAATTCTGAAAACTGGAGCATTTAAAATAGATGGTTAACTTACTGTTAATGTTTATGTAGGGCAATTGCACTAAAAAGGGAAAAAAGGTAAATAATTTCCCATTTAAACCAGAGGGACAAGGGTCATAATAAGAAATTGCCTTTAAGATAAAAAAATAAATAAATAACTAGGAGCAAGGTGCAAAGAACCCAAAAGCACTGAAAAGAAACATCACTGACCATCAGAGATCACTTTTTCAACTAAGATGCTGATAGATTTCCTAACACAAATAAGATTCCTGTCTATATAAGTTTTAGTATCTCCTACTCGAAAAAAATTCAATATACTTGCTCTATTTTGACTTGTGTACTTTAGCTCATAAGGTCACAGCAACCCTCTTATCAGCCAACAGCAGAGCTGCAGCAGTAATAGGAGATGCCATCTTAGATTAATGCAAGTGAAAATTGCCTGCAATATTTTATGCTTCTGTCTCTTCTGTGCACTTTAAAGTTTCATTTTTATCCCAGAACATCCTTGGTCACACCACTCCTGATACTTCAGGAAACTATTTTAATGCATCTTTAGTTATAATTATTTTTCTAGAATTTGTGAGAGATCAAAATAGAATATGTCCCAGGAATTATGTGTGGATCAGTGTAAATACATAATCTTATGCCTTAAATGTACTCTAAAAATACTATAACTTACATTTCAGTTTTACTATCTATCATCTCAGACATTGACTCCCTTGGCAAAGTATCAGACAAAAATTTGGATTTCTCCTATTCTAACAAAAGAGTAATCAGAAGCTTTTTGTTATCCTGATCATTCATGGAGAAGATAATTTTGAATTATGCATGAGCCTTGTATATTTTTTATACTGCAACGTGAATGTCATATCTTTACATTGCTAGCAGTTTCTATTGCAGTCACCAAAAAAAAAGCAAGATTCTTTTATCAACTTCAGCAGGATACACGGACAGTCAGAAGTCCAATATATGGAGGCTTTTGTAGTGCTGCATAAGAATAAAATAAAAATACTGTAATTAATTCAACACAAATTTTGGAGAATAAAAGGAAAAAAAAACAACAAAAAGAAACGTAGGAAGTATAGGAAAGTATAAAAAAATTGGTTTTGTTTTCCCCAAAGATTTTAAAACAAAGTGTCTCTCTAGAACAGATTTTTTTTTCTTTTTCTTTAATACTGTAAATTTAATTAAAGTGAAGAGGTATTACTAAAGTTCAAAAATTATTGTTTTCCCTCTATCTTTTGTAATTCTTCCATTAAAGTGAAAAATCCCTACCACAAACAGCAATACATTAAAATCTACATTATGATCTTGAGTTAACTCAAGTCTGGGGAGCCATTATTCTTTGCTGAATAAAACCTTTTAACAGATTACTGTCATATAAAGGAATCAAAATTTCCAGAAAGTTAACATTTTTCATACCATTAAGGGTGAAACGTAAAATAAAATATGATCAGAAATGTGCCTCAGACACACCTGTTTCAGATGACTGGGTACCTGCAAACTGTGCACAGTAATCACAGCAACCAGTTTTGTCCATGTCACATCTCATTAAAAGGATCTTTGTATACAACTGTGGAGGACAACTGTATCAAGCCTAGCACATTCTGAAGTCAGCATAGTTTGAGGCAGTGACAATTTAGCATGGAAGCTGCTATTAGATTGTATAAATTATTCATATTTTTAGCAAAATTCTCATGTGGAAAGCAAGGACTGTAAAAAAGAGTTAGACAATGTGAAGAATACCATAGTAAGCAAGTCCAAATTATTTGATACAGTCACAGCATCATAGGAATACTAGACTTCATTTAAATAGCATACATTATAAATATCTTTCAAGAAGATATTTTCACCATTGTAAATAAAAATTACTAAAAAAAAGGAAAAGGAGACACAAGAGAGAGTTTGTGTAATGAAAGAAAGTAAGTCTGAATCTCTCAATAGGAAAAGGTTCAAGGAGCAAATTTTAATGTTTATAAAGTCTCAGCTAGAAGCTTTTAATTTTATATGGCTTATGTATTTAATTCTTCATACAATCCAACAAAAATAGGCTTATGCCTTCATCAAGATAATCACTGACAAGAAAAAAGATTGGATAGATCCACCTCAAAGTTCTGGTTTACACAATGTTCCGACAAATTTGAAACTGTTGTAATTTTCCATACAGAAAAGAAATAATAATACTCATCATTGTTATCATAAACAGGAGTTTTCTGCCTCCAGAAAATTGCAGAAGTTATTAAAAAAAAATCCAGAAATTGCAGTTGAAAACATATACTGAGTCTGATGTTGCTGGACCACACATAAGAAATGATCTACAGGATCCAGAACAAATTAAAGTAGATTGACCCCCAAGCAACTGATCAGAGATGATAAAAAGTCCTCCCACACAATGCAGGAAAAAAGATTTTACTGTGAAGATTCCAGTGGATAACTAAGGAAACTGATTTTTTTCCATGCTATTACTTCAAATTTTGACCAGAGAAAAAAAATGCAGTGACAAGTCTACTCGAAGTGGCTGGATTTATACCCACATAATGACATAGGTGTAAATAGACTAATAAATAAAAAGCACCTCAGTTTAAAACCTAGTTGTTTTACTCACAAACAAACAGAAAGGTTTAAAATCTAAGTCCTTAAACAAAACACACTATATAAAAAATCCTGTCTCAGATTACAATGATACTAACAAAGGATTGAAATTGTATTGGTTTTGGCTGGGATAGAGTTAATTTTCTTCATAGCAGCTCCTATGGCGCTGTTTTGGGTTTGTGACCAAAACAGTGTTGATAACAGAGGGATGTTTTAGCTATTTCTGAACAGTGCTTGCGAAGTGTCAAGGTCTTTTCTGCTTCCTCACATGGCCCCACCAGTGAGTAGGCTGGGGGATGCGCAAGAGGCTGAAAAGGGACACAGCCGGGACAGCTGACCCCAACTGACCCAAGGGATATCCCACACCATATGACATCATGCTCAACAATAAAAGCTGAGAGAAGGAGGAAGGAGAGACATTTGAAGTCATGGTGTTTGTCTTCCCAAGTAACTGTTACATGTGATGGAGCCCTGCTTTCCTGGAGATGGCTGAACACCTACCTGCCTGCCCATGGGAAATGGTGAATGAATTCCTTGGTTTGCTTTGCTTGTGTGCACAGCTTTTGCTTGATCTGTTAAACTATCTTTATCTCAGCTGAAAAGTTTACTCACTTTTACCTTTCCAATTCTCTTTCCCATCCCGTTGGGGTGGAGTGAGTGACTGGCTGTGTGGGGCTTACACGAGTAAGGCAGTGGTAACAAATGATTAAAGTTGTAGGGAAAGTTAGACCCATCCATTTATTTCAGTCTGAACTTGCATCAGTTTAAAGTGAGCATGAAGTCACCATCTAAAGGAGCCATAGTTTTTTTTCATTTTAGTGAAAAAGATGCAAATGTAACAAGACAGATACCATGGGCTAACTTTCAATTGATGAGCTGGTTACAAAATACCCACAATATATCGTGGACAGATTACAGTAGGTCTTTGATTCAATTACACATTCACCGGTATAGTAAGTACAGAGGATATAAAGCACTGAAAATTCAAATTTTATAGAGGTAACTATGGATATATTGAAGAAAATGTTCATCATCCAAGATTACTATCTAACTGCACTAATGGAATTTTCCAACAGGAAAATCTGAGTGGAATTCAACTTACAGTTGCAGAAACTCAAATTTAACTATCCCATCTCACTGACTACATTTACACCAGATGTAAACTCCCATTACAATCAATGGACATCTAGTCAGCATAGTTGGTAAAGCATAAAGAGTTATTCAACTAACCTCATATTAGTTAACTATTTTGCTTAGCCAAATAGCTCTTGAGATTCAATTGATTATGCAGAGTGGATTCCTACCACCTATAACACCTACATGGTCTAACACAAGAAGAGGGAATGGACACAGGAGAATATACATTATCATGCTGAGGTACTGTATATAGAGAAGAGGAATTCAAATGACTAACTACTGGGTGGAAAGTAAGCAGAAAGAAGTCTCAGCAAAGAGTGGTATGCTTTATATGATGCAAAGACTGAGAAACTGTTAAGTAAAGTGAACAGCAAATAGCTATACTTCAGAGATGAAAAAAAAGGGTTTAGGGGACTGCAACTAGGAAAGTCAGAGGGTTAAAAAAGCAGTGTCTGGAAGCAAAGACTCAACAACAAGGGACATACACAAAGTTTAAGAAAACAGTATATAACCCCTTTTTCATTTTTTTTCTTTCCTTCCTGGTCCTTTGAGATTCTTTTAAGAAAGTTAAGGATACTTTTATTTTAATAAAACTTGTCTTTTTTAATGTAAAAATCTTTTAGCCTTCCTCTGGGGAGCTGACTGTAGAAGAATGGCCCAGGAACATCCACTTCAACACTATAGTCAATTCATAGTTCCATAACAGTTCAGCATTTCTGGATATAATTTCTTTAGCAATATTCATATTAAAAAGAAAAAATAAGTTACACTCCAAGAAGTCTTATTGAATTCCCAAAATCCAAATTAAATTGAAAAAAAATCTCTTCTAGGCAACTATTAATTCTCATGTCCATGTTTTCTTGTAGCATTTTTGGAGTAAATTGGACTGTTTAAGAACTGAGGTTACTACCCAGAATAAACCAGAAGCAGCAAACCATACATGAAGTTTTAAAGATGAAAGCAGAGGCTAATAGTGACTGTGTATCTAAGTAAAAATGAAATTACCGAGCATAAAAGACCTTGTGTTTAGAAAGAATTGTATTGTAGTCTTATAATTAGTGAGAAATTCATGGATAATTAGTTTTACAGTTTAAGGGATCGTATCCATAGCCACAGAAAAAAATTACTTTCTTAAATGTTCCTCATAACCTGAGCATTAAGGGATATTAGGAGAAGCTACCGCCTGCTGCAGCCGGAGGAATTTTGGCAGCTGTAGCCCAGCCCAGTTCCTGGGGACCCGGGGTCTCTGCCCAGGCTGGGGGCTGTGGCTGCTGCTTTCCTCTCTGCAGGTTCAACCAGTGGTGAAGCTGCGCACATTTCCCAGACACACACGCGCACACAGACACACACATACACACGGGAGACACCCACAAGGCTCCACGGGTCCCCGACTGGTCCTGCTCGTTGCACACACGCAGCACTCACACACTTGTCCCACAGGCACCCCACACTTGTAGGTCCCCCAAAAACCAGCACGGACCCTCCACCTGCCTGATACCCCTGCCCGGACCCGCGGCCTCCTACTTCCCCAGCTGGTCCAGCTCGGGGTTTGCCAGCGAATCCACACACCCCCCCCACGCCCACCCGGTTTGGGGAAGGTACGGACACTCCCAGCAGCTGGCACTTAGTGACTTCAGTGTTGCTGAAGAGATGAAACTTAGTACCAGTGTTTCCATTGGTTAAAACGTAATATTCCCAAGGAAACTCCCTTCAAATTCAGGAAAATATGATGAGATTACTGCACATACATTCAGAGAACACTTTTTGACATAGATTAACTCATGTTACTATCCTTCCCAACAGTTTAGAAAAAACAGTACTCCACAGTGAGATAATAGAGATCCTTTTAGACTGATTGGTAGCTTCTAAAAAAATTTTCTATTAAAAAAAAAAAATCTATAAAAAGCTCTATAAATGACATTAGCTTGTTTGTGTGGAATGAGGAAAGTTTGTGAAGCCCCTTAAGGAAGAAAGCAAGAGAAGGCCACAGAACATACATTCATCTTAAGTTTTTAAAAAAATAATAAAAAAATAGCCCTTTAGCTTAAGCTTATGTTCTGTGTGTGAGATAGAGAAGGAGAGAAGGGGGGAGAGCAAGAGAGCAAGCATGATATAGCATTTAATTTCCAAATTACCAATGATTTTATAAAATTTACATATACAGAAGATTCTTGGTTGTAATTGTATTTTTGCATATTTCATGAATGTAAGTTACCAAGCATGGGAAGGATAGTCTTGGTATGCTCTGATTATGGTAAAGACAACAGCATAAGCACAGCCACTACTGGACAATAAAGAATCAACAGAGAGACCTCTTAAAATTACCCCAATATTAGTAACCAGTTACTGTCTCTTGACTGAAGCTTGCACCTTCTTAGACACAAAGCTAATCACCAGATAATTGCTAATCCATAAAATCACACATCATTAGTTCCAGCATTCATGGAACTGCTTACTTAAAAATTGTAATGTTACTTCTAGCAAGCAATAAAGATGCATTAGTGTAAAATAATGTTCATATTGTTTATTTCATTCCCTTTTTTTTTAATGAAACCCTTATTAATATCCAGTCAACAAGCACGTAGAAAAAGTTCATTTACAAGATTAGCTGAATCACTGAATCTTGCCTGTTTTGCAATAGAAGTGTGTTTATAAAGATGTATTCTGTTAAATTAAAACCTTTAAAATACATTTTGCCTGGAGAGGGCAATTTTTGGCTTGTCTGTGTGAGATGCACACAGGAAATTTTAAAAGATGTGTAACTAAGTGTCATCCTTACTGTTTGCTTTTTTCTGATTTACGATTTACCTCTCTTCTGTTTATTATTAGCCCTGTTATTAGTGAGTGAGCTCTCATATAGTAATGAATCTACCAGAGCTTTTTTTGGTGTATATTTTTTCCAGTGTCCTATGCTTTTCAAAGACTTAACAGGTTTGCATATCGATGTTTTTCCTTGCAGACCCCTAAGGGACTCATTTCTCAATAGTAACACCAGACCCTACAGTATAACGCTTGACTTATTTTTCTATCAACTGTTGTTCTATACCTCCATCGTCTTTTCTATTTGTTGCTGTCTGGAGGATACAGCACTGCCCCTGCCTGCTCAGTGTGCAGGGAATCATGCCTGCAAGCACTAAGGCTTTATAAGACTTATCCCTGCGCCTTTACTTGTCATATCAGCAGCTTCATCTGCAGAAATACATTCTGACTGAGTAAGCCTGAGGTAGACAATGCTTAATTCTCCATTACAAAATCTTCCAGGAAGAGAAGAGAGATTCAGCTGCAGGTCATCCATCCTGTCAGCACCCTATTATCCTAACACACTATTTACTCTGTTACTGGTTTTAAGCTGGCCTTATTCAGTCTGATTATCATGTTAGAGCCTTGCCCTGGATCACTGTACAGCATATTTTTATTCAGCTGCTATTCTGAGACCCCAGGTATTTGTCATTCTTGTACCTACTTATTGTTTACCTATGAACAAATGGAGCTCAGAAGATTTCCAATACTTAATTCAGATGTTACAAAGTCAAAATGTGAGCCATTTGTAAAATGAGAAGGAAAACAAAATGAAATAAAGTAAATCAAAGGAGAAACAACTGTTAATAAAAAAGAAATTATAGTTCCTAGGTTTTATTCTTTCATGACAGAATAGATCCATGCTTTGCATCGATATGCAGCCCAGTCACATATAACAGATGTCTATGTGTTGGATCACAAAGATCACACATCATTTACCTTTTTCCTCCACACGCTTTTTATCCCCCAAGGCTTCTAGCACCTTACAGTAAACTTAGCACTTCAAATAAAACAATCATAGGACACAGGATCAATATCCAGCGCAAAGAAATAAGGAGAGATTAAGGTCACTAACAACCTATAATTTATTAAACATACCTCCAATTTTATAAAATTATTTCTAAGGGTTTTGTGGAGTATTTGTCAAAGAAGTCTATTTTTCAGAACTTCAGCATGATTCTGACTGCATCCAGCTGAAGATGAGGGGGGTGACAAAGTTTTGTGAAACATAGCTGGGTTTTCACAGGACCAAGAGGCAGAATAAGTAATTCAAATAGAAAGTCAATACAAGTTTGGAATATTAAAGTGGTTTGAAAATTTCAGATTTCAATTTCTAAGAAAGTTTTTAGTGTTCAGTAACTTTGTTCAATGTTTTATTTCATTCTTCTTAAATTAATAGAAATTATACACTTGTCTTGAGTCTGTTTTCTCCTTTTTTACACCTGTAAAACAATGTATAAAAATATGTTACTATTCTAACAGAGAACACATTTTAAAATCACATTTTCTTTTTAAAATTACAGGATATTGACAAGTATTTTAGCCAGCTAACAGTATAAAAAAAATGGCTTCAGACAATAAACCTTATGCCATTCTGTCTACATCTATTAATCAGCTACTGAGGAAAAACTGTTCACTTGATTAAGATATATATCTGGTCTCATGCTTCTTCAAAGTTATAAAAGAAAGTATAAAGAAAAATGTTTACATTCTGAAGTGACTTTTTAATTTATTGTGTGACTAGCAGCACTTTAAGATCTTGGAAAAAAATATCAGTATGAAGCTTTACACTGTTAACTAGGTCTAGTCCATTAACGTTCTTATGCCTTCAAGGGTTAATGGCTATATCTCACAGTGTTTTGAGGAAAGCACTGACAATATCCTCATAAAGAGTTTGCATGATTTTGCCTCTAAAACCAGCAGACCTGTAAATAAGCACTGTAAATAGGCTCTATGCAGAGACAGACCTTCTGTAGAGCAGGTAGGATCCTGTATGCCCAAGCAGACCCTGTGCCTTACTGTGGTATGAGTAGAATTTCACATACGCTAACAAGTCTAAGCAAGGTTTCTAAAAGCTGTCTATAGCTGTCTATGGGACAAATTAAGGTGAAATGGACACCAAGAACCTTAGTTTTAGGAGGCTGGCAGGAATCTGATATTTCTAGTTTCAGGTATACAGGGTTGATGACCATATTATTCAGTGTTCAAATTTCAAAGAACAGACTTCCCTAGAAGCTAACTTCTGTGAAGCCAACACAAACCACACACTCGAGGTGACTTTTTTTTTTTTTTTAATTTCTCTCTCTCTGTGGTTAAAGTCTGCTGATCAATAATATCAAATGATGATTAGTGTTTAGTGACTAGAAAATACCACTATGTGATTCTACATATGTCAAGATGAAGTGGTGGGAAGTATTTAAGTAGGCTCAAGTACTGAAGTAACGAAAGAAATTATTCCTATAATGTAAAATACAATTACTGTGAAGTGTTGTTAAGACATAGAGTAGATTTATGTTCATTTAAAAAAAAATAAATAAAATAAATAAATCTAGCAATTGATGTACTTGGATTGTTCAAGATTAAGCAATCCTACATAGTAAGACTTTGTCCACTGAAGTGGGAGAACAGAACACTGATCTGTATGCTGATTCTGCAGGTGAAATAGTTTTGATGCCGTCGTCACTGAAAGACAGCTGTACTAATAATTTAAGTTCTTCTTCAGGGTCTTCCAGCAGGTAAGTAATATTTTTTTCTGCCACCATCATAATCACCATGGTTGGTTAGTCGAAAGAGGAGAATTGATACCAAAGTTTCTTACAGGGAAAAGTCATTCCACAGAATTTCAGAAATAATGTGAATTTATTCTCAAATCTGTACATAAACAGAAGAATATTAGAATCTTATACCAAAGAGAAACACAAATGTGCTTTTTAATTTGTAGTTTCTATGTTTCAGAAAGTTGTAAATTGCAGAATGAAAACATTGCAGAATACGCTTGAGCTAAAATTGAGAAAAAAGTGTCAGGATCATGAGAAAAACTATCCACACTGTATAAAGTGTTTGAGAAGACTAAGTTTGCTTTCTTTAGAAATGCAATTATGATTTAAAATCAGCTGTATTTTGTCATTGTAGTAAAATTAACAGTGTAAGTTAATTTGAAGTGGGTATCATATGTGTAAGCTACAGTCTGGTTTGTCTTCACTACAGTATTCCTTAAGATAGCTGATTCAAATTAGCAATATACTTTTTCAACAGGGAAGGCAGAACTTGAAAGTAGTTATATAAGGGAAGTGATCCTGATAATTCATAGTCAGGAGATTTTTATTATACACCAGTGCTTTACTAACAGAACTATTAATCCATAAAATTATCATTTTTTCATTGTGTCTCTGTACCTTTTATATTAATGGATGTACGTAAAGAAAATGTCTCTCATTTATTGTGTAATCTAAGTCTTAATATTAGATTTAATGAAGGCACTGAGTATTCACTTCTGTCTTTATATTATCAAGAGTTTTCAGATCTGTACTGCTGAAAACATAATTACATCGATGCAGTTGAGGCTTATGGCAGGCAGGACAAAATGTTTAGTATGGAAGTTTGCTTTGTTTTATTGTCAAGATTTTTCCAACACCTAACTGTAAAGGTTAACATTAGGTTGTCTAGCTAATGACTATTCAAAAAAACAAACAAAAAAACAATGACCAAGCAGTGAAAAGAAAGACAATGACGAAGTGTGGAACCCAACTAACCAAAATCAGCTACTCTTAAGACCACTGAAGGTGAATGATTAAGTCATTATCCCTATTGCAAAACCCACTGAGATGATTCAGTAGAAGAAACTGTCTCCACAATGTTATTCAAACTAAGTATGACTTTTGCATAAATGACATAGCACTTACTATGAGGTGTCTGGGGGAGGGTCTAATTTTGGAACTGAATACTTGGGATTGTACAGACTAATGAAGTCTGGCAGAGAATAAGCCCCCTTGCACTCCAGCTTGTCCTCAGATACCAGAGGGGCTGGGGGTGGCTAGGCTTAGATTCTGAGTGGTGTCCAATTCAGCACTATAAGTCCAGTCATGTTCTACATATTGAACTATCACGATTACAGATGCACTGATAGTGCACTGTACTTTCAATTTAGTCACATTCAATGAGCTATCACAGCCAGCATTAAGGAGTTTGGTCATGTTCAATGAACTATCACTTGATTTTAATGAATAGTACAGTTTATTAAAGCAACAGGAGTACAGATTCTTTTGGATTGCAGGTGATAAATACACTGTCTGCAAAGCACATGCAAATAATAATACAGTTGACTAGAAGCACACTAAATTATGGAAAAACTCCATAGATATTTCTAATTTTCCCAGGGAAGCACTTGGAATAACTGAGATTTAGAATCATTCTCAATAGGTGTTCCTGCGGGAGGGGAAAGAGGTTCAGCCCGTCAACTGATCCCAGAAGTCAGCGATGTCCTCCAAATTTGTCTATGATGGTATCTTCCCTAGCATTCCTCTTCTCTTAAGCCCTTTTATATTTTCTTATGTTTAGGTGGAGCTTGAGTGACTCTAGTCATACATACCTTTATTATGATTGGTGTAAAATCTCCTCGCTTTACTTCTAAAGGTCTATGCTAGAGAAAATTCAGAGCGCATGCTCAGTGAGGGGTGGTTGCACCTTAGAGGCAGGGAGCTTTTGGGACAGAGGTGTGTTTTGCTATTATAATGAGATTATAATGAGCAAAGTTCCATGTCAGTACTCCAGAATGGGGCACTTATGATACAAATCAGAAGTAAGACAACAGCATTGACAGAACCCCCATTGTTTCACCTCCTTGCTTCAGTGGATTCAATGCAGGGACCTTCCATTCTTGTTCCTATCATTCCAGTTCCCCATCCCTCCAATGAAATCACAGAGCCTGGCCACGGTGTTTCCACTCTGCTCCACCCTCCATGTCGTTTCTCTTAGAGTCAGCATACCAAGCTGCCCTGGTGTTGCTAACATCTAAGGTGGCAGGTTATGTTGTTGAGGGAATTATTGTGGAACAGACTTCTTGCATATCCACTGTATTACATCCTGGAGGTTCACCTGCCCTTAAGGGGCAGGGGGTGGGGGCTGTCATATCAATAAGTCACCTCCAGCAATCATTCTACAACAGGATTTATCAGGGGTTGTCTAGGGAAAGGGTTAGGGGAGGGGAAATACCAAGCCAGATCAGGGAGGAACATGTCTGGGAAAATGGAGGGAGAGGAATAAAAGGAGCTAGTCACTTGTAAGCTGGCAGCTGATCAACACACTTGACTGGCTGAGCCCTGCACAATTTCTCTTATCTTCTCATTCAGCTTTATTTCTAACTTTCTTTTCTGTGTGAATATGTTCATTATTCTGTGCGTGCATATATAGGGAGAGATGGGAGGTGAGGTGATCCACTATTGAACTTGAAGCTGTATCTGGTGAGCAAAAGAGGTCTGGGAGCTGGATATTGGGTTTGGTGCCAGATCTTACGAAGACTGAGAGTCTGGGAGCTAGATGCCCGAGACACACCTGAAGGGCGTTTTGTTTTGTTTTGTTTTAAAGCATGTTCAGGACTGCTTTCTAGCTCTGAAGGTATCTGGCATTGGATGACACAATTTCATATTATTAAACTTTCAGTTTCTAAACAAGTGTGGTGGTATACAAGCTACCTATTATTGAATGGTTCCTGGTCCACACAAGTTTCAGAAACATGTTCAGGAATTCTTTAGGATAGGACTAGATGGCTTGTGTCAAAATCATGTCAGGGACCATTCTAACAATTTTACAATATAGGCAATTAAGTTCTAATGCCTGAGAATGTTCCTAGTACCATTTAATTTCTGAAATATGCATAGCTTCTCTGACTTCATAGCATGTTGTTCTATTTATAACTGTTTCACTGTATGGACTTTCTCCTCATTAATTTTTGTAGTTTATTTTACTTATTTAATTTTCTAATATCTTTTACCTCTTTGTTATTCCTTTTTTTTTTTTTTTTAAATCAGGCAATTTAAGTTCAAAATTGTGTATTCAAAATATAAACGTTTTATTCCTTGAATATATAAAGGGCAAAATAGAATTACTGACAGTTAAACAATATTTAACCTTTTAAAAGGAACTATATATTGTGTAGTATTTTTCTGAGACCCTCATTTGTCAGATCCTAAATCAGATAAATTGTCAGGAGATTGGTTTCTGAAGTCATCATTTCTGCATGTAATGTTTTTCTAAAAATAAGCATTCTTTTTAGTAAATAATGCCAGCGGTATTCATATCAATTACATACAAGGATGTGAAAAAATGCCCTTTTTAAAATTAGATACTTATTGTTCTATCTGTGACTGAGACTGCTTCAATAATACCTATTAGAAGAGAGCCAAGTACCTTTAGTAACATTCAGAGGATGACACAGAGAACTTTAATTAGGAACCTGACTTAAAATAATGATATTTAAAAATACCTCAGCTGAATCATAATACCATTATTCAAATACATTTTGTCAGTGAACTGCGTATCTGAATGGGAGCTTCACTCATGTTTCACAGATGGTGCATCCATCCAGTATGTGTTCAGAACAATAGGCTGTTTTTATAAATTGGACAAGAACCTATTCTTTGGCAAAATAACCAAAGGATTAACTCACCTTCCCCCAAAGTGGAATAGCTAGATTTCTATCTCACATAACAGAACCCTATTCACAAAGGTATAGATAGGTTTTCTCAGATGAAGGAACATCATCCGTTCTTTTGAAACTAGTCTCGTATGCAGTCAAGAAAACAAATGTGTAAGGTTGAACTGAGATCAAGTAAAAGGAAACTCACATGATCATTCAGGTGCAACGTAAGGCTCAGGGAGCTTCTTCACTACTAACTGACAGCAACTCAGAGGTTGTATCATTGAAATCATCATCCTATGCCTTACTTATTTCACATACTTTCCCCATAGCATTAGTTCCTGCCTACTGTCAGAGGATGACCAGTGGATTAGCTGACAGGACCCAATGCATGGTATTTCTGTTTGAATAACTTTTAAGTTGTTTATGTGAGAGAGGAGAAAGTTGTTGTTCCTATCACTGTTCCCCGGGTATCTTCTGTTTATATCCAGTGGCAGGCTGACTGTAAAATGTGCATGTATTTCTCCAGACTAAAGTGGTTCTAACTTAGTACCTAGAGACTTCTGTATTTTAAAACATTTACTATTGATTTTAGATACCTTCTGGAATTAGTTAGAGATTCAGAAGAGAGGAATTGAATAACTACATGAAACCACCCCCCCTTGTGGTTTTCTGATCCATAGTTTTAGCTAAAGTTTGAATTTTATTGTCCATGTGTACATTTTAGCTCATACTTTTACACAAGTCTGGGCAAACTTTCAGTTCCCTGAGAGAGAAACTAAGGTACAGGCTGTCCTATTGACAGAGTGGGCAGAGCACATTTAAAATACTTGATTCAAGCTTGAACATAAGCAACAAAACATAGCATGGAAGTATCTTACAGTATCAGTTTGGATGAACTGAGTATATTATTCCAAGACAAAGTCTGCCCTAAAGTATATATGAAGTTTTTAATGCAATTTGCATACAATTCTAGAGATGAGAAGCTGGCCTTCATAAGCCCTGAGAAACATTCCATCTTCAGACATATGCAGTAAATGTTACACCAAACATCTTACTGTGGGTGCAAGGGCATACAAAAGACAAGAGCTTAATATTAGTCTAAATAAAATTCTAATTGTCTAATCCAAACACAACAATTATTGCTATTGGTACAGTTGAAAAAGTTCAAATATCTAATTATTGCAGAAAAACATCATTAATAACACATTTAAGACTGCTGTACATAAATTTTCTGGTATGTACCCCTTTTCCTTGGTGTTATGCTCAACCTTTCAGTTCTTATCTAGGTCCTAAGGTTCACAACTGCTTTCTTCCTCAAGCAGAATAAAGGGGGTTTACAGTGAGTCATCAGTGTTCTGAGTTCTTTGCCATGAAAAGTATCCCTAGGTAGTCAGTATGAAGAAAAAAAAGACGATGTTTATGGAAGTTGAAGTTAGGTGAGAATATTTTGCAACTTGCAAAATTTAGTTGGGAGCCTATGAGAGGGAAACAGAGTACGAAAACTTAAAAATAGACCCAAACAGATTGAATGACTGAGGGGAAAGACACACTAACACCACCACCTTTGAACTTCTGGCGAAGAGCTCAGGATGCTGATTGATAACCTACCACCTCCTTACTTAGAAAAGCTGGTGCCACTGACCTGAAGTTCCAGAGAGACGTTGATTGGAAGGGTGAATAGAACACCAAAGAAGAGAGATTGATTTTTTTTTTTACATCAATTTTAAGGGCATTTGTACTGTCTTTCTTTATTGATTTGGATTATGGGTGTTAGTATTACTGCAGCTGGTCTAGTAGCAACTGTTATATCTATTAGCTACAGTTATACACCCATCTCTCCAAATCCAAATCTCTATTACATAAAGGGCTGGTGCCTGTTACTCAGTAACTGCAAAGGCTTGCTAGGCCTCTTAGCATATGTAATATTCACAGGGCTAAACTAAAATAAGCTATGCATCTGACCTCTAGAAAATCACAGCTCCAACAAGCCTAAATCATCTTTGACAAAGACAAGCCCAGAAAGGTCCCAAGGCACTGCACTGTTAGGTCAGCTCAAAGCCTTTCCACTTTTTCTAATAATGTCAAAATCAGATTATTAAACAGTGTGAAGCAGGAGGGACTTTGTAAGATGTAATTCATAAACACATCTTAAAGTAGCAACGCCTCTTTATTTTTGCTCCATTTGATTAGGGTGAGACAGAAGGAAGAAAATTACAGTTATTTTCCTTAATTTTAATACAAGCTTAATTGTTAGAGACATTTCTAGTCAGTCTTTAAATATGCCTTTATTTCCAGAAAAGTGATTGAACCGTAAAAACCCCCTGCCTGTCTCACATTTAAATAGTCTAAATACTTTACCTTAAAAAAGTAACTATGCTACCCTTTCTGATGACAGTAAATCAGAATCTATAGAAAAGTTTGCTAAGGAACTGAGATGCTGATGAATACATGCGGTGACATTTAATGCAAAAGTATAAAGGAAACGCTGGGTCTGATACAACAATGTAATTAACCAGAAATTTAATAATAAAGACATGAGCTACAGAGAGGACATCAGTGAAGTTGTATTTTACCAAATCAAAATTCCAGGTAGGCCAAACCATCAAATTTTCTGTGTTCTACTTTACAGTAGCTCTTACATGATCTGACATGATACAGTCAGTTAGTTAGTTGAACTGGACCCAAAATTCAATATGAAGTTAGTTTCAAAATCTTAGGCTATATTTCAGCAGTTAACAGAAAAGACCTGTAGATTTTGGTTAATAACTGAAAAAACAGATAATAAAAATGATTGTTGCTATGGGGTTGGATATTTCCATTTTAGTCATTCAACTTCCTGTTTTTTACTCTCTTCACCTCATTTGTACATTGCAATTCACTGGTACCAGTGGATCAGCAACTAAAGCTCTGAAGTAGGATCAAATGTAGAATACATTTGATGAATATGCAGCCCTATATAAGAGTCAGCAATGAGGGGTTTGAGAGCTATGCCTTTAGAATGGTCAGACACTGTAATACTTGTATTAACTTTGCCATGCTGTGGAACTCTTTCCCATGGGCTACTGCAGAAGCTTAATGTTCACTAAAGTTCAAAAAAACAATCAAAAAAGTTCCTGGAAGAATAACCTTTCAAGGGCTATTAAATACAAAGTCACACTCTGGTTGAGAGAGCTTCTTAAGCTGCTCAACTGCTTTCCACTTACTCTTTTTCTTGTATTCTTCCTTAGGTATCTGTTGTTGGATATCGTTAGAGTCATGAAAACTTGGTCCGATCTAGTTTAGCGGTTATTATTTCATACTCTTATATAGTTAAAGAATTGACCTCAGCCAAGGTGGAAGTGAGGCAGAAAACTCATGGCTTAGTTAACAGAAGAATCATTACTGCTTAGTTAAATGAAGTTTTCAGTATACCAGTCTAAGATATAAACCATTATATTAGGGAACAGTTGCTCTGACTAGGAAAAAGAATCACAACTCTAAAGAGAAAGCCACATTACTATGTGAGGAAATGATAACATAATTTAAGAGTTAGATCATAAATTTTTCCCTTACCATTTTGAATACACAGCAAGATTCACTGATTATAGCAAGGTTAACTTAGCTGGCTTATCAGCTGCCAATCTACTGCTCTTGTTTAGCCAAGTTATATTCACAGTTCTATAGATGCTCATTCTCTAAACAAGCAGTACTGAACAGTGCCTCAAAAATCTTGGGTTTTTACTTACAGATTGTAGGGCATTGAGATAAACTTATCTTCACAGCAAGAATGTTTATAACACAGTCTTGTCACTTTGTGTAAGATTGGCTGCTATAACGAATAAAGTACAAGGGAACTCTGGTTCAAATGGTTCTGGAAAAAACAGAAAACATTTGCCTGTTTTCAGCTTTATATCCTGTATTCTTGGCAGGAGCTTTTCTCCCGTAGACTATTTAATGTCAAATCAGGGAATGCAAATTTCCTGGATATTGGAAAATACTTTGATCAGTGCAAAAAGGTTGTAAATGGAGAGACGATTATATGCTAGCACTGGACATAGAAACTGATTGAGTCATTGAGGAGCAACAGATGTAATGCTTGATTCAGGATAAGCAGTATTCATTGGACATGGAAAAATAATGGAGGTAACTCCAAGGTTAAAGCTAGGAAGCCTTTACCGAATTTCATGAGTTTTTTTCAGCCCATTTTTCCAGCCTGTTGAGGTCCCTTCACACAGCAGCCGTCCTGTCCAGTGTATCAATCTCTCCTCCCAATTTAGTATCTTCTATAAATTCATGGAGGGTCTACTCTATCCACTCTATCCCATCATTCAGATCATTAATAAACACATTAAACTATATTGGCCTCAGTATAGATCCCTGAGGGACACCATGAGTAACTGGCTGCCAGGTGGACTTTGTGCTGCTGATCACTACCATTTCAGCCTGACAGTCCAGTTAATTTTCTTCTCACCATACCATTCACTTATCCAGTCCATATCTTGTCAATTTGGCTATAAGGTGTATGTGTCAAAGACCTTGCTAAAGACAATTCAGTGGGCCAAGTGCACTTTGTGCACATTCTTTTCCCTAAAGATAAACAGTTAACTTTTGAGTTTTCAGGTACATAAAACTTAACTACCCTAAAAATAATGGTAGCTATCATTCTTTAAAAACAGCTACATCTAATGAAATACAATGATCAGTGAATCCAAATGAAAATAGTTCGAGAATTGATTCAAGGATCAGGGAAAGAGAGATTTAGCACACACCTAAGGTCTTTTCCTGGCACATTTATAAATGTGGCCTAAACACTACAGCAGAAGAGTTCCTCCCATTTTGATACAAATACAAGATGTTGGGTATCAGAAGGTGCTATATTGGTGCATGAGTCTCAAGTATTCATCCTTACCTGCCAGAAAATATTATTTTCTAGGCCTAAGCTATTAGGGAGAGATGAATCATATTTGCCAATAATAATTTAACAATTACCTAAAATTTACCATAATTTACCAGTTCCTACAGAGGTAAGTTGAATATATTTGACCACCTTGTGTAAGAGCAAAGGACATAAGAAGTATTTATGGCACACAGAGTTGTAAGGAGTCCAAAGCTTGTCTTTTCTTCATCAGGAAGTTCAACAGTTTTCTTATAAATGTGTATTTGAACAGGACTTAAATGAAGATTTTTCTCTGTAGAAGCTGAGAAGCAGCATTTGGGCTCCTAAATAAATAAATAAATAATCTGTCATCTATCACCTTTTTGCTTTAAGTCTTACACTAAGAAAGATCGCCAAATCTCAGAAATATTTCAATGGTAACTATACATATGTCAAAAAAAGTAAGAAAATTGTGTAAAGTTCTGAGATATAATTGTCACATATGCACTTCCTTTTTCCTTTATTTTCAAGAAAATTGCCTAATAATGCTTACTTTCCTTTTTCAGTTAACACCTAATCACTTCCCTTTGCCTAATCAGAAGATCATTGCTGCTTATCCACCCAGTGATGCCAACAGAGTCTTCTAACCATTGCAGGAAAGAAAAAACAAATGACATAAAAACTAATTGATAACATTTATATGGGTTCTCCTTTCAATTATTTTTCTTAGAAGTATGCTATAGGGAAGGATGGCATAGGAAGTCTTATGTGTATTTAGCATAGTTCAGGGGAAATAAAACTGTGTCAGGTCTGAGATGCTGCCAATTGAAAAATGTAAGATAGTGCCATGGAAGTTAAGGGCAATTCTAGGCCTTAGGTAAAATTTCATAGATAACATCTGGAGAACCCTCTTCTCCTGTCCTGTTCCAAAAGAACCAGTTCTTATAAGGACAAAGTCAGAAGGGAATTAACTCTGTTACTTGTCTGACGAAGACACTCAAGGGAAGTGGGAACTCTTCAGTACTTGGTGTTTCCTGATGATTCCCTTGCTGCTGTACAAGTTATAATCTAGTGCTTCATAAAACTCTTATAAGGATTGGCTTTTTTCCAGATTTGCCAAGTATGACTAATAAAGCAACACATTTACATGTACTTAGCCCACAGGGGTTTGAGGATTAATCCCTTATAAAGATATCTGGCCCCCAAGTGTAAAGAAAACTATTCTAGCAAGAGCAAGCAATTTCCCCTCAAGGTGAAACAAAGACTACAACTAGAAAGAGATTTGAGAGGAAAGACAGACAACAATTCTTTATCCAGTCCGGTCCTGCCAAAATAGGATGACATGGAAGATTTTTAAAGGGTGTCAGTTTCTTGAAAGCTTGTTTATTTCTTTTCCAGGAATATGATTTGGCATAATGATATATATCTTCTAGTCCTATAACTGTCTGTTGAAAATGTGTTAACAGAAATAGTATGAAATTAGTATGAGGATGGCTAAAAGGGTTAATTATACATAAAACAGTATTTTTTAAAATGTTTTGTTATCAGCCATTTGAGCATCAGAGTAGGAGGTTCTTTAAAGTAAAAAATAATCTTCTGTGTGTATTAGCAGTTAGTAATGATATGTAAAAGGTGACATTCAGATCCATCTCCAAAAGTCATGTTACAGTTGCCTTCTAATTAGTGCATTACAATGTATGCCTAAATGCAGCAACTAGAATCCTCAAAATAGTTTTTAAGCTGTTATCTATAGCATAAGAATGACTTTTGAGCATCAGGGAAAGAGAGAAAAAAAATCTTACAAAGATAAAGTCAATTGTCCAAGATTTCAAAACGGATTGGAATTGTGATGTCTGCCAGGTCTAAAATAGTAACATAATGGCAAAAGTATTTGGAAAAGTTTCTATTCTTTGGGATTATGGATGCTCATAACTGCAGATGAGCACCTATCTTTGCCTAAGGACATTTGCAATGCAGAAAACAAGCTTTTGGACATTTAAGCACCCTAAGAAGATTGATTTATCAGGTATGATATAAGCTTGACTAATTCCCCTGAGTTCTGTGATGCAGTGTCAACCTTGTTTATTATATAATATTTCAGTGCTTAGGATACTCACCCCAGAAGCAAACAAAATGCATGGGACTTGTCCCATTCTAATTTGATTTGAAATAATAATTTCATCATCTTAAAAATGTTCACTAAATACTTGCCTGCTGACTATTATAAAAGAATACACACTCCATCTCTGCCTTCAGTTGTGGGCCACTGTGCAGACACTGCAAACTCAGAACAAGACTATTAGATGCCAGAATGAGGCTCAATAGAGCTGCAATTAGACATACAAACATCAAGTAAGGAGGATGGAAGCATCAGCACCATCCTTGATTCTTTAATCAATGACTTTATATTATAAAGATACTTAAACAGTGCAAGAAACAAAGCCTCTGAACTTACCATTCACAGACAGAGTGACCTAAATCCAAGGCTATGGAGTCAGTCATCCATGTTGTGGCCTTCTGTACTGTATCCGTGGATTCTGCACTTCTGGTGTCCAACAGCTCAGTTTGAACTAGAGGAGAGGGAAAATAATATAGATAATATAGAGATAATATAATATCCAGAAGATAATATAGATACTTTGTAAACCAGGAAGTCTTGTTTTGACCTTATATAAGCTGTGATTCAGCAGGGTAATCAGATGACTGCTTAGTTTAATCATGCTATGCTATTGAAATCCATGAAAGCATTCACTTGTTCAGAAGCAGGTACATGTTAAGTCTCTTACTGAATCAAGTCTTCAGCTGACTAGCTTATTTGCATGCATTTCAATTAACCAAGTTCTCCTTTTCTGGCTCTTTTTCAATAAATGACTTTACAAGATCTTCATTACTTTCTAATTGCCAAAACTGTTGTCGACTTTTTTGTCTCTTACTGACAGGTTGTTTTAAAGCAGCTCAGCTATTTAAAACCTTCATTAATTTAATCCTTTTCCCATTTATTAATTGGACTAATCTTGCCTTCTTATTTTCCCACCAGTATCTGTTGTAGCCTATCTGATTTTCTCTAACCTTCTGACTACATTAATTCATTCACCAATTTGGCTGGTTTTCTCCCTCTGATGTAACAGTTTATTTCTGTACAGGTATTCTTCTCATCTTACAGTATCAGTTATCTTTAACCCTTAGCTCCTCATATAGTATGTTTTGAACTCCTGTTATACAGTAAAATTTCCTGGTTTTAATGCGTCTGTCTACGTGAGGATTGAAAAGAAAATAAACATTCACCTGCTAGAAGAGACAGGCTTCACATAGAAAGCTTAAGGACATGAGAAAATAACAGCAAAGACAAACATTTCCTTAAAGTTCTCAGCCTCCAAATTCAGCAAATATGTTAAATTCAAACAGTTTCTGACTTAGCAGACCTTGACATCTTTAGCCAGATATTATATCTTATTCTAGTGTACCCTTATAACGTGAGAGGCAAGGACAAGATTTGCATTTTACCTAACATTGGCTGTTGACATTGTAAACATCTACCATAGGAAGTGTTTGTTTGGGTTTTTTAATTCATTGACTATAGAATTTAGACAACTAGCTTGGAAGCTAAACCTACATGCTAGATTTTTAAATGTAGTGGGATGAATTCCACCAGAATATTACTGCAACTGCAATGACATCACTTTCTGTCCCAGATCTGTTTACCAGTGCCATCTTGTATCACTCTTCCTGTGAAGAGCTATTCACTTCAAAATTATTACCAAAAAAAGAAAATAAATCTCAAAAAGGACATCTTAAGCAGAATATGTTCCATTTTACTTTGTTTAACATTAGGCTGTGTTGGTTCTGAACTTAATACGTTTTACATCCTAAGGGAACAGTTCCCAAATCCCTGATCTGAGTGTGTACCCAGAACAATTTTAGGCATATACTTGGGCATACACAGACAACACTCTGTATGCCTTCTCTCCCACACAGGGAAAACTGAGGCTCCTGTCCCAAACGGAAGCTCAAATATCACAGGCTGTTAGACAGTTTAGGGTGAGCCATGACCTTGTACATAAGAGAATTAATTAATAGGTAGGTACAGGCCTTGAACTCCCCACTGGCTTGTTCTGTTGAAGTGGGTTACCCTTGGCTAACAGCCAAACTCCCACCCAGCCACTCGACCTCTCCCCCACCCCCTTCAGCAGGATGTCGTAGGTCGGAGACAGGAAGAACAGGAATGAAAAAGCTCGTGGGTTGAAGTAAAGACAGGGAGATCACCTACCAGTTACTGTCACAGGCAAAACAGACTCAACTTGGGGAAAATTAATTTATTGCCAGTGAAAGATTTAGTTACTCATTCAGGTAGTGTGAAGCAAAAAGTCAAACATTAAAACAGCACCTTTCCTCCCTCTTTTCCCACTCTCAACTTCAGCCCTTCATTTCTAACCCCTCAGAGAAACACCAGGGTTGTTTCTCACACTTTTTTTCCCTCACTCCTCACACACGCTGTGTAGCATTTTGCCATGTTTTTTAATACCTTTTTCTGGAGGTATTCGACGTGAAGGGCTGAGCGGTGCCCTGGGGTGGGCGGGTCGGAGCCGGCTGGAACCAGCTGGAACCGGCTGTGTCCAGCACAGGGCAGCCCCGGCCGCTCCTCACAGGGGCTGGCCTGCGGCCCCCCCACATGCCAGCACCTGGGCACCTGCACCAGGTACAACTGTTTTCTGTCTTCGAATCTTGATCACTTCCTCAGTTGTCTGTTTGTTTAGCTGTACAGTGGAAGAAATAGGAGATATCCCAGCACTAAGGTCAGATCTCATTTGTGGCAATATGTCTCAAATACTCACAACAATCTCTAACAACCTTGGGAAAAAAAGTTTTAAAATAACTGTTTGGCTATCAGTTTTGGTTGAGTTAAATTTGTACTGTGAAATATAAGCAAGTGAAATAATGAAATACAGTAAGAATAAAGTGCTCTAGGGCAGATACTTAAAGGAAAGATGCCAGCAGAAAAAAACTTGACAGAAAAGCTCTGTTTTCTTCAGCTTTTAATAATATTTTTTCACTCCCTTTTTTTTCTCCTTATTCAGTGACAAAGATAACTCTCCTGCCAATCTAACCGCTGCCTCTTTCGATTGTAATTTCTGTCAGCAGATAATTCATTTCAAAATATCTACATATCTGATAATTTCTGTATCAGTGAAAGGTAGTACATGAAAATATTACAGGACTTTAGGACACTAACTGTTTTGAGGTCCTAAATCTCTAAATATATAAATAGAAATATCCATGCACAAGCAATATGAATCTTTTTTCTGTATACATTTCCATTAAAAGCTTTAATGTGAATTGAATTTATATTGAGGTCTTTTCAGACCTCCACAGAAATAATGGACTTGACAGAAATACACAAGAACAGCATAAATCCAGCTAGTCCTTAGTGTTTTACCCCAGAATAAACTGTGTTGCTGGTCTGGTTATGTGTCACTGAAGCTGGATGTTTAACCACTGCCTTCATTTGAGATGGTTTGAAGGAGACCCTGAATGCATGTGTGATACTAGACTGCAGAAGGTCAAGGGCCTTCAACCAAAACATAAATAAACAGTTACCCAAAATGAAAATATTTCTTTCTGATCACAGTTTATGTTTATGAGTTAAAGGATATAGACACACCATGGAAAGACAGAAATAGCTTCCAGGCTATGGATACAGGCTATTAAAATGACCATGAGAAAAGTCTTTGCTGAAAGATTTTCTGGGTTCAGTGAAGTCTGAGCAAAGAAATCATCAGCTGGTTTATTCCTGCTGGGTTCAGGAAAACAGTGTTTAGTGTTTTTACATTGTTAGCAAACAAGAAACTTCCCTTATTTTTAATTTTACTGTGTGAACTGTGATTCTGAACTGCAGAGAGCCACTCAGGCAAAAGAAAAAGGGTTGTTTGGGGAAATAAATCCTAAAGGAGAATGAACTAGTTGAGGATTTTGAAGCCAGATTCTGTTTTATTTAAATTCATTATTACCTTATTTCCTAAGTTATCTCTTGGATTTTTATGGCTAAATCATAAATCATGGTGCTACTCATTTGAAATGAAGATAAAACCTAGCTCATAGTAATTTTTATAAAAGCTTACCATATGAGAAAATCCTTCCCATTTTGCTTAAATTGTTTGAATGTGATACATTTTCTCTTCTGTTAAACACAAATTCACTTCCTTATCTTCAGTAGGAAAGTTTTTTGTGAATTTTTGAATTACCATGAGTTCACTGGACAACATCTGGGCCATGAGAAGCCTGTTAACATGTTACTAGGTGCTGTGATGCAATATTGTAAGATTTATGATTGGGGCAGTATTCAAAAGGGATATGAAATGTGTTTTCAGTCTCAGGACTATTTCTGCACCAAAGTAATTGTCTTTGTTTATAAGATAACAAAATATTATTTTAGAATCTTATCTTACACTGAAATAAAATAGGAAATGCATCTAGTTTACTTGCCAGTGTATTTCCTGAAAGGAAGCAAAAATATCTGTCTCTTGTATCTTTCATTATCATGTTCAAGATCCAGTGAAATTCTTTATATTGTTGACTATGTGTTTGTTTTTATTCCCAAGGGAAAATATATCTTTCAGAAATGATTAAGAAACACTATTGTTTTCAGAAGGCCACATTATTTCTGATTTTGAAGCATATGTGTCACATTTTGGTGCATCTTGTCAGATTTAATCAATCAAGTTGATGCATGTGAGACATGATCCGATTTCACATGATCAGAATTACTTCATTTGACATACCACCATGTGACATTTAAGGTCAAATTAAAAACAATAACAAACAAACAAAAACTTCACACTGTATTAAATGATTTTAAGAAAAAAAGAACCAACTTTTTAAAGCCAGGTAAAGTATTTGTGTTCAGATGTGACACACTTGCATTTTAACTATTTGTGCTATTTTGGTGGCCAGATTAGATTTCCTGGTATTTTGTATTTAACCAGTATTGTAACTCAACACAGACCTTGAACCTCAAGACTCTAAGAAAATTTGTTTTGGGTTGATAATTCATCTGTAAAGACTGATAGAGCAACCTGATATGGAGAATGAGAAAATATTTGCCCTTCTGTTTGTGAAGGCTGGGTAGAGAAAGCACTAAAGTGTACAGTACATGCTCTTATGCTTCCGAAAGCATTCTCTGTCCTCACATATATGTTTTTCTGAAAAAGGGGTTGCATAACAACTGATTTATTCTTTCGGCAAAAAAATCCCAACCAAACAAAAAAGCCTCAGCTACTTGTGGAACACAGCTAAGGGTAGGGTCTTATGTATGAATTTACCCGGTTGATATCTGACTTATGGCAAATTAACAAACAAAACAACAAAAAAAACCCATATGTTCAAAGAGTTAAAATTAAAGGTAATCTTTCTTGGCTGGGTTATAGCAGATTTTGTTTCATATGTACGTGAATTTACTTGAATTCATGTAAATGATTTCCTGTGAATGAACGTACAAACAGTATCCTTCATCTGTAGCAAAACCTACAACTTGACTTTCAGGTGTGATGTGCTAAACTAAATTTTTTAGCTTAAAAAGTTTCTGGAATACTCAGTGTCTCAAATTCTTGTTAAATAAACTTTTCTGATGTGTTTTTATGAAGTTCTTTATCAGATGAAATTAAAAGGTAGTGCTGGAACTTACTCTGCAGTGCTGAGAAACCTGGACACTTGTTTTACTTGAACTATCCCTCACTGACCTGTCTTGTCTTTTGCATTTTTAGATTGTGACAGAAATGTAGCAATTAGAGAGTAAGGAATCTTTCAACTAGAAATGAGTCCAGGCTTAAAATAAACTTCTGGTGCTCTATGATGTTAGAGCAGGTGTTCACTACAGCCTGTGAAGGATCCACACCAGAGCAGATGGCTATTCCTGAAGGAAATTCACCCCTTGGGAAGCCCATGCCAGGGCACAGGGAAAGTGCAAGAAGGAAGAAGCAGAAGAGAAAAACCCTTAATTACTGACCACAACACCAGATCCTCCCCTGCCCTGCTCTGCTTGCAGGGGATGGAGGGTAGAGGAGTCTGGTATAAAGGAGTGAAGCTAAGCCTGAGAAAAGGGGCAAGGAAGGGTGTTGTTTTACTGTTTGTTTCTGTTTCTCATTACCCAAATTAGTAGTTAAATTGTATTTTAATTGGAAATAAATAAAGTTAATTTTCTACAAGTTCAGTCTCTGTTGCCCATGATGGTAACTGGTAAATGACCTCTCAGTCTTTATCTCGACCCATAAACTTTCTTATCCCATTTTCTCCCCCATCCCACTGAAGAGGGAAAGCAAGTGAGCAGCTAGGTGGGTGTTTGGCTGTTTGCTAAGGCTAACCCACTAGAGATACCCACAGGTTTTTTTGTTAACATATGACATAAGACACATAAGTAGGGATAAATGGTAACTCTTTCCTTTTTCAGTGGCAGAGGTTTTGTGCATGAGAATTGAAGAAGAAAAGAGGTGAAAGGAACATCTTGTGGTAGCTGTATATTTGCAAGGATAAGCATTAATCTGAGGAAGGAAAAACTCAAATTTAAACACTTGTATAAAACTATATTAAGTTGTAATTGAGACGTATGTCTGGAAAGAGTAAAAAAAAACACCTCCAAAGAGAGGCACCCGCTACCTTTTGAATTAACAACATTAGTTTCACAACTCTCAACTTGTCTATGCTACTCTGTATAGGCCCAGGGTTTATGGCATGAGAATTTAGTTGTTATGTTACATTATGTTATGTTCTATCGATTATAACACTTTGTACTTACATAAATGTATATAAACACTAAAACATCAACATATATTAAACATTCTAGACATGAAACAAATCTCACATCACATAAAACAACTTTAACCAGTGGGGAATGCATTCAGGTGGTGAACTTTAAAATTCGTAGGATAATACTACACTTTCTCTATTGAAAATTAATAGATAAAAATCAAATCTTGCAACAGTCATGTTATCATCCCAGCAAAGTTATTAGGGATAATTTTATGACCCAGTCCATCCTACTTGGGGCTATATTACTATTAGCCTACAGCTTGTAATGGCAAAACATTAATGAAATTATTATCAATGAATATTCACAATTAAAATAGTAAACCATTTTATTTCAAAATCTGTTGCTAAATTTTATCATCATATTCTTTGTTCCTCCCAAATACCATTTTCCAAAGGTGATTAATATTTTTATTGCTTTAGTTACATAATTCAATCCCAGCATAATAATTAAAAGGTAGGTTATGCCACTTCCAGACTGCTCAAGAACAAATTAGGTAGGCTGATGTATCTCCTCTTAGAGATGTATATATCACAAGGACATGTTCATCTTTATACACTGAGAGAGAAACAGAGAATGATTCTTTTATTTACAGAATATAGGATAATAGTGCTGTGATTTGTACTTTGGGTATAATTAAATCTGTTTCTGTTAAAGGCTTGTTGAGAATATGAGGTTTGATTTTTATCTCCTGCTAGCTGAGGTCACTTCTGCAACCTGATGACAATGTTTTTACCAATATAGTCTGAAACAAATTGAGGTCAGTGTACATTTTCTCACAGCCTTGCTCTCAGATTTTTTCCATGAACTGCAGAAGGTTTCAATTTACTGAAGCACTGAAGTAGGTAAGATCCAATCAAAGTAAAAGCAGAATCAATACATGCTAACCTCAGAGGGCTAAATAGTAGTGACATCAGTCAGGGGAAAAAGTTGTTTGCAGATCCAAAATACTATTGTTCTGTATCCAGAAGAAAATGAAAATGCAGCTATATGTTTTTATATTACTTGTTTACTGAGATGTATTTAACATGTTTGACAAACAACAAAATGGATTTTCTATCTAGGGTAGGAATGCACCTATGTGTTTTGGCAAACATTCAGAAAATATAGGCAATCTATGGAAGCCAGTTGGATGCCAGTCCAAATTCTGCTCATCTCTGTAAAATATTTCCCATTGGTTTGTCTTCTAACATTTAATAGTTAATGTAAATGAATCATACATTTTTAAACACTATGATCAATAAAACATGCATAAAATATTCCCAAAACCAGTTATGTATTGAATTGACTACACAAGTTTGGTAAAAATTAATTTTACATTTAAAGAAATCAGTTGTCTCTGCTATCATTTTTTTTTTTTTTTTTTGGTAAACAAAATAACTGTGTAATTGTGTATAAATATTTGAAAAAAATAGGGTTTTGTGTCAGCATTATTATACAGAATATATGAGTTAAAAGCAATAAGTGTCATCTGTAGTTATAGAATAATTGCATATTTGTTTATATATACTTTTAAGCTTGCTCTTAAAAGGAATGTGATTTTATTTTTTAGCTGAGTATCAGTTAAACTGCATTATGTTCAGTGCAGCTCTGTTATGTCAGCATTCATACAAATTCTTTTCTCACTCTTCAGGAATTTTTATAAATCAGCACTGTGATTTGCCTTTTCAATCTCCATCAATTATAAAAGTATTTTTTTAATCAAAGGTAAAAACCAGTTTCATATTCTCACTGTTCTTCATTTTTAAAGAATAGACAAAATGTAATTTGACTGAATTATTTTCACTATAAAATAAAAGTCAGAGGAAAATGGTTTTTTTGAGGCTATAGCTTTCCTATAAGATAATTTTAAGCATTTATGGTTTTGTACAGTTTTTTAAAAATAATGTCCTAGTTCTGTATAAAGAAATTTTGTGGCATGCTATTTTATTAATTTGTATTTTTATTTAAAATTGGAGTGTAAGTAATTAAACAAAACAATACAATAACAAAAAATAAATAACCCAATACAGTATCTCAGAGGTCATAAATGACCAGGATATCACTTCAATCACAGTAAATGATAAACTGCATGTTTTTTTCTCCAGGATTATCCTGTTCCATTTAAAGAGTTAATCTGGTAAAAGTGCTGCCTGAAATGACTAAAACGGTCCTGCCTAAAATGTCTTTCACTGTGCCTGCTCAGAAAAATCATGGAACAAAATGGTTTCTGTCAGGTACTATGTGAATATGCAGTGACATCCTGACTTTTTTTGGAGTCTGTGTTTAGAGTGCTGATTAGAGGACCCAAGGCCAAAGGTCCTTCAAAAATGTAGCACTTAGCCATGCTGGATCAGACCAATGGTTCATCAGGCTCAATACACTGTTTTATAATTGGTCAGTAGTAGTAGTTTTCAGAAGAACATAAGATCAGAGCAAGCATATAGTGAGATTTCCCTGTATTTTCTCATGGCTGAAATGTATTGTTCCAATTAGTCTGGTTACAAAATGCAAAATCTGGCACATGGAAATCTGTGCTTTGATATAGCTTAATAAAAATATGAACAACCCTGCTGAGAAAATGGCAATAAGCATGTGTATGAATAAACACAGTTTAAAACTTCCCATGAAATAAAGAAATATTTGTCCTCCCCACCAGGACCACTAAAAAAAATGATTTGGGGGAATATCCATTAGAATATCATCACATCGATGATATTGGACTATTGGTCCATGAAGATTTGCAACAGAAGTAAAATAACAATTGTACATTTGCTTTCTTTTTCCTCTTGACATCTAGCTAAACCATGAAAATAATGTTCATAAAGTATTTATGCATTCATATATTTTCATAATTTAATTATATTTCCTAATAAATTTAGCATATTTTATAGCTCAAGACACTTGAAACATTGTTCCCTCTATTTATTAATGTTCATCATAAAGTCATATAAAGAGGAGACTAGATGTTATTGTAAAAGGTCACTCAGTCCTCCTTCACTGAAGAAGGATGAAACATAACTTGACTACAGATACAACCAGAGATAAATATCTATTCAGTTCTTTAAAAATGTATTCTATGATCTCTTTCTTAATGTGTTCACACAGTTCACTGCCTTTATTATAAAAAAAATTTGTTTGTTAATATTTAGCATAAATCTTTTATTTTACCAAGAAAATGAGGACACCTGGTTATTATCCTTTTCATGGTAGTCTGTTTAGTCTGCTAAATAAAACAAAACCAGTGCCTTTGACCTTTCTTCCTTAGCTATGTTTTCAAATTTTCTTGCCATTCTTGTTTGCTGTTTCCTATTTTGACTGTAACTTTCTTTCAAAGTGGGTCCAGATGAGACTGAAACTTAGGACAGAAAAATTACAATCTGCATTTAAAGCATATGGCTTCCTAAATGACATTTTCCTTTTTCATAAAAAGAATCACTTCTCCCCCACCACCAGTGGTTAATTTATGGACCACTGTGGACCTCCATCTTTTGAGCAGTAATGTTGCTTAACTGTTTATTCTGCATTTTGTCTTAGTTAATTTTACATAACTGAACTGTAACACCGTATTACTGTTAAGTGCTGTTTTTCTTGCTGATTTCAAAACGTCTTTAGTTTGTCAACTTTAAAATCCAATCATCTAATGTGTTTGCAACCCCTTTAATTTGATTTAATCAGATTTGTTGATGTCATCAACAATATTTAGAATAATCACTATATTCTACCAGCTAACTCAATAAAAGTATTGAACAAAACTGGGTCCAGATCAGAAACCTTACAATACTGACCAATAAAAAAATGACATCTATTCATTCAGTGTGATTTTCAATCACTTGTGTTCCTATCTCTGAGGATTTAATCTAGTTATATTTCTCCGTTTTGATTTTAAGAATGTCATCTTAGACACTACCAAAGCTTTTTTAAAGCAATGCATAATCATTTCTGCAGTTTCAATGTTATCTGCTAGGCCAGTTATCCTTTCAAAGAATATTTGATAATTATGTCCTAATTTGTTAATGAGACCCAAACTCTTTATAATTGCATACTGAAAATCAGTTATTATTATAAAAGATACTGCAGGTAAAGGCTTATGTATTCACAGTAATAATTCTTGCTTCATACAATCTGCCTTTGTCTTGTCAGTGTCAGTTAAATATTGATAACTTCCAGCAGCAGAATGCAGACTTAATTTTGCAAACACAGACCAGGCAGTTAGCTCAGTGAACAATTTTTATATGCTAAAGTTCTATTTTTTTTTTTTTTTCTTTAAGCTGTTCAGGCTTCCTATAGTCCTATAGCAGGAATCCACAGAGACAAAGTGTAGTTAATGTTTGTTCTATGCATGTAAATTGTGTTGGCTAAGTCAGACATGTTTAGCCAGTTCTATATACAAAAATGTGCTCTGGACTGAGAATAAGTGCGTTAAGTTACTGTAAGGAAAGGACCAAACAGAAATTTATGCTGCAGTATTTTTTTACCCTACTCACATATTTAACTACACATACAGAGAGGAAAACATTTAAAAGTCAAAACATTGATTGTATTCAGCTATGCACAAGCAAACAGATACTGTATGCCTGCCGCCTCTCTCTCTTTCTCTGAAATAATATACTTTCTTAAACAAAAATATTAAAGTAATAGTTGCTATGAAACATTTGGCAAAAAATCAGAATGATTTGTGCTGAAAATCTATTAAAGTCCTAAAGCAACCGTGATCCTAAAATAAGAACTAGTAGGATTCATTCATTATTGCAATAATCATTTTTCTACCACTTACAAAATGGGCATGAAAATAATAATTAGTGTTTTCTTTCCCAAAGCCATTTCAGCTGCTAACCAATTCAGTGGTGCCAATCAGCACTGACTGCATTTGTTACTTAATTTGATCTATACAGTTTCAGTCTCCAAGGTTAGGAGGGACAGCCATATTAGCTGCTTATATAATATGACATGAAACATACAGTAGAAGTACCACATCCCATTCCACAAGCTTAAAGACTTATGGAAACTCAGGATCCTATTATTTAAATATAAGTCATATTTGGTACAAAAGACCATTTTAAAGGGTTGTTAAAATAAAATTCAGAGGATCCAGTTCACCATTGCATTTGTATATATAAAAGACGTGATATAGTCCCAAATCAGAAATGGTATTTGTTGTTGTACACAAACATTATTTCCTGTTTAAAGTGATGAAAAATACAGTGTCCCCAATGTGCAAAAAGTCTAGATAAAATTTTAGTCCAAAAGAAAAAACTGTATTTGTATCAGGTATGAAAACTGTATAGAGTATGAGGTTTGGTTTGGTTTGGTTTTTTAATAGATTTTCTTAACAGTAGGTAGTTTGTTTAAATATAAAACTTCTGAGAATAAAATATGTTCAAATGTTGGAAACATCATCTGAAAATAAAGCAGATAATGTTCTGCCAAATTACACTCTTTTTCAAGGGGATGGGCAGGGAGGGAAGATTTTGGAAGCATATGTATATTTCTGCAGTCATAAAGCCATTAGTGTCTTCCATTCTCTTTGCTGCAATTGTACTTTAGATTGTGCAGCAAGCATGGCATGACAAGGGTACCTGCGGGTATAATCACTGTTATATGCAGGGTTTCTGTTCAGTGAGGAGGTCTGCATCTGAGATGCAAAATTGGTAAATGAGAGAAGGCTTTGTGGAATGTAAACAATCAAACATAAAGCTAGTCAAAGGGCATTGTTGGGAAGATTGGGTACATCTGCTCAAGACTCTATTTAGCACAGCCAACTTTTTATCACTGTGCAATTCAGCAAGCATGAGCAATTTCAAATTTTTTTCTTTTTTTTTTTTCTGTACAGTAGAACCATAAATGCAAATTCATTAAAAAAAGGAGATGATGCATTGTAGTTGAGATATCAGCTAAGGCTGTTTGCAGTTCTATTAAAACCTTTTTTTTAGATTTTATAACAAAAATTCACCCCTGGTTTAAACCTTGAAGCGTTAGCATCTTATTTCAGTATAATTAAAATCAATCAGTTAATTTCTGCTTGATTAATGCCATATAGTTGTTCTGCAATATCTCAAATAATGGCAAATTAAATGTTTATTACATCTGAATAAAGCAAGTTGTAAAGCATAAAAACAGTTGCAAGGGTTGTGGATACATAGTACTTATGACATCTTACTACAGATCTACAATTGTGAGTTTAATCCTTGCTCTGGATTTGAGTCAAAGCTGCACCTACTATATCTATCTATGGGTGAGAAAAGGCTTAGGGAAAAAAAAAATAATCTAAATATAATGCCAATAGTATCACATTCTCTTATGTTTCTGGCTTCAGGTTCCACTGTGCACCGACCTTGACAAGCCAGGGATTGCCTCCTGAACTCCTTCTGCTCCAAGACATGAACTTCTTATTAACGAGGAATTCCAGAGAGCACCAAAATTCCCATCTAACAATGTGCCTCCTTTTCAAGCAATTCTCTTAGTGATTTAACTTTACTCCTGACTGACAAACAAGTTTCTTTAGTTTATCTACCAAGAATCTCTTCTGTCTAATAAGACGAGTAGCCCTTATGTCCTCAAGAGGAAAAGCACTTAAAGGCTTATTCTTCCTCTTATTATTCAAGATACATTCAAAGACTGTCACAGACAGTCATCATATCCCATTGCTTGAAAAACTATTCTATGGGTAGTTGTATTTTATCTAGTTCCCATAGGGAATTTTAGTCTAAACACTACTTAGCAACAACTGACAACATCAGTGTGTTATCAACATTCTTCTCATACTGAACCCAAAACATAACACTATACCAGCTACTAGTGAGACAATTAACGCTATCCCAGCCAAAGCCAGGACAGCCCTAATACTTTCCCAGTGTCTTGCTAATGCAGCCCAGCAGGCACTTAGCTTCCGTTGTTGCAGGAGCACACTGCTAACTTGTGTTCAACTTGTGTCAAACAAAAGATTTCTCTTTTCTGTAAACCTACTTTCTAGGCAGTTAACTTCCAGCCTGTACTTTTGCACAGTGTTATTTCATGCAATGCACAAGGCTATTGAAACTGAAGATAATTTTGTTCACCCATTCCTCTGCTCTGTTGAAAGCCTTTTCAATGGCAGCCAGTCCTTCAACATATCAGCTGTTCTCCTGCCCAGAGACATGCTGAAAGTGCATTCTACCTCATCATGCAGACTATTAATGAGGATGTTGAACAGTATTGACCTCAGTATCAACCCTGAAGAATAACTCAGGCTGACGTATAATATCTGGCTAACAGCTGGGTTTTGAACTGCTGACAACTGCTCTTTCAGGATGACAATTTAGTCAATTTTTCACCCAGCTTGTCAGTCCATGTATCCAGATCACTTCTTTCCAATACAGCTACAAGATGGACTATGGGACACCATGTAAAAAATGTTGGCAACATTAGGGCAGCCACTTCTCCTCCCTTACCCACCAAGAAGGTCTTGTCATTATAGAAGGAGATCAGTTTAGTCAGGCATGATCTGGCCTCAGTAAATGGCTATTCTCAGTCTTCATCTTGTCCTACATGTGCCTTGATGTGGCTTCCAGGAGGTATTGCTCTATAATCTTCAACTGAATTAGGTTAGGAACACCAGTCCACAGCTCTCTGAATCCTTCTTTCTCGCCTATCTTGAAGATGAGTGCAATATTTCCTTTTTTTTGAGTCACCAGCAAACTTCCTTGACTGTCTTAGTCTCCCAAAGATGATGGAGGGTGGTTTTGCAACATTATCAAACAGATCTCTAAGTACCTTTGGATGCTGGCTTTCTTACATTACTAATATAAGCATTAATTTTCAGGAACTAATCCAATGTTATAATTTACAAAGGAAATTCTCAAATACAGATCATATCTAAATTTTAGATACAGAGCTGTTCTTTTGTTTGTTTTTCCTCCTGGAGAGAGACAGATGCTTCTCTGGCACCTGAAAATTAGAATCTGGTTTCATAAAAGATTTCCAATGCTGTGATTCACATCTAAAATCACTTTCTTAAACATCAGTTTAAGAAAAATAAAAAAGGAGGGAAGAAAAATGCTCTTTTTTATCTTCTTAACTTCAAAGATTAAGTCAACTTTCTTCTAAGTCAAAGCAATTCTTAAGCAGTAATGCTGGTAAATAATATTCCATTTACTCTGTCTTTACTTTTGTATAAAGAAAAAAGGGTAAGCAAAGGATTATGTTTTGTCTTTTGCTCTTCACATGCTATAGCTACTAAGAAGAAATCAAATAGTCTTTAAATAAATACATTTTTGAGGTAAATTATACATGAAAAATCTAAACCATAGTTGTATTTCTGGTTTTATAGTACAGAAGAGAATAAGACAAGCTCTTGAGAATTCCTCTTGAAAGGAGTATCTTAATTCCTGCATGACAAAGAATAGAGTAAAATATTTAAAGGGTTGAATAGTGCAAGAGTCAATCTTGTACAAAATCCTTATAATGAGTTAACGACTCTCATCACAGATACTAAAACAAGTACAGAGACAACAGGGTGTTTGTATGACACCTCCGCTAATCAAAATTAGAAAAAAAAAAACCTAAGAGACATTTAAATAAGACCCAAACGCAAAGCAGGTGCAATTGGCATATCCAGAAGTTGAAAGGTACAGGATCACTCTTACTGAATCATTTTCCAGGATATCTGGCTATCTCCCACCCTGTGCAGTTGAACTTCTAGACATCCAATCCCTGTTCAGGATCAAAAGGGAGTGAATTGCTGTTTGAAGTGGGAGCCTACTACCATGATCAGTAGACCTGACAGTTCCAGAAGCAGAGAACTGCAGAAAATGTTTACAAATAAAATTTAGTATTGATATATATGAATAATTTATTTATGTATATATTGGTAAATCCTCTCCCTGTACTCTATTCACACTTTCCCTGTCTTTGAACTATCCTACCATCAGATAATATTGAAAAAGAAATAAAAAAAGCATGCAAATTGTCATTCTAGAACTGAGGAATTCCTCTGCCTGATGTGGAGATGTACCCATGAAATGAACATCTTATTAAGATACAAAAGGAATTAAGTGATGATGAATATAAAAATATTAGATTGTCTTTACATAAATAAGTACATTGAGGGAATAACAAAAGTATGGTTTCATAGTTGTCTTAAGCTTATCTGTGCACTTCTGTTGAAGTAGAGGGTCACAGCACATCCCTTCTACCTATACCTTTTGCCCATGCATCAACTTTGCCATTGCTTCTAAGGTGCTGGCTGTAGCAATTACTCAGTAAATCAGATGAATTTGCAGATCTGCTGAAAGCCTTTTTTTTTTTTTTCCATTTTTTTTTTAGCTTGTGCTAAAAAAAGGAAGTATGATCTCTGTTGTGCTGGTAAGAAAAGTAAGGCCCAAGGAATTTAAAAAATGAGACCTCTGTCACTCAGTAGTTTCACTGCAAATTTAGTTAGGAACTGGCTCTTAACTTGCAATGCTCAACTGTTATAATATGATTATTACCACCAACCCAAAAAACAATTATACTATATGTAATAGTTTGCAATACTTCCCAGTCTTTAATCTAACACGTTTGCAATCCTTTCTGTTTAAGTAATACTTTACTCTTCTATCACCTTTATTTTCATTCTTTTCGATATATTTCAGCATGCTGCCTACGTTAACTTAATATGCACATGAAGAATAATTAATGGTTTTCTATGTAATTATTTTCACAATGTATATAGTAAACATTAACATGTGCTTTAGTGTACAGTATGTGCATGTACTAATACAGGCTTTCTCACACTATGGCATTTTTCCTTATTTTCATATATTAAGTGTCACTTGGTAATTTCCATGTCTACAGTCTTAGCAAGGCAATAATCTATATTTCTTAGTAACTGCATGATCAGAAGGAAATTATTACTCAAAATATTTGTCATTTGTCTTCTTTTTTAGTTTAATTTCCTAGTTAGATATCTTAAATTATAAACTTAAAGTAATTTCATATATACCATATCTAGATCCAATGTTGAGATGCAATTCTGGCAAACAGGTCGGCAGATTTTTTCAGACATAGTCACAACAAAATATGTTGGGTTTGCATTTTGAAGTAGAGTCACATCGTAGACCTAGTGCTGTTTGGTCATGTGGGCATACTTGAAATCTGCCGACTACAGTTAGCTATCCTGAATTATATTATGAGTCTCTAAGGAATGTCAAAGCCTTACTATTGTTTGCTTGGGAAAAAACAAACAAATAAAAATTCTCTCAACTAGTTCTTAGACTATCCTGGTTACACTCAAGTTATGATTTTTTTTTATGTTATTATATATTTAATTAAACAAGATTACTTTGAATTTACTTGCAAATATTTTGGTGCTTCGCAGGCTTAATTGGCATTATTATGGTTTACATGGGTTGGCAATTGTTTTCACTGTCCCTAGAAGAATAATTTGTATGCATTCATACTGGAATATTACTTTTATAGAAATTTCTTTACGAATAAACATGATGGAAGTTTAAAGCAATAAATGCCTATTTCTAGGCTGACTTCTTGACATTGTTGCATGCTGTTAATGGTGGTTATGAGCTTATTCTGTATTGTTTCTAATTTTGCCTCCACACAGAGGACAAAACTAGAAACCATCTACTATGCCATCCACAATTTGAGTCCATAAACAGAAAAGAACATAAGAACAATAAAAAAGAAGCAGTTAGTAATGCATTCCCCTCCCCCATACAAATGTCACAGTCTGTGGTCAGCTACCTGGGTAGATTAATATTCTGCAGCTGGTTTCTGTCTTGGAGTAAAATGTCTGTCAAGTGAGCAGAGGGACAGTTAGTTATGGGCTCTTAACCAGCTGGATGTTGATTTCATCTGAATGTTCTTAAAGAATGATGAAAACAGTCCTTGCTGTTCTGTACTATGTCTATTCAGTTTAGATTGATTTGCATTTTCTTAGGATTTCCATAATCTTATCTTTTCTATGGTAGAAATACCACCTTTTTTGTGACAAGGGTGGGTTTTTTTCAATAATAGATGCTGCTGCCCCAAAGTCACCTGCATAAGTGAGTACTACACCTTATGAGCCATCAAGCAGGAAAAAAAAAGTGTTTAATTAGATGACGCCATAAACACTTTACTGCCTGAAACTCACATAGGAAACATGCCATGAGTATGTGTAAACCATGGGTTATGCAAAGGGATAATATAGATAGTAAGAGATGGTGGGACACTTTGTTTTAATCCCCAGGACCTCATCTAAAAGGACATATAGTCAATCTACATGTAATGTAGGGGTGGGATTCACATATAGGTTAAGACACCCAAGATGTGTCAATTAAAATACTGCATAGGTGTCTATGTGTGAACTGGGTGACTGGACTCCCACTGTTGTGAATGGTGATCTAGTCAAAAGAGAGTTCAGAATTTTATTCAAATTGTTCTAGACATCTACACCTGATTTGCTTTCTATATACTCCCTTGATTGTACTGATGATATAGTAACACCTATAGAGAGCTGGCTGTTACTACAGAGGAAACTGCCTTCTTGCACAGAAGCTGGGGCCAGGCAAGACACAGTAAGCCATCTCAAGTAATATTAGATGTTTATGTTAATGAACTGAAATAAGCTTCAGATCTCTACTAACTAAAACACAAAGTCATACATAAATACTTATATCTAAGTGTAAAAAGCACCTTAAACTTTGAGGTAACTGAGCATTGCAGTTCATCTCTATATAATCTATATGCTTGGTGCAGAAAGGACAACAGCACTTCAGTAGACCTGATCATCTTGCACAAATACAAAAATTCAACTGAGTTACAGTCAGTTATGAATTTTTAAACATATTGACATGAACTTAGATATAAGATATGTTATGCAATCAAAACAAAAAACAAGTAGAATAAAATTATCTAAAGAAAATGTTTATGCTACTGATGCAAAACTATCTATTGCTAAAGTATACTATATGTACAATGAACCTTGTTTTCTGCCCTTAGCAGTTTGCTGGAAGAAAATCTTATTAATTAAACCCAGTGTGATACCCAGGAAAGCCAATAAAACTGCTGCTAAACATGTCTAAAAGCATATTACAGTGCTATTGAAGCCGTAGGATTTGTCTGAATTACTGTTTATCTTAGATCAGGAGTGAACTTTTGAAGCAAGATTCCAATTGTTCATATTTCGTTTGCATCATGCTTTGGTTTGCATTGTGAAATGATCTCAGGGTACATGAACTGTGGTGTTCCTTTTGGGTGAAATTAAAGTGGAAGATACTGTCTAGGAGCTCATTTAGTACTTTTCAGCCTGAAATACTCATTCTGCCAATGGGACCAGACTAGAGCTCACTCACATTAAGAAAAGAACCCAAATCAATTTCCCAGGTATATTTGCATCATAAACACAAGAGCATGTCTTATTGGCTTCTTATATGACAAATTTACATGTACCTTTTTTACTGCATCTTCATAAGAAACCAGTTTCTATAAACTGTTGGTTTTGATGGGCTTCTGGATGAATGAAACAGGGATGCTGAGAGTAAGTTTCCTAGCCACAAAGACAGAAGAAAAGCAGAATTTACTGTTGGCTATATACAAGCAGACTTATTTAGAAACTTCTTTTTCTGACGTGACAAAATATTCAAGAGTCAATTCTGCCATCTGAGGTATCAGTAAAATACTGACACGGATGTATAACAGTCAGAGTTATACTTCAGAGTAAGTATTAAAATTTTCAGAATGTTTTGTTCATGTCTTTGTACTTTCCTTGACATCGAGAAATATTTCTCTGTCTTTTCAGATTTACTGATTTTTTTTTGCACCAGAATGCATCTTATCTTATTGATGTCAATAATATTTTTTGCAGCATATAACTACCTTGGTTTTATATTGGTCCGATTCCCAGAAGAATACTCAGCATCACGTTGCTTTATCAGTCATGCATATAGTGAAAGACAGTAACTGCTCTATCCCAAAAAGTTTTTAATCATGTTTTCATTAAATCAGCTGAATCAGTAAGAAAGCATGCATTTTTACAGCATTTCTGTTTTGATGACCAATGTGTCTAGAAGAATATTTGCCACTAGTTAATGTATATATTCTATTAACTTTGTTACCTTTTTGTAAAACAGATGTGTTCAGATCAAATTACACCTCAAATCCAGTATTAACAGGCATTCAAATACAGGATAAAGAATCAGTCTCTGATCTGAAGATGGCTATGTCAGCTAAGGAGTAAATAAAACACAGTATCAGTGTTTAAGGCATCCAGCAGACCTGAAATTCTTTTCAAAAAGAAAGTTAACTGTAAGTAGATGTAAATCTTAATTTATGTTTGTTATGTAGAAATTCTGATAGGCAGATTTAACTTTCATTGCTTGGTAGAAAATAATTTGGAATAGAAAAAGAAAGTGTGACAACATCAACACCACCTGAAATACATGGGCTGAGAAGGAAAAAGGAAGTATACATTGACATGAAAAAAACCCAAACAGGTTGTCTTTCAAGTTGCTAAGTACAATTGCCTTTTGAATAAACTATTTGACAGTACTTTATGTGCTAACATGCTGGGTAATAGATACATTGCCAATATCTACTGCTAAATGTCCTCTATTGTCATTTCTGGAATTCATGCAAGGTGGGTGGATATGATAAATACTACTTGATTAACAGCCTAGCTATCAAAGGAAAAGATTGTTTGAATTGCTGGAAGATAAGGGTCTTTTGCTCCCTAGTATATCATATGTATCAATCTCTGAGGAGTAAGGGGTAATTTCTGATATTCTGTAGCTCTGTGGGATTAGTACTTGCAAGTCAGGTTTATAACTTGCATCCTCTTGTTTCTCCAGTGTAACAACATCACTAAAGGAGTGATAATACTCTTCAGGATTTAAGAGTATTGCCACTGAGATTAGGGAAGGATTTTGTTCTCGCAGTTACTTGACTGGACTATCACTTATTTTTGAAGACTCCCACAGGGGCAACTTACTAGTCTTAATGGGCCACCATTCAGATCTACTACTGCACTATAAAGCTCTAAGGCCTGGGACATAGCCATAATGCTTCTGGTGGGCAGGAAGTAAAGGGTGAACCCCTTCAGAGCCTACTAAAGATACTCTTTGATCAGTATGAGGAATTGCTGCTTGAATAATGCAAAACTCTATTTCTTCTGCCCTGCCACTCAGAGGCTAAGCAGGTTACCTCTACAACACTCACCACCTTTGTAAGCCATGGCTAGAAGCTGAAATAAACCATGCAGAGCACGTTACAGGTCAGGAAATGTCTAATTTCCACCTTTTATTTATCATGCTGGAACACATGTAGGAACTAGAGAAGCAATCAGTAGAATTTAATAATAGAAGCCAGATTAGCCATTGTTCCAGCCTTCAGGAAACAGGGCACAGAGAGGACAGATCAGAAATATATTGTCCTTCATAGCCTCATGTAGTCAGGGTGTTTAATTAAGGCCCTATATAAAGATAAACTAGTATAAACATATATAAACACATATATAACAGCTACATATGCATAACAACATGAAAAAAAATTAGCAGCTTGTAGGAAAGAGCTGGAGGTTAAACTATCATGGACTGATTTAGAGCAAAAAGTTCATCTTTCCTATTGGCCCAAGTTTCCCTTTAATAAATCAGTGGGAGGGATTGCCGTGAAATCAGTTGTGGGTCCCTGATTCTTAGGGCAGAACTGATCCCCAGTGTGTGTTAGAGCAGCTGGAAGCTGTTCTATCTATCTCACACGAGCTCCCTATCGTCCCTAAAGTGTCAGACACCAGACAGTGTTACCTACAACACGGCACACTTCAGCACGCTATGGGTGTGGCTGCAGCTGGCTATCCTAACTTGAGAAATGATATTTTTTTTCTAACATCTTTAGCCCACATGATTCTAAACCACAAAAGTATCTGTGATATACTAAGTGCATGTGCTGAATGAGTCCAAAATGTCTATTTTCTATGTGATATCAATCAATAATAAAAATCTGGTGTAGAACAGAAAAGTATTTTCAATCATACCTTCTTGTAATACTTCATCCAGTCATCCAAAAGATAGCTATATTCAAAACTGGCTGTAAAACTTTTCAAGCTTTTAAAGTTCTGAACTTCAGTGCATAACATGGGACTTCATTAGGATTTCTAAAATACAGAAATATTCTAAGATGCCATTATAAAATTCAACAGCTACATCAACAAAGGTGGAATATAACAGCTTGAGTCTTGGCCAGTATCTTCTTTTGTATAAATGGCTGCCAAATTAATGCAGGGAAGTCTGAAAATACATGCATGCTGGGTATATGAGAAGAAAGCAAGTAGCTTAAAAAAACCTCAATTATTTGAGATTAATAATTATACTTAATTGGTTGCAATTAAAGTGGGAAAAAGGGGAACTTAGAAGTGGTACAGTGAATTGTGTTCTTAGCCTTGCACTCCACTATTACTCTTTCAAATCTGCTAAGGTGACGGATAAAACAGACAGTGTTTCCCAGTTACAGCAATCCCCACAGCAAAACAATTAAGGTTGTCTGCTCAGATTTGGGCTGCATAATGACTCATGATTCTGGCTGCCAGGTTAGCAGGGGAATGTATGCAATGCTCTTACCCATTCAACAGCAGGGCTAGTAATTTCTCTTTTCAATCATCAGTATATTATTTTTTAAATATTAAAAGAAAGGGATAAACATGAAAGGCTATGCATGAGTTTTTGTATGAGTTATGTGAGACATCTTTGGGAGGTTGTATTACTTTTTTGTTATTAACTTTTTTTATTCTTAGTAGCAGTTTTGGAGCAGGGTAGTGTTTTTATTATATGAAACCAAAGGTGTGAGTTGAATATCCTGGGGCATGGTATGAGAAAATGTAGAAATTTTCTGAAGGTCAGGAGTCCTCAGAGATGGTGCTGGAAGACAGTGTAAAATGGAGAAAACTGAATCTGGTGTAGTTTCATCTATACTGCTTTTTTGGGAGTAGCCTCAGGACTAAATTATACCAGAAGAATACCCAGAAATTGTCCTACCAAGAGCTAAATGGAGTTGTCCAAAACAGAATCAGGGAGAAAGCTAATGAATTGATAGTGCACAACTCAGTTTTTGAAGTATGCTTCTTGGGCTCGCTTCCTGGATATTTCTAATTTAGAAATAATCTGAGATCACAATGGGAAAAGTAGAAAATATCATCTGAAGTATAGAAGGCAGAGAAAAAGGAAGTAAGACAGTCTGAATGAGCACCGAAGATTCATTAGCGTGAGCAAGACCAGACTGTGTGGGTGTAGAAGAAACGGAAGCAAAGTGAAAACTAGACTGGAATTGAAAGACTTAATTGTAGCTAAAAGCACGACAGTGATTAAAGGATAGTGGATCTGATTTAAATGGGGAAACAGGTTCACATGAAAGAATTGGTTGAAACAGCAGAGAGAATGATGGGAGTTTCAGTGGGTTAGGGACTAAGGAGTCTGAGATACGTTGCTGTCTGGAGCAGGAGTAAGGAATCCACCTGAGGCAAAAGACACTGGCTTTGGCTGCAAAAATGCTTCTTGAAACCAAATTACTATTAAAGTCAGAATATCCTTTTGGTGGCATAAGAAAAAATACATCTCCTGTGCTCCAGCCTTTATAATTGTCACCTTTCAGTCAAACCTGAGGTGACTGCCTTACCTCTGTTCCCTGAATGACTAAATGCTGATTTTGTTTCTGTCCCTTTGCCTCCACTTTGTTCACTTTCCCTCTTTAATACCATCTCTCAGAAAAGTAATATCTAGTTTAAAATACCGACAATTACTTTGCTGCAATTTAAATGAGACAGCAAGTTACACTTAAGTTATTACTGTTTTCTAATTAAAGTTTTAAATTTTGATGATAGTGCTGTCTTTATTAACATTAAAAATGTGATAATGAATGATCAGAGTCTTCAGAATTAGGAAATTAAAGGCATTTCACTTTGAAGTTAATAAAGATATTAATGCTTGAGATTCTGATCCCACATAAAAAGGCAGAATCTGTGTATAGGTAAATTCCTTGACCGAGTACACAGACACTTACACATGACTATATCATACAGGTTTTGGAAAATCAGCTGTAATCCAATTGAAAATAATTTTGCAAGCAGGTTTTTTATGTTTTGCACATGAGCATAAGATCAAAATGTATACAAGGAAGGAACTTCACATTTCTGAGTGATAGTTTAATTTTCAGATTGAAGAAAAAAGATGTTTCTTAAAAATAACAGAGATAGAATGCTTTTATACTTTTCAAAAACAAAAAAGAGAGAATTTTGATTGTTTTTCAAAAAGTGAAATACATTATAAAATAAAGATAAAATATTAATTTATTTATTTTCTTTTTTCAAAACATCCAATTATGAATGCCTTACTTTTGAATACCTTGCAGAAAATGAGATATTTTTTTACTGTTTTACCTTAAGTGTAAACTTAAAACAGTTTACAAGCTTTCTATAATAATTTAAAAAAAGAGAAAAACAAAGATCAAAAATTTGGTACACTCTATATGTTTTAACCAACCAAATAGTGTCATACAATTAAGGGTAAGATACCAGACTCATTATAAAATGTTTGGCAAAAATTTGGAATTTTTGAAGGAGAAATTATAGATACATGTAAAAAATGTGCTATATAGCATGAAATATAATCAGTCCTGTAAAAAAGCTAGATATAATAGAAAACTAGCACAATCTGGATTCAGTTAAGCATGATGAATGGAAACCAGTATGATGGTGTTGAAAGATCAACTTCTTCTGGTAACAAATAGACATAATTTCTTTATATTCCAGATCGCTCTCTAAACATTCAACAATATTGGCCATAGGATACCCTGTATTCATTTGAAAGAGGAAGTCAAGGCCCAGGACAGTGTGAATAAATGATGATTATATCATTCATGATAGTATGATGGATAATAGCAAGGCGAAAATATATGCTACTCTACTAGGCCCACCAATAAATCTTCAAGAAGTTCAAATGTCTCTGATGCTGTTTTCAATATTGCATGAATGCTCTTAGATGAAATGGTCCAATAACTGCTCAAGCACCAGCAGTAGACACATATCAGAGAGTAATACTTACATCTCAAGATCACTAGCATTTGGAGGAAATCTTACAGTTGATTCCTGGAGTAGAGCTTAAGTAGGATTCAAGTTGTCTGAGGAAAGGAAATTGTAAAGTTTCTAGTCATGTGCAACTCCCTTTTATTTCCTTATAGCATCCAGTCATATACCTGTTTAGTTTGGTCCATAATTTTGGAGCGCTTTTTAGTGTCTTGCTATTGCTAACACCTCACATAGCAACATCTATCTCTACTGTTCTCTATGCTCTGTTGGACAACAGTCAGTTCCTCTTTGTGCTGGAATGGGACAAGCTGGTTTTGATTATTCATGCTTTTGTCCCTTTTGCTCATCTCTAGACTGGCCTATAAATTTAAGCAGCTCTGCAGCATTCCTTAGCACAAAATTTAATTTCTTAAGAACAGAAACTCTATGCCATGAGTCTTTGAGAAGTACAAGCTGGAGTAAACAGCTGAAATACATCCAGAGATCTGGTACATCAGACCTAGATTTGGATCTTGGGGACAGATCTGAAGAAGGCCTTAGATTCCCAGCACAGGATTTAAATGAACTTCAAAAAAATAAATTCAAACTCGTAGTTTAAATGTTCACTACTGTCTAACACTGAAACTAAATTCTTTAACTACAGAGGCACTTGGATTTCTAAGCTATGCATCTGCACCTAGAAGTTATGACACAGGATATAGGGGACACCTGCATTGTTCTGAATGGACAGTTTTAAGCCACTGCAGATACACTGCAGCATCTCAAGTATTATTAGGCATCTATGACTGGGAATCTGTGTGAAATCTTACCTCTCTGTTGTGCATTCTGGGGCATTAATCACGTGCATGATGAGTAGACACATAGGAATAGAAATCCACTTAGAGAAAGACTCATATGTTTTTTGTCCTGGCCTAAATGCCACAGCTAGTATCATAATTTCTAGGAACTGTAATGTTTCTAGACTTTGCTTCAGGTCTTGATTTGACCCTATATTTAAGCTGAAATTCAGGTTTAGGTTTTAGGTGTTTGCTACAGCACAGCTAGAGAAAAAACATGAATTTGCCAAATTTCTTAATATGGGCGCAAGCATATCCATGTGGGAGACAGCAAGCAAATGAATGTCCATAAATGTTCAGTCTCTGTCTGCTACTGTAGTTCTTACAGTGACTAATGGCAGCAAATCAGCTTAGAGGTTTTTTTATTTCCTAGGATCGTCAGTGTTGTACGCTACAAAATTTTATGAAATATATAAGCAGCTGAGCTACGAGTCATGACACTTACAGTTTACCACATCCAGTGGACATGGTAAATGACAGCTAAGTTGAATTAAGACATTTTAAGTCTCTTAATTACTCTAAGGTGAAAAAAATACCAAATATGGAGGTTCTCAAACATAGATGAAGTGTTTTTGTGAGGAAAAGAAAAGGACACAGTTGAGCTATAGGATTTCATTTACTGCAAGGAAAAATAGTACCAAATATGCTATTTAGTAATTGATTAGATGGTGTTTGTAAACAAAGCTCTAATTTGAACTGACATCCTCATAAAGAAATTCTAGATGTTTTCTTTTTGTTGACTTTTCAACTCTGTTTTTCTACACAATAAAATATTCTTCTGCCCAGATTCATATATGAAAGATGTTATGACAAAAAAGGTTGTCAATAGGGTTCTCAGCAGAGTTTTTAGTGGAAACTCAAAGCATGATGTTGGTACCATGATTTCTAAATACATGCAATAACTTTTGAGATAATTTTAATTGTGTTTTATAAGAAGCTAAAAAGGAAACTTTCCCCACAATACACATGCCCACACATTGAGTGAAATTTATAGAAAAACTCAGGTTGAAATGTTAAGGATATTTTAGGACCTGTCCCGTGAAGTACTAATGGCTTTTCCTCATTGATTGTAACAGGATGAGACATGTTCTACTCAGAAACTGAAGAGAGACAGAATTTTATTTAAATTACATGTCTTTATTATTCATCTGCACTGAAGTACATACACTAAAAGGCAGCAGTGAGAAAGCAAGCTTTTTCTGCACTTTTCATGGTAACTCACTATACCTGTTATATTTTTGCAAGCTGCTGAGGCTCGCTCTCCCTCACAATATCTTCAGAGTTATCTACCTTCAAATTCTTGAAGTGTATTTTGCTTCAGTGTGTGTTATATTTTGAAACATGTTTTCAAATATTACACATAACAGTGTCATTCGTGCTTGAATTTGTGAGCCCCATTTTGTAACCTAAGGAACACTGCAGAAGGCAGTGATAGAATGGATTTGTCTGGTATCTTCCAGGAAGACTCAGTGCCCTAAGATGATTAGTAGCAAGGACTGTATAATTTGCAAGTGCATTTGTCCTCTGATTAAATGTCCAGAAATCATGTTTGGGGTTTTTTTTCTGTTTCTCATTTCCATGGCAAATTTCTGTGCTGGATTTGCAAATTAAAAGTTTTATTTTCAAACTTGTAGTTCTGGCAAGTTAGAGAGCTTTCCAAAAAATTTTTTTTATCATTCCACCTCCCTCCTTTCCCCCCCCAGATAAGCATACTGAAGCCCAAATTGGATCATATATACACTCGTGCAACCCCTCATCCTCTATGATCCTAGTGACAGTGGGCAGACATACTGACTTCTATCGCCTTGCTCAGAGGTAACTAACAGGAATTTATTAAGGTGTTCTGTGATGATGGATAAACTGAAATAAGAGATCCTATGGCTCATATGCTCTTAGGTATGATAGTTTACAGGGCTGATGCATGAGATCTCATCATTGCATTGACTTAATCAATTGAAATTGATTGTTGACTAGAATTTACCAGCCTTCCATGAAATTATTTCACAGCAGTTGAATAAAGATTGTTTTTGTTGTAAATTAATTTCTTCTAAAGCTCTCTGTAAGTTTTTCTTCATTCTTTTCCATGTCATGATACTTAGGTACATTTGAGGGTTTTAGTACTATCCCAACTTCCCCATTCCAGGGAATTAAACTGCTATACATTTGTCAAATTAGTTGTGAAATAAAGGATTTTGAGTTCTGCTAACAAATACTATGATGCATATAAGTGCATTTAGATGGCACATTTCAACTTGATGGGTCCCAAATTATTGTGCTTTATCTCACTCTTACTACTGTAGTAAATAGTCACTTCCTTGAAATAATGAGTGTTACACCAGTGAAAATCTAACATGACCTTTTATTAATAAAGATACATTAAAGCTTTTAAACTTATTAGTCTTATTTCTGCTGACACATATGATAAAAGCACTTTTCAGCAGATCACAAAATAAGGTAGGTGGTAAAGACTAAACTGAAAATGTTAAAATTTGTTTGAGAAAGTTAGTTTCTCAAGTTGCATGAAACTAGGGTCCTGAAAGGATTTGATGAATCACATTATTCTTGTTTCAAAATGTGTGTGCATGCTTCAAAATATCTGGCACATCTAATAATTTTTATATGACTTAAACTTATTACTAGCTGTTGAGGAGCAATTATTTTTTGTAAAATGAGCAACTAATATAATATCCAGGCACATTATGTTTTTTTTAATAAAAGTACTTGTATTGGGTCTGCATGGCAAGGTTTTGGTAGCTGGGCCACGACAGGGGTG
>NW_010972898.1:2811307-2966583 GCF_000737465.1 Haliaeetus leucocephalus
CTCCCAGCTACCAAAACCTTGCCACACAAAGCCAATACAAAAATATATTAGAAATAGTAGAAATATAATATTGGTACATATCCAATCTGAGGACAACAGATTATATATTGCTTACCAGGCAGTTTTGCTAAAGGAAGTGACATTCATAAATGGCAAAATTTGGCTTCATATATCCTAACTTGTAGCTGAGATTTATAAGAAGTAAAAAAAAATTACTGTATTATTTTAGTGCCAAATCTGACTAACTGATATATCAATGGTCACAAAAAACCCCTAGAAAATCCATTAGCTACAAAGTTAAGGGATTCCATGCTCTGCTAGCCATATTCTTTACTAAGACTATTTTTTTCTTCAAAAATACACAAGCAATTACTGTGTTATTTATAAATATTTCTAAATTACTTTAACAAAGCTTGAGCAATTTTTTCTTACTTTGTGTCTTTCACAATTACAGTGTGGCCCCTTAAATCCTAAGTGATGTGAATCATATTACAGTATGTCACATCATATATTTAAAAATGAATGTGTTCAGACTGATGTAACACAACATGACATGATACATAAGGTCATAAATGCGGAGATTTTAAAGCCTTTTACTTCCTTGCTTTAAAGAAAATACACCTGTCATTATTTTAATTAGTTTTCAATAAGGTGAACATCTTAAAATTTTGAGTAACTACAGTTTATAACGTACTTCAGACTTTACATTTCTTTAAATTGGCAAGGAAAATGCCAATGCTCGTAATATTTGGTAACAAGTATTTGTCCAAGTTAATTATCAATATCACTGAAGTAGTAACAAGAGTTTTTCCCACCGTTTAAAATTCAGTATGTTAAAAAATGGATTCCACAAAGCTGATGTTTGATTTGGCATGTAACAATGAAGATTTTGATTGGAAGAAGAACGGCTGGTTCCCCTCCCCTTTTTTAAAACATCAGAGGTATTTCTTCTCACATATAATGTCAATATATTAACAAGGTCATATTCTGACAAAATTCTTACATCTGGAAAAAATAATACATGTACAAATTAACAGCACCTGCAGAATTATATATATAAAGTAGCAAAAGAAGATATACCAGCATGAAGATACCTTGCTCCATTACTCCGTCCTCAGCCAGTAGTACGCTATCAATGGAAACAGCTTGACTCTCTAAAAAGAAACAGCCTTAGTCACAACAGATGTAGGAACTTGAGTAGGCATCACTACTGCTGCTCCTGTCCTTGTTGCTTTGCTTCCTGAACAAAGGAATCACTTACTGTGATAACATACTATTTCAGGAGATAAATTTCCATATATTTTAGCAGTTTTCTTCCTTGCTAGTCCAGCTATCTTCCAAACCACTGTCATATATGTCATGTCAGGCTTGCTAATTTATTTAAGAAAAACTTTTGTGCAATTTGTCACAGAAATGTCTTGTCTGTGGAATCTATTTTCTTCTCTCTCCCCACCCTCTCCTCCCCCCTCCAGGAAGTTGTAGATTATTTTGTTTTCCTATTGAGTTAAACGTTAATTTCTAGCAACAGCTGCCTGAGAACTTACTCAGAACCACCTACAGGAGAGGTGTCTGTTACAGAGGAACCCATGGAAGGCAGCCCCATTTGGTTGATTCATACACTTGCCTAGAGCATCTTGACAGTAATGTCTCGGTTGGTGGATTGCCTTTCCTTGTGAAATGTGTAACCAGTTCTGCTGCTTCTGCTGCTGCTTCTGCTGTTTAACCCTTGTTATTTTGGAGCATAATTGGGCTTTCTGTACTCACATTGGGGTGGCGGGGGGTTAACCACATGAGCAGTCCCATTAGGTTATTCATGTGAGAAGGCGGTAATGTGAAAAAAAGTGTCACATTTTTGCCTTTTTTAAGGAATATTCTTATGTCTCAACACACCAGAACACATTTTCACATGAAGTTTCTAATGTATAATGGAAATACATACTTACAGTTAGTGTAGGCTTAATTAGTCTCAGATATGAGAAGAATAAACAAAGAATTTTCTTCTGACTAGTTCTGAAACAGTGCTCTCTCACTGAGATAGCAAGTGGCAATGTTTCCTGCTGACCCTCTCAATCAGATAAGCAAGACAGCTGAAAGGATTTAGTAGTTGAGCAGAAAAAGAGCAACTAAACTTCTTTCATGATACTGAGAACTGAGTTTCAGGTCCAGCCTATCCTACCAAAAGTAGAAACTGAAAGCCAGGCTTCTGGAGAAGACACTGAATAGGAATATTAGGTGGCTTGTGATTTAGGTGGTTATTTGAAGCACAGATGAACAAAATGAAGTATTTATTGAGTCAGTAGACATATTTGCCATCTTGCTAAGTAACAAATTAATAAAAAAAGAAAATATTTTTAAAGATCTGAATTAGTAAATATAAGTATACATTGATCTCCTAACATATATCTGACTTTGCATATGGGAAAACACATTTTATGTCTGTTAATACATAAAAGTTGGTCATAAATGTTATTTTCAAAGGCAAAAGCTATCCAAATCAAATTAAACAGAGTCAGTACATGTAGTGTAAAGTAATGTTTGTTATTCAAATATAGCTGAATTGAAACATTTGTAAACCAATCTGTAGATCTCCTAGTTCACATGGAGTTCAAGTAACTAGTAAGTCAGAAATAGAAACTGGAAGTATTCTAAAAACATTCTTATATTTTCTTTTAATGTTCTTTGTAGAGAATATTGCATTAATATTTAGTAGAGACTTAATTTAGGTTAAACAAATATGAGATACTGAGACATAGAGGTGTCAAGATGAAAAATGCTGGAGCAAATAAAAAAAACAGGGAAGAAAAATACAGTTTTCTTATACACTTTGAAAACAAAAATATCTGTTTCAAACAAAAAAAATATTAAATTCATATTAAAATGTGTTATTATAGAAGAAGTGTGCAGGGTTGAATGTGTTATAACTCACTTTAAAAGAGGTCTGATTAATCCATTTATAGACTTGTGACACTACTCAATACTAGAAAAACATTGAAAGATAAAGTAAACGGAAGTAGAAAAATTATAAATCATCGAAAACAAAACAACATGGCTTCACAAAGAAAATACAAAATTGTATATATACATATATATGTATATATGTGTATATGTAGGTACTTGTGTATGTGTGTGTAGGTATTTGTGCAGGTATGTACAGAGAATGAGGAATACTCTCTATTATGTTTTTGAATATTTACTCATTTGTTTATTGGCATAAAAAAGGACTGGGTTTGGAAGAAAACTCCATGGATGGATTATTATATAAGAGGATTTTTCAAGTGTAAATGAGCCTCTTAACAGAAATATGAGGCTTGCCAGACACAAGGATCTTTATTCTTAGATAGATGCTGGTACATGGCTGTCTGACAGTTTTTTAGAGTTAAAATTTATCTTCCCCTTTCAAAGCTTTTGCTGTAGCTGGATCCGAAATAATAACTGTTTGTGTAACCTGAGCACAAACCTTCTATTACCATATAATGCCTCTCTGTAAGTGAGTTTATTTGTGAACAAAGTGAGGATTTAACCAATATTCAGTTTGGTGGACCAAAAGCCAGCTTGAAGACACCTCCGTGGATCACATAAAGGAATAGAATTCTAAACGTTGATGGGATTAATTAAATATACATTGTCTTTTGTCTATCCTTCAGCATTGAATTGATAAACTGGAGCCTCCAGTTGCTGCTGTTACAGCTATCTTCGTAGAGAATCTCCCAGACCACCTTTCCTTATAGTGTGCTCTACTTTACACCTAATGTGACAAAGCAGCTCAGGAGACAAAGCACCTCTGTCTGAACAGGCACAGTTGCACTGTAATTCTCCATTTGAAAGCCATCTCAATTCCAATCTGAGACTGAAATCAAAATAAATTTTAGGTAATCTTGCAAGGAGCAGGGAGTTGGACTTGATGATCCTTATGGGTCCCTTCCAACTTGAGATCTTGTATGATTCTATAAGAAAATCATAATTTGGAAAAAAAAATATTTTTCCATGAGATAGATCTGGGTGCAGTTTTATAGATTCTCTGGACCTCATTCTAAATAACTGACATCAGTGTAAAGTTCATAATTGTCTTTAACAGACATAACAACAAGCAGTAATAACAAATTGAAATACAATGCTTTCAAATAGAAACACAAACTCAGAACAGTTTTTTAGAACCCACAAAAATTCATTACCTTACATAAAGTGTTAGTCATAGAAAATAGTGAAGCCTAATACCCAAACATTTATGTTGCAGCAATATGAAATCTGTTTGCCTGCATCTTTCTACATTCATACCTCTTAATCCTTTGTTTACTCATTTTTGTCTGATATTCTGTGCCCTCCTTTCAGGGATATTTTCACCTTGCTTCCCTATTGTTTCAGGCAAGGAGCAAGAGTGTTTGTATGAGATTTAACCTAAAAAAAAAGAGAGAACATCGGTGCTCCATATACCTACACAGATTAATCAGTTAGAGTGACAATTCCATTGGAAATCGATACAGAGAAAACAAGAAAAAATTCAAAGGTTGTCAAGCAAATGGTTTGTGCGGGCAGAAACTTCAGAAAAATAGCCCAATTTATGACTGCTAGCCTATCTGAGTGAACTACAGTATGATCAATTACAAGTATATCTTACACACCTTTCTTGACCAGTCATACATTTCTTCCCATTCTATGCTCTGCATGTTCTTACATTTTCAGTCAAATAATGATTAGCAATGATCAGAGGCCGAACTATGAATTAGGCCTATACGCAGCCCTTTCAGCTCCTGAAAGTAAAGCGTATCTATCAGTAAAGTAATGCATATCTATCATAACTGTTCAGTCTAATATTTTAACATGGCCTGGACCTTGACAGGCTGGAAAACTGGGCAGAGCGGAGTCTCATGAACTTCAACAATTGGAAATTATTATAACACTCTGAAGAAAATGTAAGAAAGTAAACTGATTTGGTCACCAAACCCCGTGAGCTATTCAATAGGTAATAGCAATCTTGAAAGACGTTCATAATATTTAGGTAGCATAAAATATGCAAAACGAACTCTATTAATATCATGGTCTTATTCAATAGTGTCATCACATGTTTAGTTATGTTCAAAAAAAATCTTTATCATAGACCTTTTTTTGTCCTTTCTATGTTTAATATAAATGTATCCTTTTATCCAGAAACAGCTTCTGAATTTGCAGCAAAATCAGGCATGTTGTATGTATGCTTTTCACTCTCTCTCAGAACTAAGGATAGACAAAAGTAATTTCTGGAAGTTCATGAATACAACTGTGCAGATTTGGGAGAGATTCTAATTGTTTCTGTCCTGATTTAGGCTGGGATAGAGTTAATTTTCTTTCTAGTAGTTAGTGTAGTGTTATGTTTTGGATTTAGGATGAGAAGAATGTTGATAACACACTGATATTTTCAGTTGTTGCTAAGTAGTGTTTAGACTAAGTCAAGGATTTTTCAGCTTCTCATGCCCAGCCAGCGAGAAAGCTGGAGGGACACAAGAAGTTGGGAGGGGACACAGCCAGGACAGCTGACCCAAACTGGCCAATGGGGTATTGCATACCATGTGATGTCATGTCTAGTATATAAACTGGGGGGAGTTGACCAGGAGGGGCGGATCGCTGCTCAGGGACTTGCTAAGCATCAATCAGCAGGTGGTGAGCAATTGCATTGTGCATCACTTGTCTTTCTTGGGTTATATTTCACTCTCTTTTTGTTATCTTCCTATTATTATTGTTGTTGTTGTTGTTATTTTTATTATTTCAATTATTATACTCTTCTTATCTCAGCTCATGAGTTTTACTTGTTTTCTATTCTCCTCCCCATCCCAACGGGAGCAGGGGGGACAGAGTGAGTGTGCAGCTGTGTGGTGCTTAGTTGCTGGCTGGGGTTAAACTATGACAGTCCTATGACATTAAAACTGAAACAATCTAGAAAAAGAAAAATTCAGCATTCTAAAGATGTTTCTAAGGCTTAAAATCATGTGAATAACTATCATGTAACACGAAAAATGGAAAAGAAGCTTTCAGGACAGAAAGTCAATGGTTATTTTCTTAGCCTTCCTTATTTTCATGGTTTCATGTTCTCATGCTGTATTTCCAATGCTAAAATACTAGTTTGGGCAGGCTATTCTCAGTTCTTTCCTTCTTAATAACCATGTATTGATAATCCTATGCAAGACATAAATCCTGTCCCCAAAACACCAACTGAAGTAGATGCTGATTCTTTTGATCAGTCTTGGAATATGTTTGTTTTATAACTCGACATTAATTCAGTAATGGAAAACAAGGGGATTTTAGCAAGTTCCATATCAAAGATATCTTCCTGTCATTAAATGCTTCAAGCTGTGTTCTTCTGCACATCCATATGTCTTTTTGTTTTGACAAGCCGGAAATTTCATCCATGTTCTACAATTATTCTACCTCTGTTTCATTTGATCTCCTCAGTTGTTGTCCACATCCTTACCAAGGCTATTGTGATAAAATAGTGTACCTAACCAGACTAATTACTAAACTCATAGTGAAGAGAGGGAAGGCTGAACACATTCTTCTCCTGTTCAGTCTGCTGTTAACCCTGAATCTTTGGGTGCCTTTTCTTTAGCCACCTTTTACTTTGGCTCCAAAGATCTTGGGAGTCCAGGAAGTTCTCCACTGACTGGCAGCTAGACAACATTATTCGAGTTTACAAGAAGGACATGAAGGAAGACCCAGGAAATGACAGACCTCTTCGTCTAACTTCTACCTGGAAAACTTATGGAGAAGATCATCCAGGGTGCTATTGAAAGGCCAAGGAGAAGGCCAACGTTCTCAATGCCACCTTCACCTCAGTCTTTGCTGGTAAGACTAACCTTCATGGATCCCAAGCCCTGAGATGAGAAGGGAAGTCTGGAGCAAGGAAGACTTACCCTTGCTGGAGGAAGACAACGTTAGGGAGTACTTAAAAATAGCAGACACACATAAGTTCATGGGTTGCACCCACAAATCCTGAGGCAGCTGGTTGATGTCATTGCAAGGCTACTCTATCATGTTTGAAAGATTGTGGCAATCATGTGGTGTTCCTGAGGACTGGAAGAAAACAAATGTCACTGCTCTCTTCAAGAAGGGCAAGCAGGAAGATCTGGGGAACTACAGGATGGTCAGCCTCACCTCGGTTCCTGGGAAGGTGATAGAGCAACTAATCCTGGAAACTATATCCAGACACACGGAAGACAAGAAAGTGATCAGGAGTAGTCAGCATGGATTTATGAAAAGGGAATCATTCCTAAACTTAAGTTTGCAGTAGATACAAAATTGGGAGGAGGGGCTGATATACCAGATGGGTGTGCTGTCACTGTATAATACCATCTCTGTAATAGTGTGTGATATACTGACTTAACCAGATTTTTTTGAGGAGGTAGCATACATCAATATTATTATCAGTTTGCTGTCTGCAGAAGAACTTGCAATTATGTAATGCACAGGCAATCCCTCTTTTCCAGAAATAGGAAAAAGATTGGTTCTTTTTTCAAATTAACTTGACTTTTTGTACTTTCTCATAAAAATTTAGAGAGAAATGCTGTCTTTTAAAAGTCTGTCACAATATTGCAAATTATTTCAGACCAACCAAGATTTTCTTTTTGCCATTACTTAGGGGATGTGAGGGGTTTTTTTTTCTAAAACTGACTTTCTGAAAGTTAAGGGATGGATTTATCCTTCTTAGCGTTAGCTATCTAAAAGGTTTTTTGTTGTTGTATTATTTGGTATCAGTTTGGCTGGGTTTGGGGTTTTGTGTTTGTTTGTTTTTTGGTTGTTTTTTTATTTCTTTTTTTAAATCCAGGTTAAGGTAGTCATCTAAGCTCCTTTAGTCACAACAGAAAGAAATAATTAATACAGGCAGCTATCTTATCTCTTTATAGGTCAGAGGAATCATTGTGAAAGTATGTCCTTCATCATTAATAGGTGATTTAAAACCTTGAACTGTTAGGTGAGATGAATCCCACCTCATAAATTAAGTATTAAGTAAGAATTCTTTTAAATTATTTTTAATTTTTTTTTATATTTTGGGTGTTCGTCCTTTTCCCCTACAAAATTCTGAAGAAGTTCATAAATATATGTATCATTCAAATTCTTTGGAAGGGAGAATGTTGTAGTATGAAAAAAAAGAAGAAAAGAGTTTTAATCAAAACTTTCTATCATTGAGATTAATTAAATCTGAACTACAAACAAATCTATACAGTAATAATCAATTTCTATGGACCGAATACTGAAGGCATTCTATAGCTTTGTTTAAAAGTAGTCTTCAGATTTCAGTGAGCCATTTTTGCAACAGTTTATGATATCAGAGTATCTAATAAGTATTGTTTATAAGACTTACATCATCAACAAAAAGAAAATACAGTGTATTTAGCTCAGAGCTCATGTGTTTAAAGTAAAAATAAAATTTAGAAAAAATGTAAGATATCAAGCTTTATATAATATTCATAATTTCTGTTTACCTAGCCATAATATGGGATACAAACATACGTATTTTTACTGAAACAAGAAATCCTTACTATCATGAGCACAAACAATGAAGTCAGTCTGACTGCTTGGGTGAAGAATGGTCACATATTGAAGGGCTGAAGCCTTACTGTCACGATATATTATCCTACATTTCAGTCTTTCTGTATTGTTAACTTCTAATGTATTTCTCATTTTAAAAATATCCTTTATGTCCAACACTGTATTGTGCAATTCTTTAAATCGTCAAGTGTATATGCTGAGAAATCACTTGTTCTTTAATATTCTGATTGGTACATTAAATAATATTCCACTTTAATGCATATGAAACAAAACTTTCCTTAACCATCTGAATTAGTAGATGAATATGCATCTGTTTCTTTGGTCAGCTTCGCTGTCCTGACATTCCACAGATAAACAGATAGCTATGCCATTGCACATGATCTGATGTGAACTGAAGTGAAGGAAAACACATTAAGGGAGGGAAGAGATTTGATTAAAATAGATAGATGTCACATTCAATATTTAGAAGTTTATTTCAAAAACACATTCAAAATTTTCATCACAGAGCTACAGTAGTTTGTCAAGTTTACTTGGTGATACCTGAACTTTGTAGTTGAATAAACCAATAAAAAATGATGTTATGTAATCTCTGATATGTGCAAGGACTAATGTCATAGTTGCTTCTACGAATATCTAATTTTAAGGGTGTAATTGAAGTGTAAAAGTAAATTAAGATTGTGCACAAAAGACTAAAGGTAAGAACCCAATACAATATTCTAAGAAAAGTCTAATCAAGACCATAACGATAACTCATTTACTATTAAATTCTAGCTTTATCAGAAATATTTGAAGTACAGTTTCACAAGTTTACCTAATAAAGAAATACGACAGAAAAATTTCAGTTCATTATGCAAATTATTATTTACTGAGACATGTTCACTGTTAAAAGATGGAATAGGTACTGGCAATCAGGATGACACAAATCACAAACCAACAATTGTCATGAGGCTTGATATAGAACATGCCCTTTAATATTCTTGCTGTTATTTCTGTCATACTACACAAAGTAAAGAAAATTTAAAGGGATCTCATATTAAGTTGTCAATATTAATTCACATGAATAAACACAAAAGTGCATTTTCCAGATTTGTTTGCCAGACAGGCATTAATAGCAGCAGACTGATGTTAACTATATGCTGAAAAGATGATACATACTTTTTAGATATTGAATTTAAAAGGCTAATAATGGAGCAAACATTTCTTGAAAAGAAAATAAACCAGAAAACTGTGATGTCTGACAGATCACCAAAAAACCCAACCGAGCCCCAAACCTGCCACATTTTCAGTTGTTGATTAATAGTTTTTATACCATTCAACTACAAACAAGTTTTCTCTACCAAGGAAATGAGGAACAAAACAATGTTTGTAATCATGTTGTATGCTTTCCCCTTTGTTCAGGTAATTATCCCCCAGCACACATGTCATTGGAAGATAGGCTATGCCATACTAGATCCCATTAGTTGTCCATCTGGTATCATACTGAATCAGTGTTCAGTATCAAATTATTCACACTATGATCCGAAAAAAATCCACTGAAGACAGGCAGGAACCATTTAAAATGTTTAACTAGATACTTGATATCTTAAACCTTGAAGGAGAGTTATGTTTTGTTTTCTGTTAATCCTTTCCAAGGTTTTCAGTAAAAAATTGTAACTGAAGATAATCTTCTCATCTCATGATTGAGCAAATTTGGTCTTTGGACAGGATCCAAGGTTCTTAACTCCTAAATCCTTGCAAGCTGCCTTTCAGCAATTCCAGAAGACATTAACTCTACAGAAGATGATTGTCACTAGCTTTGAAGTATGACACCTTTTCATTTCTTTGGAAGTGTTTTGTCCATAGATATAGCAAAGTCTATATAGGAGTTCTTGATTTTTTTTTCTCTCTACAACAGAACAACTGCATGTGCAATTTCATGACCTTCCCTCTTAATTGTCTTCCTGTTAGTCAAATAAATGAAGCTTTTGTGAATCCACATAGCAACCTATCTTATATATCATATAGCTTATATTGTTTGTCTGTTCCCCATTCCCTACCACTAGCAGTCGTTTTCCTAACATGCTTATTACAAATATTTTCATGTTTTTAAATCTTTAGAATTCATTTCTTTCTCCACATCAATGTAAATGTTTTCTCCTCTTCTGGAGATTATCCTGTACATAAAAACCCTGAAACTGCTGCCACAAATTACTTAGTATCTGTCAGCACAGAAATTCCTTTTACAATAAATTGCCTTCTGGTTTATCTTGGTATGCCTATTCACACTTCTGCTCTCTTCTCCCTAACTTTAAATAAACTGAATATACAAATTCCACATTCAATCTCTGCTTCCTCTTTGGAGGCTACAGATAACTATGTTAAACATGGATCCTTATGGTAGAATAGGGTTTTTTACTTTTCCCATTGATAAAAACTAGTCATTCTATTCCCTGTTTTCTTATCAAATAAAGTATTTACCTCTTATGTGATTGCTTGCTTATTGGAATAACTTAGATGAAAAGAGAGATTATTTCAAAATCCTAAAGTTTATGTAAGTGGTACCACATTTCTTCTATTTTACTGACTACGTTAAGACATTCTAAAACATTAAGTAACTCCTTTAATGGACTCTTTGTGAAGGTTAGCTCCAACAATCTTTTTTTTTTTTTTTAGTATTGTTAAGGGAAATTAGACAGGCAATAAGAGTTATCACCATTTTGCATTTTATCCCATCACTATCACCTTCTAGATATTAAAAAAAACCCCAAACACAACCTAACCAGAACCTTGAAACTTTCCAGTATTCCAGCTTGTTTTTTCTTATTTCATTTATTACTGGGGAGTAAACAGAGGCTGGGCTGTGTGAAAAATAAGCAATGTATCTTTCATTATTATGCTCAGTTTCAATAAAATGATTTTTTTTTTTTCCAAGCAACAGAAAGCTTTTCCCTGTACTAGGAACTAATTCTTTTCTTTCAGAAATTCATTGAAAATGAAAACTCCAAATAGCCTTCTTAATATTTGAGGAATAACCTTGTGATCATAATTGATACTTCAGTGTTGTGCATAGTGTTGTGCTTGCTCCCTGACATACACAAATATCTTCTTTAGATATTATGTTATAGGTCCTTCAACTACTCATCACAGCAGGATTCAGTACTAAATGCCTTGTTGTTATATTTAAATGATAAAGCATTAACAGAGAAGACAGGTATTAGTGAAAGAACAATAAAATAATTTCCATTTTTTAATATGTACACTATAAGTCATAAATATATATTATAGATAATACACTCTGAGGAAAAAAAACACAGGAAAATACTTACAGATTTCTAATTCTGAATTAAGAGTCTATAGGCATTTAAATGGTAAGTGTAAATGCTAGACTCTGAATTTGCCAGAGTGACAGCTATGGATGCATCAAGAGACAAGAAATTATTATGAAAATGGGGAAATCAATATGTAGTTTCTTAAAGCTGAGAATAGGTTTAAATTTGAAGCAGTGGAAAAACAGACTTTGTGCAGAAGAGAGTATCATAGACTCAAACATTCAATATGATCTGTTAACTTTCACAGCATAGTGCGTATTAAAAGGACTGAAGAGTGAAAGAAATAGGTATACAGACAGATGGAAGTCATTTGGCTTAATGTACTGTTGGAAACATTTTGAAAGCTGTGAGAAGGAATCTTTGTAGTATGAAAGGGAGAAAGAGGAGAGGAGAGGAGAGGAGAGGAGAGGAGGAGAGGAGGAGAGGAGGAGAGGAGAGGAGAGGAGTGGAGAGGAGAGGAGAGGAGAGGAGAGGAGAGAGGGAAGGACTAGTGATGGAAGAAGGGGATGAAGAAGGCTAAAAATTGAACTTCCCTTCTTTTGAAAATATTCCCTCTTCTTGGAAAGGGACAACACTGCAGAAATAGAAGGATCGGTTCTGTCTAGGCCCTATGATTACTTGATTTACTTCAGTGTATGCAGATAATGTCTTATGTTGATGTAAATACCTTCTTATAGTGGTATAAATTCAGTTAACTAAGTAAGTGGAGCATGAAATTTTGGAAAGATATTGTAGTTAATGAAGGAAAGGACAAATGGGACCTGGCTTATTCTGAGTACACCTCAAAATTAAATTTCTCTTCTTGATAAATATAGAAAAGACACGGTCAAAATCAGTGGTTCCTGTTTTTAGGACACTGTGTCATTCAGTGTGTACCAAGGACTAGATCTGCTCTCATGAATGGCAAAAGGATTTTGCAATTAACTTCACAGCATGATGAGGCCCTGGGTCTTTAAAAATAGAGCTGTGATATAACTCACAAAGTTCTCAGAAGTTTTGATTTTTTTAATTATTTTTCTATTACATTGTTTTATAAAAAGACACAGGCTAACACTTTAGCTATACATTTTTTAAAAGCTAGGTATTTTAAAATATTTCATCCTATACTTTTTTTTCTCACCAATTATTCTACAATCTCTAGTGTGCTATTTTTCTTACTTTCATTTTTCTGACAGTTTCAGTTATAGTTCCAAAGAAACACAGCAAGACTGAGATTGAAAAATTTCTGTTATTATATTGGGTAACTGTTTTATTCAAGCAGAAAAATACAAAAGGCAAAAGTGTGCTTTAAATGTCAACTGGAAATAAAGCGTGTTTGTTCTGCATGTATATCTGCCTCAAGAGAAGCAGAATAAAAAGAGGAAACTTCAGCAAAAATATCACTTTTGATTAAAGACATTGTATTATATTGTTTTCATGTAAATTAATAATGAAAATACAGACTCTATTAATACAATATGGTGCAGTATAGATAGATATAGTCTGCACTGTTGATATTCTATTAATGTTTTAATTGGTACATTAATTATTTTGTAACATGCAGCACATTATGACTTTTACCCTTTTTTATATAGTTTAAAAAAATACTTTAACAATGATTGATTGCAAGTTGGTTAAGTATAAGAATGTTTTTCAAAAAATATACTTCATTGTGTACAGAAAAATAGAAATTCCAGTTCAGTATTTGCCTAAAATATATAAGAAAGCCTTCAGTTGTAAAATGTTCCCAGGTTGGTTAAATGAATAATTGTGCTATTGAAACACAAAAAAAGAACTCAGATACGGCATCTATTATAGGCCTTTTTCAACACTGACATCATTTCTGAAATGATAGTGAACTATATTGCCCTTAGACATCACTGTCCCTAATATAGTGAAGTCAGACCAAGCAAGTTGCAGTCACCATACATTGTAAGCACATGGGTCATTATTTTGTAAGAACTAGTTAATCTAGATAGGAAAATATCTATTCGACTGCAACTGGCAACACTGAAGAGAATAAACTGATGTATCTGAAAAACAGTTGAAAAGTTGATAAAGTTAAATAATAGAAAGCTAAAACTGAGAGAAACAAACAAACAAACAAACAAACAAAACACACCCAAAACCTCCAAAACCCTCCACAAACCTAACCAAACTCCTTCAAAAACCAGCATATGTTAGTGTCCTCATTTGGGCTGGGATAGAGTTAATTTTCTTTCTAGTAGCTGGTGTAGTATTATTTTTTAGATTTACAATGAGAAGAAAATAGATAACACACTGATGTTGTCAGTTGTTGCTAAGCAGTGTTTAGACTAAGTCAAGGGTTTTTCAGCTTCTGATGCCCAGCCAGCAAGAAGGCTGGAGGGGCACAAGAAGTTGGGAGGGGACACAGCCAGGGCAGCTGACCCAAAGTGGCCAAAGGGACATTCCATACCGTGTGATGTCATGTCCAGTATATAAACTGGGGGGACCTGGCCTTGGGGAGCAGATGGCTGCTGGGGCACTAACTGGGCATCGGTTGGCGGGTGGTGAGCAATTGCATTGCGCATCACTTGCTTTGTTAAACCACAACAGCTAGCCATCATTTAATAATTATCAAAGCTATCTGCTATTGAAAGGGTAGATGAAGAGGGACAATAAATCAGATTATCTTTTCAAATCCATATCTTCTATTTCCAGCAGTCGAATTTAAAATTTAAACTATTCAATCAGTGGGGCAGAGCAGACTGAAATGCAGCATAAACAGTGTGAGTCCTTTTCTGTTTGAAGAGCAAAGTAAATCCAATTGTTTTTTTTCAGGGCTAAAACCACAAAAATACTGTTCAGAAGATAAGCAGTACTGCTACTCTTCCTTTGTCTAGGTTTTGTGTTTGGGGGGGGGTGTGTGTACGGTTTGTGGTGTCTGTCTCTTTTTTTTTTTTAAGAAAGTGACTATCAATGCTTATCTTCAAGCAATGTTTGGTGTACTCGGAGAGTACCCATCCCAGTAGGCTCTTCAGTTTACAAGGTTACCTAGTAAGTGCTGAATGAGTCTTTCATTCAGTAATAATTTCAGTGAGCATATTGTTGGAAAATTCTTTTGAATGTCAAACTTTAAGTTTCTCCTTCAGGCTTATCTTAGATACTAAAGTGGGTGCATGTATCCTACTCTGATTCTAAGAGCAATTCCATGAGCAGTAAGGTACCATGTAACATGAATGAGAATACTGACATCTACCTTTAACATCTAGAATCCACATAAAATTTATCTTTTCTATTTGTATTAACCTATTCAACAGAGTCCTCCATGTACTTAGGTGTCTTGTCTAAAACATGATACTGTTACCAGGTCAAAAGAAAACACTTCCCAAAAGTCTGATTCAAACCTTATTGAAGTCAATGGAGAGAAACCCTCTGACTTGAGCAAGTTAAGGTCAGGTTTAACATACTTTACAAAACTGGTAGTCTTGCCTGGATTCTCCAACCATTACTGAAGTCAGTAATGATTTCTGACCCTCTGTTCAGTCTAACCACATATTGGTTTGAATCAGAGGTTCACCATCATATTAAAAAATAAGCAAATGAGACATTCCATCTGCCCAATAAAATGATTTAGAATCTACATTACAACAAGCACAATATGTAGAAAAATTTGACAAACTCGTGCATAAAAAAACCCGAAAACAAGACTAGCTGAAATGTAGTCTTTGTTATCACTAGTTGGAAATAATTTTCTGAGAAGTACTAAGATTAATAAAATGTGAATTTCAGTCCTTTTATTTGTAACAAAAGTAAAAACCATGCTCATCACACTTTTATATAAGGACAGTAGTCTCAAAATTTAATAACAAATATTAAAGTTAATCAGATTGAAATAAGCCTGTTAGCTGATTATATCAAACTATACCAAAACTTCTTCCTTTATGTATGTATTTCTTGGGTTATTAATGTTGCCAGCCACCCTGTGAAGTGCACTGTTCATAACACATTTCAAGCCAGATGAATCTTGAAAAAAAGTGGTGCTCGGATATTTCATATTTTTGATACTGCCTTTTGCTAGCTCAGTGTTTCTCTTTCTGAAGAGAGTTTTAATATAGACAAAGCTATATCAAGGGAACTTAGAAAAAAGGAATGGAATAGTTTAGTTTGTGTATAAAGTTTAAAAAAATACTGAATACCTTACAAGGTTAGAAGCACAATGCAAAGCTGTCTGAATAAAAGAAAGGTATTTCAGCCAATCTGGAGACTTAACATGTATCTTCTGACATAAAACATTGTATTTATGTTATAAGGTTTAATCTGCTTAAAAGTTAGACGCTAGCTGAGTTTGTCAAATAAACTTCTTTTATAGTTAATAGCCATCTTCTGAAACGGTGTCTTAAGAGAGTATATAAAGAACATAGATAGCAAGCTTAGTTAGCTTTAATATGGCTAAATCCACAGAAGTTATTAAATTAACCAAAACTGACTTCTTCTTTTTAAAGCTTTAAAAAAACAACAAAAAACAACTAACCCCCAAGCCACTGTCTGTTCTCTGTAAAATACTTGTCTGACTCTTCTACTTTTCCCTCACCTTGCCAGCTTGAAATCTTACTTCCTAAATACATCACTATTTATTCTGGCCTTTCCAGCATGACTTTACCTTGCATTTCTTCTGAGCATTTCTGAGCCAAGATCATGCTCCAGAACCAGCTGTTACTTACTTATTCAAACTTTAACTTACTGAGAAAGAACCCCAGAAACTTCCAGTACTAAGAGTTACGGGATATTCTACCCAATACTCACAGGAAAGTGTAGAAATAGTGGCTATATCTATACTGCTCTACACCAACATCACTAACTCCCACGGCCTTAAGGGTAGGTTGCTGACCATTGCCATGGTGTAGACCAGGATCAACCTTCTATCAGCTGCAGGCAGGTTTGAAAATCAGTGACCCACTGCACTTTCCAATGTGGCCTATATGTAGTACAGGGGCTCTATAAGTATGTTCTTAAGTACTCTGCAACTTAGTATTAAAAGCTGACCCTCAGGCTTATGACACCGTACTATGCCTCAGAACCTGTGCATGATTTCTTCTAACATTCAGTAGCGAAGGCGTAGCAAACTTGTAAAAGGCCTCTTCACTTAGTGGTCCAGCTGTGCCATTAGAACTACATGATACCTCAAGCAACATGCCACATGGGCAAGAGAAATGATACATTTAGCTGTCACTCTGAAAGAATTGTGATTTTTATTGCAGATCTTGCCTGTCCCATCAGCATCTTACACATGGATAATTGCTGTGAGAGAGGTGCCAGATTCAGCTGAAAAGGTGGTGAGGCACTGGAAGAGGTTACCCTGAGAACTTGTGGGTGCCCCATCCCTGGAAGTGTTCAAAGTAAGGTTGGACGGGGGCTTTGAGCAACCTGGTCTAGTGAAAGATGTCCCTGCCCATGGCAGGGGGGGTTGGACCAGATGATCTTAAAGGTCTTTTCCAACCTAAATGATTCTATGATTCTATGATTCTATCTTTGAAGGTCCCTTCTGACCCAAACCATTCTATGATTCCATGATTCTGTTCCCATTGTGCCTAGAGACTGAGGCAGGCAAAGAGGCAGAAGTAGGTGCTTCAGAGAGATTTTGAGATATTTTGTTGGAAGATTGAAAGGGGGTTACCCTTCCCACACAGTCCCTTCTGTGGGCTTCCACCAGGATTGAGAAGACATTAGAGCCACCTCTTCAGAGGAAAAGCAACATAGTCTCTCTCTGAATGGGAGGAAGAAGCAAGCAAGCAGTACCATGTGCAAGTACATCTCACAAAAAAATCAAAAAACCATGAAGTGTTTGGGTAGACTATCCAATTAAATAAGGAGAATCTGCTGTGTATACAAAAGACAAAGGAAAATGTATTCAAGAGAAAGAGTATGGAAGAATCTCAGAAGGTTAGACAGAGTCGCTGACCCTGAGTGTGATAAGTCCCAAGAGGTTCTTTCCCAGTAATGATGGTCACAGGTCCCTCAGAGTCTCAGACCTGTTGAATGGCTGCTGTGCCTGACTGACTTGAAGAGGAAAATGTCTACATGATAGACAATCAGGATACATAAGGCCTGTCCCATTAAAACCTTAAAAGAGCAGTGTATAAATAACCAATAAATCAGCTAGAACCTGGCAATTAGGCTTTGCCTACTCATAAGTTTAGGTACAAGAACTGATCACTTTCATTAAATGTACACTTAGAAACTTTCTTAGGAAAGGTAACTTCACTACTAGGGTACTATATCTTAACTACCTGCTCTGCGACTCAAAGGAAGCCTAGAGAAGTTGACTGCTTGTTATCTTTAACCTTGTCAGTCATTTTAATAACTTTCCAAATAAAATGAAAATTGTACTTGGATTTCTTGCACACCATCCATTCATAAAATGCATGACAGTAGTTTTTTCACCACGGGCTAGCATGTGTCTTTTGTCATATTGAATTCACCATTCTGTGACTGAAACCTTATTAAAAATATTCACATTCTATATTCCCAGAAACACAATTTTGATTCAATATCAACCTGACATGAATATGACCCAAGTTAATTGTTTAAGACATAGGAGATCAAATTTAATTTTTTATAATTTAACAAAAATCCAGAAAAATAGCAAAGGTCCCTCATGGTATACATTGTATTTCTCTAAGTAAATAATAAAGGAATTTTTATATATACTAATTCTGTATCTTATGAAGATTCGATGTGGTGGCTTGATACTGTAAAACTTGGACAAAACTAGTGTGTATCTGATAACCTTATTGTTTAAGTTTAAGGTTTTACTCCAAAGATATGAGTATAGGAATGGGGAAGGAGAGTCTGGAGGAGGTTGCTGAGTTAAAAAGACACAATTGTGTCCGAATCCTTGTTTTGAAGGATAGTAATTCAGTTTTCTCTCACCCCCTCCTTTCTAATTCCTACTCAAAACTCCATGCATATTTTTATCCAAAGACAAAACCAGGCACAGCTGTCACTTCTAATTAAATTTCAATAACTCAAGTTGAGTATTTGTGAATTTGATTTAATTGTGTTAGCACTGTTTTCAATAAATACAGTGGAAAGCTGCCTTCTTTAATATAAAAGCAAATAGGAAAAAAATGTCCACCAAAAATGTCTTGGGGGAAAAAGAAAGTTTTTTTTCTCTGGGACTATATTGTCAATGTGAAACACAGGGTTATTATCTTCTATTTAGGTTGTGTGGCCAAGCAGCTTTATTTCTTAGAATTCATCCCTGCATTCACTAACACACTACATAATACTCAATAAAAGGAATCAAAGGTACCTGCCAGTTTTCCAAAACAGAAACATATAGCATATGCAATTTTCCAAAGCTATGTTTCATTATTTTTTCTATGTTCCTAAAGAAATAAGGTCTGGTTTACAGTGTATTACTTTGCTCACTGAAGATCAAATATAACATTGTGTAATTTCTAACATATGTTTTGAATCTGATTTCTAAGAAAGAAAAGTAAAATGTGATGAAAATAAAACAATATTTTTCCATTTTGTTTTATATCTTATCTGATAACACATTATAGATTTTAATTGTAGATATCATATTCCTGGCAAGTTAATTTAACAACTTTAATTATGCAAACAAGAAGTATTTAACTGCTCTAACCACGTGCAATTCCTCAGCTGGAAAGTTTGAAAGGAAAACTTAAATCAATGTTATAAACAATAGTCTGACACTGTTGAAATCAGTGGGACAGCAACATAATTTTCATGAGTTGCAGTATATTGAAATAATTCTTCACTGAGTGTAGTTGTGACCCCAGATTCTAGGATAGGGATCTATTCAGCAACCCAAAGTACTAATACTAAAATTCCCACTAATTAAGTAATAACATGACAGTGATAATCTTGCCTCATTATCTCAACCTCAAAGCCTTTCCTAAATCTCTTTTTTTTTTTTTTTTTGGAGATGGGCTTGAGAGATTGTCTGGGACTGGGAGAAGATCTATGTTTGGTCTTAATGCTTTTCCCTAACTGGAAGGAGAACATCACCCGGGGCCCTAAGACCCTACTCCTTTACTCTCCCTCTGTAGTATAGACACTCTCAGTCTGCTCAGACGAATCTTGTCCATACCATTGGTAAGCAAAGAGCATAAAATTGGTAACATTAAGAAAACAGTTACAGAACTAAGCAAAGTCTTTAGCAAACTGCTTTTATGTTTACCTGATTGAAGAAATTAACATATTTAAATTTCAGAGGCTACAAAGTGACTCATGAATAGTCTCCAAATACCTCTGCCTGACCACATACAGATATGTATGTCTACATTGTACCTAGTCATGAAAACTTGACTATCTTATTATGATCATCCAAGACATGATTCATCTCATCCTAAGTAGTTATTTACTTTTAGACAGATGAATCTCACTGTAAAAATGCCTCATTTCTCTCTGCTGTTTATTAAAGGAGCCTAAGGTGACTAGTTATAAATACAGACATTCTAAGCTTAGATGAGGTTAATTTCTCCTTAAAAGGCTCTATTCAATTATCCAGGTATAGTTGTCAAATACCTTTATAAATGTCATAGTATCTCCTACCTGACCTCCAGCTGGTGTTCCAGAATAATGCAGATCCTCCATAAATCCTGTGACATAGCTGATAAGCCCGTGTGCATATCCTGAATAGCCCGAGGTATCTTAAATGGCACTACATGCCCTATGTTTAGACAGCTGAACTGAGCCTTACATGTACATAGCGAGTCCTAATTTTTTTTTTGATCCATTTCACAAGTTTCAGTAAGCACTAGCAACTGGGTGTATTTTTATTTGGAAGGTGAAGACAGCTCAGCTAGATACAGCCAACCACAAACAGCCTCAAAATAGCCTGGCTAGATAGCTGCCAATCATAAAACAAAGGTAAAATCGGCACTGAAAAAAAGAATGTGTTATTTGCATTTATTCTAGCTCATTGATGACATAAACCAGAGGCAATTTGAAAGTTTAACTGCAAGAAATAGAAGGAAATGCAAAGTGATGGTCAACTGTTTGTAGTGGATATGATAAAACCTGTGACTACATCAAAGAAATAAGTTATGCATGGTTCCTCAAAGCCCTGGGAGATTGATGGGAGTCCACGAAACAATTCAAGGGACTCAGACATCCCTACAGCAACACATCAGCTCTTATCAAATCTCTCATAGATATATATGTATGTATGATATATAAATAAATATATATATATATATAAAGTGTGTGGTTTTGTTCATGTGTATATATAGACACACCTTTGTTTATTTGTATACAGAATCATAGAATAATTTAGGTTGTAAAGCATCCAGTTAAATCAGGTTGTTCAGGGATTTGGCCAGCTGAATTCTGAAAAAATCCAGGAATGAAGATTCCACAAACTCTCTGAGCAACCTGTTCCCCTGTATCACCACCCTCACAGTAAAAACATAAAAATAAATTTAAAAAAGAAAATTAAAATCCTCCACTCAGAAATTTCTGTGTTCACATCCTTTTGTCCTATCATTGCTGTTATCATGGTGCACCTTTGAGAAGAATTTGGTTAAGTCTTCACTATTCTTCTAGTCTTCTCCCAAAAAGTAGTTATAAACAGCTACAAGATCTCCCCTTAACCTTCTGTTTCTAGGGCTGAACAAAGCCAGTTGTCCCGGTAATAGTAAATACTGAGTTATTAACATTTCCTGTGGCTTCTGATAGTAAGGACAAACGCTACATGACAATTGTCATAGAGTGTTGCTCTATATGTAGTTTGAGGTGTTCTAATGAACCTGGTTTAGTATAGAGATTCTTCTGTTCACAGCCTTTGGTTGGTAAGCAGACCAGCTGGTTAGCAAAGTGAAAATATGCATTCAGTCTATTAGCCTGTTTTGTTTCCCTTAGCTGTGTGCAGCACAAATTCTAAGTGTGGAAAAAATTATAATAGATTACTCTTCATCTGTATAACAGAATAGCAAAACTCAAGGTTTAGTTTATTTCTCTTAACTCTAGAAATAGATAATTAATACCTCTAAATACAAATTAATCACTTTTGAATACCTACACAGTAAGTGGTAAAACCCACCTATGTTCAGAGGGAAACTCATCTGAATGTGAAAAAAATATTGAGTAATAGAATAATTTACTCTGGAGTGTTTTGGTTTTTTTCTCTGTTTACTTAAAAAGACTACAAATGAGTTACTGAATACAGTGACTCTCCTAGACTTGGATATCTAGGATAAACCAGGTAGATCTGAATGCATTAAACTTAAACTAGAAATGAAGCACACTATGCAAGGAAGAAAACACTGTTTTTTTGCTTGGTTTTCTTTCTTTGTGAGCTTGTATGAAGACTGTGATTTACAGCTGGAACAGTTTATCAAAGTCTATAGTGAGATTCTGCAGGACTGAACCATTTCTTTTAATACACTTTAAAAAATTAATTGTATCTTCTGATATTTATATATATCAGAAACAAATCATTTACTGAAATAAGCTCCTGTTGTGTTAACCTTATCATTTATTAAACCATCTAAACAGGCACAAAGATGGATATTCTGAAAAACTGTTTATTATTTGTGTACAAATAAATAGGCAGATATTTCTCTGTCCACCTACATGCAGGGGCTATAATTATATTTTTCTTTTTGTTATTTAGACCTTGAATTAATGTCAAAGCTATGATGCATATCTGAGTTACACCCACTCCCCTCAAAAACTTCCTGCTTTAATCACATTTACAGCTATACTGGCTGTGTGGTCCAAATAAGGATCTTGTAAGCCATTTCTAATCCTCTACTTTTTATAGGAAAAAAATTGGATCCTGTTACTTGGTTTTTCAGTGTCACTTCTGAAGGTTTTTTTTTTTTACTATTACTGTCTGAAGGTCAACAGACACAAAACTGACTAATATCTTTTTCCAGTCTTAATAATACATTTTATCTGTGGATAAATGATGCCTAAATTTAGTTTTCTAAACCCAAAAAGAGTGCTTGATCAAAAGTATGTTGAAATGGCTGGAAATCTTTTGAAATTACTGGAAATTTTACCATTGGCAACAATAGCTTTTGGATCAGGGACTGAGAAGCCTGAGAAGCTTCATTTTCAAAAGCTCTGTGTGTCGGTGCATTCTCATTGATGTCAGGGGATTAAAAGGAAAATAAATGACCAATCTTGTCTAAACGCAGCAAATAAATAATAAGACAAAGTACATCTGAGAGGGAGATCAATATTGACCTCTTTTTGAGCAACTTACGATTTTTTTGTTTTTCTCTCATTGTTCTTTGAAGTTACTTGTATACATTTGTTCTCCTTTTTCCCTAAGCATTGTATAAGCAAATGAAAAGTAGTGATATGAAAGCACAGGCAAAAGAACTGACCTGTCAGCAGCCATTTCGACTTTAATGTTTTTTCCTTAAAAAAACAAAATAAAAAAAAAACTTCATAGAGAGGAAAAAAAAACCTATACATGAAAACTTCATGGTAACAGCTGTAGAGAACCTGAAGTGTAGGAAACCGGAAACCTTTTATCTTACAACTTGTCTTACTGAATTTTACAGATTTCTACCTACTTATACAAGTAGTAGGCTCTGCAGCTAAAACACGTTTCTCTGCATAGATATTAATCCTGTTGAAATAAATATTTACGGAGAGCCTTAGGTATAATTTTTACACTTAATTTTTATGAGGTCACCATGAGATCGGCTATCCATGAACTTTGTAAAGATCTATATCCTTGGGCCTTTATAACCAAACTTTCACTGAAGTCTCACTGAACAAAGATACAACAGCACAGGTTTTTTTGGAAGTTCCACTTTAAAGCTGTGCATATCCCTGTGCTCCTAGCTGTCCTTTGACAAGAAATCTTTCCCTGCACTTTTCTGAGAGACTTTCAGCTATACTAAAGACGGTTATATGTGTCATCTTGATGATATGGTAGAAGTGGAGGAAGGACAGGCAATCTTATTATTCTACTTTTGCTATATTTTAAACCTGCTCCTGTTTCAGGATGAAGTTTCACAAAGCAGATGAGCCAGTCCAGCTATGACTCTACTATAAATCTAAAGCAAGAAATTATCCTATCTCTCCCTCCAGCTTTTCTTCCTCTATGTTCAACTTATTTGTGATGCTTTTCTTGAGCCAGTCAAATGCTCATCTAATTCCTCAATGAACTGGTTCAGCTCATTCAACCACAAAAAAACACAACCTGGGGGAAAAAATAGCTCAAAATCAGCTTTTGCCTAGATAGACTTTTGACTGTGTACGGAGATGTAATGCTTCACCAAAGTCTAAGGGGCGATGGAGTACACAGAAGGTAGGATGCTGTATGTTTGACCATGCAGCTAGGAACAAGGAGGTAAGGGGAAATGAGTAGATCTTAGGAACTGAGTTGTGAATTCAGCATGGATACTTTGGGAAATTTCACTGAGAGAGACTAATTTTAGCTACCTTTTAAATTCTATTATGCCTTTTCTACCTCTAAAGAAAAACATGTTGTAAGTTATAAATTTGGACCATTAGTAAATTAAATGAAACCCCCACCCAGTACAGAAGGCAAAAGAAGAGGAAATGGAAAGAACTTAATTGTGGACCAGAAAATACACCTACAGAAAAAGGGAAAGATCAGAAACAGATTACCTTCCCCTTTTCTGAGGTATTCAGGACTTAGTCAAAGCCATGCAAGTTCTGACATCTTGACCCAGTGTGTCATAGTCACTCATCAAATGCATTTGATAAAGTAAAGAAGACCAAAATTAACAGATTTCTAAGACAGTAAGGAAATGAATTATTAAGAGATGAAGGATCAGACAGGAGAGAAGCTATAGTGTGGTCTTGGGGAGCATCTTTTTGATGATTAAGACAAGCACAAAAGCTAGGAGAATGCCAGAATATTTACTGCAGACAAAAAGGTGGGAGACACTGTCACTTGAGAATAATGTTGAGGAAGAGTGCAGAGGCTGACTGAGCAACCTGAAGTTTAGAGATGAACAAAGCAGATTAGTGTTTGGAGAAGGAGTAAAGAAAAGGCTAGATAGAGCATGGGGGATATTTAGGTGTGGAGTTTAAACTGTGTAAGTGTGATGACAGTGTCACAATCTGCTGCTTTCACTCTGCTTTTTGAGACAGAGATGTAAACTCTGCTATAAACTGTCTCTATTTTTAAGGTCTATTTATATGCTGACAATAACTAAAATGTATTATCTGCCAGTGTTTCCGCTAGGTCAGATGTTGTTCTAAGTAAATGCCAGAGGAACAGGTTGGAGCAACTTGGCAGAGCACTGACTGAGTTATGAGGTACCTAAATAATATTTTTTGCCTGTGCTCTGGATATGAGCTCTCATGTATCATGTATACTGTGAGATATATATATATATAGGCTATATTTCAGTGGACAGTTTTCTTCTAACTTTAGAGGTCATTAGTAACAGGACATGTCAAGTGTGTGATCTGCTGATTTACTGATGGATAAGTGCAGCTATAGTACTAGGTGATGCTATGCACACAAAGCTGAATAGATTGGGTGAGAGGTGAAGTAGGATGATGATTGGCCTTGTAGCTAGACTTCTGTTCCAAAAAGCAAATGGAAAGGGAAGGGAAGGGAAGGGAAGGGAAAGGAAAGAAAAGAAAAGAGAATAAAAGAAAACAAGGTATAAATTTGGTGTCCATATGTGAACTACATATCTAAAATCCAATAATTGACAATAAGGATGTAGGGCCCCATTCACATGAACAGACAAAGTTGTATAGGTTTAGGGTACCCTTCCTAGTCTACAGTCACTGATTCACATGTTATTAAATAAAGTTCCTAATCATCTTAGAAAATGGAGTTGGAGAACTAATCAACTGACCAAATGCAGATAACCATTTAAAGGTGAAGTTAAACTTTCTAGGCAACATTGCTTTTTGTGGTTTCGGTAACTATAATGGGAGTCCACATGCCCAGCTTTCATTGAGAGGTTGTGTGGGATTCAGTTGCCTACACATATGTATCTAGTGCCATTGTGGTATTTTAGAGTATCATCTGAGACATTTACATGATAGATCTGGCAGATATGACACAGATGCTGTAAGAGGCCGTGCCTTACTGGAGAGGCAGCTAGAGATGAGGCAGCATCTGATTGATAGGTTTTCCCAAGTGAAGATGGACTCTATTCTCTGTGTGTGCAGCACTTGCAAACGTCAAGCCAGAGTCACTGGTGAGTAGCATAAGAGGTCTGGAAGCAACAGTGGTACCATTGCTTTGGGTCCAGATACTGGAGAAACGGGAGTCTGAGAGTCAGCTACTGGAGGCACCATAGGTCTAAGCCAAGTACTGAAGAGGCTGGGATCTGAGAATTGGCTACTGGGGGCACTGTAGATCTCGACCAGCTGCTACAGATGGCATTTTGTGATTTTGTGTGAAATGAGAAGAGGTCTGAGTACCATAAAATGAAGAGTATGTCCAGGTGCCAGTGGCTGGGGAGGCTGGGGATCTGAGGCCAGGTACTGGATATTCCAAGTGTTTATGGCTAGTTACCAGTACAATCCATAGTTTGCGTATACATACATATATATTTACATATATTCCATTAGCAGACCACTCCTGATCAGCTAGAGAGAAGGAACAGGACTGAGCCAGCAATGCTATTCCCATTCATGTGAGTGCTGTTGGTATTTATGTGGGTACTTGTAAAGTAAAGTTTTCTGTCTCTGTGTGGCTAGATGTGTATGTGTATTCTGTCTACTAGTACGTACACATCTGTCAGGAATACATGCTCAGCCCTATTTCTGGTGGCACATGGGGAAACAGAGTCAAAGCAACCTTGCATCTATTAGGCTACTAGGTTAGGCAACTCCTAACAGTTTCAAATTAAGTATGTGATTCATTCTAGACTACAATAGAAACCACAGTTTTTCCCAAGGCTGGTTTTAAGATAATCAACAAATTTACACATTCTATGTTAGGAAACTTACTGTATTACTGTAGACTGTTAAATAATAAAAGTTCAGGTTCTTAAAAAGTTAGATTGACATATCTAGACAGAACTAATATCATGTAATTGTCCTGTAAATGTCTGAAATTAATCACTCAGCCATTAAGAGTACTTTTGTGTATAAATATATAAAATGTATCCAGGTATCAGTTTATTTTATTTATAGTTTCAGTTTATAATTTCTCCAACTTTCTAGAGAGAGGCAACAGTTACTATATAGTGTTTTAAATCCACTGTGTGGAGGACTTTCTTACCTACTTCAAAAAATATGACCACAGGAATCCAACATTGCTGATGGTGAGAGGAAAGATATTTTAATTAAACTAGAATCGTAAAATTCTAGAATATCTCAAGTTGGAAGTCAGTCATAAGGATCATCGCGTCCAACTCCCTGCTTCTCACAGGACTGTCCTGGTTTCAGCTGGGATAGAGATAACTGTCTTCCTAGTAGCTGGTACAGTGCTATGTTTTGAGTTCAGTATGTGAAGAATGTTGATAACACTGATGTTTTCAGTTGTTGCTCAGTAGTGTTTAGACTAAAGTCAAGGATTTTTCAGCTTCTCATGCCCAGCCAGGGCACCTGACCCAAACTGGCCAACAGTGTATTCCAGACCATGGGACGTCCCATCTAGTTTAGGAACTGGGAAGTGGGGGGGCAGGAAATCGTGGCTCGGGGACTGGCTGGGTGTCGGTCGGCGGGTGGTGAGCAATTGCCCTGCACATCATTTGTACATTCCAATCCTTTATTACTACTGTTGTCATTTTATTAGTGTTATCATTATCATTATTAGTTTCTTCTTTCCTGTTCTATTAAATCGTTCTTATCTCAACCCAGGAGTTTTACTTCTTTTCCTGATTTTCTCCCCCATCCCACTGGGTGGGGGGGGGGAGTGAGTGAGCGGCTGTGTGGTGCTTAGTTGCTGGCTGGGGTTAAACCACGACAAGGACCTAAACTAAAACTAAATCATATGACTATGAACATCATCCAGATGCTCTTTGAACTCTGACAGGTTTGGATTATATCTGTCTGTTTTACTATTTGTTTTTCTTTACTATCCAAGTGGATATTAAACACACCAATCAGTGGTTTCATCAATTATCTGTTGAGTATTTAGCAATCTGTTGTAATGTTTCATGTTTCCTTGTAAATTCATTCATTTCATGTCTGAAATCCCTCAGCTCATTCACTAACATGTCATGGTAATAAAGTAATATCATTTGCTTTCCCTAAAAAAAGAATCTGAATATTACTGTGAGATAAAGGAAAAGGCAATTCTATTTTTATTACTTCTATTTCATACTATCAGCATCTTTTCCACAAATATCATTATGCAATATAATTATATATTAACAACTTCATCTCCATCCTCTTCATTATCTGTGAAATATCTATGAATTGTGCCTTATGTTGGCATTATCAGTATGCTATTAAATATATGAAATCATTATTTTTGTATTTATTTTCACTAAGATTTAATACATAAATCTTCAGTTACTGACTATTCTGTTTACAGGATGCCCTGCTCTTCACTTCTTTCTTCATTATGATCTGCTATTAGCCTTCTCACAGTTTGATCCTGCCTGCCATATTCCGATCTTATGAAATTCACCATTACTACAAATTGAAGCCTATAAATATGAATCATTTCAACCCTAACAATGTGGAATTGCCATAATCATCCTTAGAGTCCATAAAAAATTGTATGGAGTTATTTTATATTAAAGTGATATCATACTGAAATCTATATTTCTGTTTAAGTTTTCCTTCATTCCAACACCAGTATATGTTGGACACAATTTTCTGTTAACAGGATATTGTTAAACATATTATTTCCATTGAGCTGCTGGTAACCATGACATAGAATTTGATCATATCAAAATATCCACCTGAATCTCAATCATAGTATGACACAGAATACAATTTTATGGAAAACCAGTGTATTTCAAAAAGGTGGATTCATATCATCTAACTTGAGATATCATCTAACATAAGAACTCTTCACTGTGAGTTCCACATTGCTAGTGAATGTTTGTGTGTGGACAGATACATACATCACAATCACAGAATAATTGAAGTTTGAAGGTATGTCTGGAGATTGTCTGGTCCAAGCCCACTGCTCAAGCAGGGCTACCTGGACCCAGTTGCCAAGGACAAGTATCTCCAAGGAGGGAGACTCCCCAACATCCCTGGGCAACCTGTGCAAGTGCTCAGTCACCTTCACAGTAAAAAAGTGTTTCCTGATATTCAGATGGAATCTCCTGTGTTTTGGGCTGTGCCCATTGCCTCTTTTCCTGCCACTGGGCACCACTGAAATGAGTCTGACTCTGTCCTCTATGAAACCTTTCTTCAGGTATTTATACATATTAATGAGATCCCCTTGAGCCTTCCCTTCTCCATCCTCTCCTGGAGAGATGCTCCAGTTCCTTCATCATCTTTGTGACCCTTTGTTGGATTCTCTCTAGTACATCCATGTCTCTCTCACACACTGAGGAGCCCAGAACTGGACATAGTACTCCAGGTGTGGCCTCACCAGGGCTGAGGAGAGGGGAAGGATCACATCCTACCTTGACCTGCTGGCAATGCTTTGCCTAATGCAGCCCATTAGCTTTCTTTGCAACAAGGGTAAATGGCTGGCACATGTTCAACTTGGTGTCCATTGGGACCACCGGGTCCTTTTCTGCCACGCTGCTTTCCAGCTGGACAGCCCCTGACATATACTGGTGCCTGGGGTTTTTCCTTCCCACGTGCAGGACCTTGCATTTCTTTTTGTTTATCTTCATGAGGTTCCTGTCAGCCCATTTCTGCAGCCTCTCTGGATGGCAGCATGACCCTCTGTCCCATCAGCCACTCCTCCCAGTTTTGTGTCATCAGCAAACTTGTTGAGGATGACCTCTGCCTCATCATCCAGATCATTACTGAAGATGTTGATCAGGACTGGACCCAGTATTGACCTCTGGGGTACACAACTAAGCCTCCAAATAGACTTCATGTTACTGATCACCACTCTGTGGGTCTCTCCATTCAGCCAGTTTTCAATACACCTCACTGTCTGCTCATCCAGCCCATACTTCATCAGCTTCTCTTTGAGGATCTTATGGGAGATAATGTCAAAAGCCTTAATGAAGTCAAGGTAGACAATATCCAGTGCTGTCCCCTCATCTACTAAGCCAATCATTTCATCATAGAAGATTATTAGGTTGGTTAAGCATGACTTCCCTTTGGTAAATCCATGCTGACTACACTTGATGACTACTTTGTCCTTAATGTCCCTGGAAATGGTTTCCAGAATTAGTTGCTCACCTTCCCAGGGAATGAGGTAAGGCTGACCACCCTGTAGTTCCCTGGGTCCTGCTTCTTGCCCTTTTTGCAGATATAAACACATAAATGTCAATGTGTGTATACACCTATGTATATTTATATTTAATATGTATATCAGTTAGGGAATCAGAGATTGCTGTGATGGAAGCATTTAGAAGACTGGTGAATCAGACTTAGTTTCAAATTTCAAAACTGAATTGACTGGATTGACATTCATTAATGCATATTTCACACGGTAAGTCCTTAAGCATTATCAGTCACTATCATGCATAAAAAACTCTAATACTTAACAAACTCATCTTAAATAAGCTGTGATTGTACAATTCCACTGAGCAGAGGCCATAGCTACCATTAACACTATGATACTGGATTGTTCTTACCCATAGAGGCAGAAATGGCGGATCAAGAGGTCTTTGAGGAAGGAGGCTGGAACTGAAATGGTCTTCTGTCTTCATCATCTTTCCTCTCTGATCTTTGGTATTTATAATCTTTGCACTCCCCAAAAGAAAAGGGGGTGATCTCATCTGCTCCTGACACAATTTGTCTTATTTTTATGTTTGGATCTTATCTGTGTTTCACTAAGCATCTTTTCTGCTTATTCAGCAGGATTATTGGGGTTCCATCGAACACCTTTCCTGTTTATTATCACAGTGCTATCTTGCAGATTTTACTACTTACACTTAGTTTCCTGTATGCTGTTTGTTCATCTGTACTACAAGTTTCCCTTTTCTCCTTTTCAGTTACATACTAATTATACATTTATGTTTAACTGTATCACAAAATACTCATTGCTGGTTATGCAATTAGTATTATTACAAGGCTGGAAAATACTTAGATATTACTGTGTTTCTGAGTGGGTTGAAGACCAGCAAATATTGGGAAGGAAACTGTAAAGGAGAATGCTTCCCCTTGATTGCTCCCCTCTTTGTAGACTGAATACAGAATTTAAATCATCTGTATTTAGGTTCAAGATTGTATGAGGTTAACTCAGTAAGTCTGCAGATGACACCAAGTTGGGTATGAATGTTGATCTGCTTGAAGGTAGAAAGGTTCTACAGAAGGATCTGGATAGGCTGGATTGGTGGGCTGAGACCAACTGTATGAGGTTCAACAAGGCCAAGTGCCGGGTCCTGCACTTGGGTCACAACAACCCCATGCAATGCTACAGGACTGGGGAAGAGCGGCTGGAAAACTGCCTGGCAGAAAAAGACTGGAGGTGTTGGTCAACAGCCAGCTGAATATGAGCCGGCAGTGTGCCCAGGTGGCCGAGGCAGCCAACAGCATCCTGGCTTGTATCAGAAATAGTGTGGCCAGCAGGAGCAGGGAAGTGATTGTCCCCTTTACTTGGCACTGGTGAGGATGCACCTCGAGTACTGTGTTCTGTTTTGGGCCCCTCACTACAAGGAAGACATTGAGGTGCTTGAGTGTGTTGAAAGAAGATCAATGAAGCTGGTGAAAGGTCTAGAGAACAAGTCCTGAGAAGCAGCTGGGGGAACTGGGGTTGTTTAGTCTGGAGAAAAGGAGGCTTAGGAATTATTTCTTCACTGAAAGGGTTGTCAAGCATTGGCACAGGCTGCCCAGGGAAGTGGTTGCATCACCATCCCTGGAGGTATTTAAAAGGTGTGTAGACGTGGCACTTACGGACATAGTTTAGCGGTGGACTTGGCAGTAATTGGTTAATGGTTGGACTCAATGATCTTAAAGGCCTTTTACAACCTAAATACTTCTATGATTCTATGATTAATACTAACCTCCTTAGGAAAGTAAAAAAACCCAGATCTTAATTCTTGTCTCTTCTGTCACTGACTTGTTAAGGAACAAATCATGTATTAGGTCTTTCTCAGATCAGGGCATCACTCATGGATGTCACATATTCTGATTGTCACACAAAGATTTGCTAGGACAGTGACATGAGGCATAATCCAGCCTGCTTTGTATATAGCTGCTCTATAATCTTATGTTTATTGTACAAATCTCTTTTTGGCTTTAAGATCTCATTGTCATCTGTGTTTATGGCCATTTTCTGAAATGTTATTAAGTAGAACTTGTCAAAAATTTTCATCAGGAACATTCTTTTAACAGAAAAGGTATTTTCAACTGTTTCAAAAAGACTGTGCTTGTCTGATTTTTGACAAACAAACAAACCAACAAACAAAATTCTGAAATTCATATGTCATGGTTTAACCCCACCCAGCAACTAAGCCCCACACAGCCACTCACTCACTCCCCCCCAGTGTGATGGGGGAGAGAATCGGAAAGGTGAAAGTTAGAAAACTCATGGGTTGAGAAAAAGACAGTTTCAGAGGTAAAGCAAAAGCCGCACACACAAACAATGCAAAACAAGGAATTAATTCCCCACTTCCCATGGGCAGGCAGATGTTCAGCCATCTCCAGGAAAGCAGGGCTCCATCACGCCTAACGGGGACTTGAGAAGCCAAATGCCATCACTCTGAACCTCCCCCCCCTTCCTGCTTCTTTCCCCGGCTTTACATGCTGAGCATGACATCATATCATATGGAATATCCCCAGGGTCAGCTGGGGTCAGCTGTCCCGGCTGTGTCCCCTCCCAACTCCTTGTGCCCCCCCAGCCTGCTCGCTGGTGGGGTGGGGGGAGAAGCAGAAAAGCCCTTGGCTCTGGGTAAGCACTGCTCAGCAGGAACGAAAACATCCCTGTGTAACCAACACTGTCTCCAGCACAAATCCAAAACATAGTCCCATACAACCTACTATGGAAAAAAATTAACTCTACCCCAGTCAAAACAAGATCACTATAAAACTTAAAAAGTTTACATTGTAATCTCTTAGCCTTTTACCTAGGACAATGTGGAATTTGTTAATGTGTAAGTAACAAAACATGAAAGAAAAAACTACAAATTTGAAGATTTGGTAGTAACTACTCTCAACTCTTCCCTAGATTTGCTACCAGAACCATTAGTCCTTATAATGAGAGAACTACAGCAAAAGCAAGCATATTAATTCAGTCAGCCATAAGAAAAGTAGTTTTCACAATAAAATAGTCTGGCATACAACTGATTTATTTTTATAAACCAACTGTAAATCTCATATTCAGCTACAGTGATGAGTAACTTTGACATGAATACTAGGACTTGGAGAAAATGAGTACAACTATAAGTCATTTTGTGTAATGGAGAAAAAAAGCAGTTTAAGAGAACATTGCCATTCAATCCATGTTTCCTGCTTTGGAACTGAATGTATTACACAGCATTTGGAGAAGAACAGGAAACCATGAACCTATGACAATATTTCATTTTGTTGACAACATTTCCTCATTCCCTGACAGAATTGTGTTCATAATATGTTGTTTTATTCTTTAAATGAGAATTCAAACCGTATGTTAAAATATATTTTTTTAATTTTTTTAACATATATCCCTGACTCATGTGTGGGCTTTCTTTTTTTTTTTACTTTTCCATGCCAAGATGATTTATTTGTTTGCTTGTTTGTTTGTTTGTGTAATTATACTGGAATTAATCACTGTTAGAAAACTAAAGAGCAAATGTAGCAAAAAGGAGACCAAAGTAGGTGGTAGTTTAAGGGGTAATCAATGTCTTCAAAATGTATGGCAATTTCCCCTTCAGGCTGTGATATTCTCACTGCCTCACAGCTCTGCTAGAACTAGCAGTAAGTTAAATGAGGGGTTAGAAACTAACAAAAGCTATAGCAACTGGATGAGGCTTTCGGGATATATTAATATTCTTTGGGTCTCTTCTACTTCTAGTGATCTAAAAGGAATCAAACTTGAAGGCAGGAGCCAATCTGCCTTTCTTATGCAACTACCTCATGCCACAGCTTAGATGGATGCATGGATACCTAACTTTAACTGTCTTTTTCTAACTCCCTCTATTGTCTGGAGAGAAATAGGCACCTTAGGGGGCACCTCATTCTACCTAAATTAGACACCTACCTTAAAATAGGGTAAATTGTTCACTGGTGGTCTATTGAGTGCAGAAAGAACTGTGGTTGATTAGTTGTGTGCAGACAACAGAAACGAGGATTTAACTTATTTCTTCTTTAAAAATCTCATGCTTCTTGAAGAATTGTAAGGGGATTGTCACACGGTTGGCCACAGAGCAGGGGGTTCCTCCAGCAGCCCCCCCCTCAGGACTCAGCCCAGCCACGTCCCCCCCTCCTCTGGGGCTGGCAGAGGCAGAAGGTCCCTGCTGCAGCACACACACCGCACTCTCCACCTGCACCGGCACCTTCGACGATCTCCCCAGCACCCGCACGGACTCTCTGCCCGCCCAGCACCCCTGCCTGCATCCCGGCCCCCCTTACCCGCACCACGGGTCCCTGACTCATCGCCCAGTCCCTCTGGGTGCTCGCCGCACTCACGCAGCACTCACGCACTTATCCCACGGGCACCCCACTCTCGTGGGTCCCCCCGAAAACCAGCACGGACCCTCCAACCTCCCGATACCCCTGCCCGGACCCGCGGCCTCCTACTTCCCCGGCTGGTCCAGCTCGGGGTTTGCCAGCAAATCCACACACCCCCCCCACGCCCACCCGGTTTGGGGAAGGTACGGACACACACTCCCCGCAGCCGGCACCCGGCACACGGGCCATGACCCACAGTCCTGCTTCAGCTGCCAGTGCTGAGCCCCTCACTCACCTCACTCAGGCCTGTCCCTGCAGTAGCTGGTTTTTGAGACACACGTAGTTCCTGCCCCAGTGGCTGGATGTTAAAGACCCCACTGGCTCCAGTAGCTGACACCACAGGCCAGCTGTGGGCCACCACTCCTGGTCTGACCCCAGGAGCTGGCACCCAGTCCCTTCACACCAGTAATCCCCGGTAGCTGGCACTGAACCCTTATACACACACACGATAAGGAGCGAGATTACTCTTAGAGATTGTTACAAGAAGATTTAATAAGACAGGACAAACTGCAGTGATCAAGCATAGCGCTCAGACAAAGTGTACTGACTGGCCTTATTTTGCATGCAGCTGACCTCTTTTATACCATTTTCTGTCTACCCTGCTTTGTTCCTCTTTGCTCCCCCTTCCTCTACATGTTCTCCAATGGGTCTGTACAGCTCTTTCGATACCCACACCCCTCCCAGTCCGGGTGTCCCCTGCTTTACAGTCCTACCAGTTGCAAAGTCTGGCTTGATCTTCCTGGAATTGTCACCTGTAGCTTCTTGATAGCCCATCAATGAGTGTGAGTGGCAAGGTTTTTTTCTTGTCTCCATGTATGTTTTGTCACTTCTGTGCCTCTCGTTACCTCCCTTATCATTTGTCCCTCACGTTTATGTCCCTGTGTGTTCTTATTTATTATCCCTTTTCTTATTATCCCTTTTTCGCATTGAAAAAGGGCCTTGACCAGATAACCTTAAAGGAGCAGATGCTGGCTCTCCTTCCACTTGCCCTTACAGAGATCATTTTATGCATTAGCTACAGGGATTTTACTACTGAATCCACAATAAAACCAACCAACCAACCAACCAACAAAAAACCCCACCCTCCTCCCAAGCCAAAACGAGAAACAAACAAAAAAAACCCAACCCCCCAAAACTGTCACCTGGTTATCAGGCATTTGAGTATGGTAGTGTATTGGAGAAGTCTCAAAAGTGCCAAAGGAATAGTCACATGGTTAAAACAGCTATCTCAACTGCTCTCCATCAGATTGTTTGACCTGTCTTAATTCTGGTAATGCTCTATTCATCCACAGAACCTCAAGAATGTTTTCACGATTCAAGTGTATATATAACAGAATAAATGAATGACATGGCCACTGAAACATATGTAAACCTTTTCTAAGCACACAAAAAAGATTTTATGTTTTCTTATACTAACTTTTATGAACTATTTGTGTTCATCTCTGAAAAAATAGTCCTGCTAAACTGTAGGGCAAGTTCTTTGACATAAACTCTGGTGAGGACAAGCTTCTGAAACAAAATGTTTCTCATTTTCAAAAACAGATGTCAAAACAGGAGTACAAAAAAAAGGACTAAATTTTGGATTTAATTTTAAAGAGTTGAATAAATTAGCCTGCTTCAGAAAAATGAAAAAAAATATGACACACGCACCTCCCAAATCCAAACTCAGAAAACAGGATTCCTTACCCAAAGAATGGAAACCGAATAATGCAAAATGTTGCAGACAGAGAGCTTTTCTATTATGGAAATATTTCAAATTAGGTAGTGTTTCAAATTAGGTACTGTCTTGAAGTGTGTTTTTTTGCAGACTAAGGCAAACTGTCAAGATTCCTATATGGTGATATATACCTTGTAATCACAGCCCTCTCTGGTAGCAAGAGAATACATTCAGCATAATGAGAAATAGTCAGCTGTTTTAAGATTAAACTAAAAATGAAAGATAAGAGTGTATTTGAATATTGTTAGACTTACAGATATATGGCATGGTTCTTTAAGATTTGAAGATTCAATAAGATTTACTGAATTTATACATAGTGAAAGTGGTTCTGTGTATAGAAGCCTTTACATATCATTTAAAGGAAAGCTTAGGAGGGAAAAGCTGAGGGAACAAGGATGCAGCACTGCATTTGCTTTTTCATGTTAGCATGAATTTTCAGGTAAAAATGACCCAGAGGTCAGCAATAAAAACCTTCTGTTGTATTCTGTGATCTTTCAGGATCCAAGATGCACATCATTTAAAAAAAAATAAAAATAAAAAAGTCACATGCAAGGAAGAAAAAGAAAAGCAAAGAAAAACTTTAAATTGCACCAATGTATACTGATAAGTAGGCTGATGGTCGTTTTGTTTGTCTCTGTTATATATACAGAAAAACTGACAAGGGCTTTGGGTGCACCATATATCATTTCTGTCTGCTATATGCTGTAAGATATGTTCCTGCACTTTATTAAATAAAATGATAATGTGTGAACTATTGGCACACTTATTTCCTATAATTCTTTTGTTCTTTTTGATTGACTGATTGACTGATAACAGACATATCCACTCTACTTCAAATCTGAGGTTACTGTTACATTTGTTTGAAACTTTTAACAGTCAGGTCACTCAAGGAGCAAAGAAGTGGAAAATTATCATTTCTCTAGAATATTTTAGAAACATGTGCCGTGGAGTTTTGTCTTCCCACAAGCACATGCACTTTTATTATTACTGTTTTTCCAATGCCCAGAAGCAGTGATGGATGTTCTATGGAAAAAAATAGCACTAAAATTACCCATATATATTTACTGTCTCTAGGATGTTCCCACTGGAACACAGAAGTAGAATGTATAAGCAAAAGATAAGGCGATACTAACGGTCATCTTGGCATCCTCATTTGTGAAGATGTTTCTGTCTATTTTATACTTCTTTTGTGTTGTCTCTCCTTTTAAAGTTTCTCTTCCCAAGGCCCTCATGATTTACCTGCGTCATGGTCTCAGCCCAGCCAGCAGCAAAGCACCACGAAGGTGCTTGCTCACTCCTTTTCCCTGGTGGGATAGGGAAGAGAAAATATAAAGAAAAGCTCGTGGGTCAAGACAAGGACAGGGAGGGATCACTCACCAATTATGGTCACAGGCAGAAGACAGGTTCAACTTGGAGAAAAAAAAAAAAATCAATTTAATTTACTACCAATCAAATCAAAACAAGGATAATGAGAAGTAAACCCCAAATCTTAAAGCACCTTCTCCCCACCCCTTCCTTCTTCCTGGGCTTAACTCCACTCCCGGTTTTCCTCTACCTTCTCCCCTCAGTGGCGCAGAAGGACGGGGAATGGGGGTTGGGGTCAGTTCATCACACGTTGTCTCTGCCGCTCCTTCCTCCTCGGGGGAGGACTCCTCACTTGTCCCCTGCTCCAGCGTGGGGTCCCTCCCACGGGACACAGTCCTCCACGAACTGCTCCAGCATGGGTCCTTTCCATGGGCCGCAGTCCTTCAGTCCCAGGCTGCCCCAGCACGGACTTCCCCAGGGAGCGGCGGCCATCTTGGGGGGCATCCTCCCCCTGCTCTGGCGTGGGCTTCTTTCTCCCTGGGCTGCAGGTGGGCCTCCGCTCCCCCGCTCCCCTCCGCGGGCTGGGGGGACACAGCCTGCCGCCTGGTCTCCCCACGGGCTGCGGGGGCATCCCCTCCTTCCTGCCTGCCCTCGGGATCTGCACAGGGGTTCCTCTCCCATCCTGATCCCCCAACTCCCGGCAGGTTTCCCCTCTGGAATCTGTTCTCCCAGAGGCGGGGCCCGCCCCCCGCCCGGGGAGCTTCCAGCAGCTTCCAGCAGGAGCCGGCCCTGCAGCCCCCTGTGAGAGACTGAATTGTTATCTTGAGCTGTTTGTCTCAAAGATTGTTTGTTGTGAGAGACTGGACTATCATCTCAAGCCATGTGTCTCAAGGATTGTTTGCTGTGATAAGCCACTTATCCCGGAGATGGTTTGTTTAAGCAGGGCAGTCCTCTGTCCATAAGGACGATTACCAGGCCATTGAGGCATCCAGGGGAGGAGACAGGCTGGAGGCAGCGAAGAATGTGGAGACTACCATTTCATGGAAACTGTAGTCTTTGAGATAAGATACTGGTTTCTGGTATTGATCACATGAAGGTCGTGTGATAGACGAAACCTGCAGTGCGTGAACAGTGCATAAACAGTACCTATGTGCACACATCATCGAACCATGCCCTATAAAAAACCATGGAGACAAGCCGTGGTGTGCACCCATCACCAAAGAATTGAAGACTGAGGACCAACGGGACACCGCTGGATCCATGGTGGTGACTATCCTTGCAACTCTATCCTGACTGCTTGCTTGATTTCTGCCTTTTCTTCCATTCTATCCTATCACTACTATTTTCTACTTTTGATAATAAAAGCTCTTTGGGTTTATGGCATTCGACCTCATTTGTGTCTTAATCTCACTCTTGGGATCATATTGAAACCTTCCCCAACACTGGATTGGGACACGCGCTCCCCTGCTACCAATAACCCCACCACGCAAACCCAATACAATAGCTGATACAATTGTTTTTCATATCTTAAACACAAGATAAACTGTTGTAGGTAGAAGATAATTTCACCCTCCTTTCCCCATTTACACTCACCAGTGTGGGGCAAGGGTATCTATACTGGCTTAGCAACCTTAACCAAGATTTAAATTATTGCATTAAACGTTACTATTGAGGAGGATTTAACATACATACATGGTCAATTATGGTAATTCAGCTCATTGGTTCAGTATTCATCAGTGCACTGACCTCAAACTCGCTGTTTCCTAATAGCTACACATGTAGAACATCTTCAGTTTATTCTTCTGTTTCCTGCTGCATATTTACAGTATAGTCCATTCTCCTTCCACAAGGAGAAGGAGATAACAAAAAATGCACAGCTAGAAAAGATCAGTTAGAAAGTTAGCATCTTATGATTTGGAAATGTCTATATGTATTTACTTCCTTAAAGTTTCTTTAAATAACTTTGCCAAGTTGTGAAAGCTTATCCTGATGAATGAGCATGATGGATGATGAATGATGGAATTAATCTTGTTTGGTTTTAGAATCATAGAATCATTCAGGTTGGAAAAGACCCTTGAGGTCATCGAGTCCAACCGCAAACCAGACACTACCAAGTCCACCACTAAACGTGTCTCTAAGTAAGTGTCATGTTTACAAGCTAATAAGACTCTAAAATACTTTAGGAGAATCGCTGAAAACATCAACTACATATTTCATTGTTTACTCTTAAAAACATACTATTTTACCATCTCCCTACCTACATATAAAGCAATGTTCTTCATCTTACCAGGGATATCATCCTGATCAGTAATCTGAATGATAATGTTTCAGAATGAATGATTGATTTTTCTCAGTATCTCTACATTTACCTAAAAATGTACACTATATTCTTAAGTAATTTTGAATGCCATTTATTTCAGCTAGCTTCAAATGCCTGAAGTTAGATGTCTGGTTTAATTCAGTTTTCTAGCCTTTTTCTATGCTCAGAGGACAATTTGTTTCCTTCAGGGAAGAGATTAAATCCTAAGAGAAGTTTAAGATATGTGGAAAGAATTTTGGCAGCAAGTATCATGACAACATATGACAATAAAATTTGCTTTGGTTACAAAAAAGATTTTTTTATATTGCTGTAATTGTGTTATAAAATGTCTTACATTTCTATAAAGCCCCTCAGGTTTAATACCTAATCCTGAACAGGATTTCTTTCACAAGACTAGAGAAAATAATTTACACAACTTTGGTGCCAATGATGCTGCTGGATTCCCTGTCCCACATATGCATTTCAAATGTAATTAAAAAATAGCACTTTCTGTAACTGCATTACCTTAAAAACCCCACAAAATCACACTGGGGTTTGAGATCAGCTGTATTCTTGGTAAATTCTAGGGATCACAGAAGACTGCCTGTCTGCAAATCCTTTAGCAATGTTTATTTCCTATACCTTAATCAATATACAGTAGGAAAAAAATACTTAGATAGACAGAAAAGTGATTCTGACAGAAGACAGACAAGTCATGCTGAGAGAAAGAAATGTTGAATATACAAAAGCAGCTAGAAATATCTTATATTTCTCTCACTCTTTAGCAAGACAATAGAGGGAGACACCACATGGCACAAAACTCTCCGATGTTTATTTTAATACTGTCAAGAAGATTTTTAAAGCCTGGGCATGTTTTATTTTGTGTAGTCCTTAGGCCTCTAAAACAGAGAAGAAGCAACTTTCACTCAATGTGGAAAAAAATAAAATAAAATAAAAAAATTAATAGTAACATCTAGAATTTTTCCTGGCACTTTTAAGCAGTTCCTTCAAAGTTACTGCAATAATGATTAACACTGCAATGATGGTGTCTGTTAGTTTCACAAAACTAGAAAGAATTTTACATGATAAAGACTTTCTGCAGTTACATATCATTTAATCACACGTGGCAGTAGCCAGATGTTATTAAAACAAATGTCTAGTTCCTTTGGGTAACAGCAGAACTTGTCTACTTTTAGACAATGACAAGATTTTGTTCTTTCATTTATTATGGATTTATGGAAATTTCATCAAGGATTTTTTATTTAAGTTCCCTCTGAATTAAACTTTACTGGCCATCAAATAAAAATCTTGAGATTAACTAGCATTCTGAAGTCTATATTCATAAATTTCAATTTAAATGCTGCCTCCATTTTAGTTTTCTAAAAAATGTTGTTAAAAATAAAATAATTTATTTGAGTGAGAACTAGATGAAAATATCTCCGATCTACTGATAATTATCAGGAAGAAACTTATGTTTTCTCGGTATCATCATGCACAATAGCAAGTGTAAGTTACTGTTACCCATCATCTGCTCTAATAAAACTGAACTTTAAAAAAAAAAAAAAAGGACTGGGGGGAAACAACCTCTGTAAGGAAATTAAGGAACTGGTGGGGATTTTAACTGGACTAAAATAGACCATAATTTGAAATTATTTGGCTTGATCTAGCAAAAAAATACTAAAGCTTAAAAAGTCAATCCCCCACCACCTTTAAAATATATTAACTCATTGCTAAGAAATTAATTTCCTACAATAAATTTATTTTCCTGTCAGTCTTAGGAGGGAGCAGTACACCTTTTTCTGCTGTTGTGTACTGACTTAAAAGTAGTTCTGCTAAAGAAACTTTATTTGGGGTGAAGTAGGTATCAGAAATTGTTCCTACATTTGAATGTGGTAATTTACAGCAACGAATAGTGCTTTGCTGGGAAGGTTTCCTGAGAGTTACCTTCTTGGAGACCGTTACTTGAGTACAGCAGATCACATACAGGTATTATTACCTTATTACCCATACCTACAGGATAAGCATGAACGCAATCTATAAAGCTGGAAAACTTATCTACAGGTGGTGTAACTGACAGCAGCTGAGAGGTTTCACTTAGAAAATTAACATTAAAGGTTCTTGGCAATTCCCATCTTCTTTTGTGTTTCTAAATGTATTCATAAATCTCCAGAGGCTACTTAAAAAAAGTTTTGTGAAAGCTAAATTGAAGGTTCTGTCATTTGTGTCATTGTTTTGACAACCCAAATCAAACATTTGTTTGAATGGTAATGGTGAAGACTTCCAATTCTTAAAATGATCCCCTAGGGAAAATGATTAAATTGGCTTTTTAAAGCAGCTCTTCAGATATTGATTATATAAAGACAGAAAAAGTAAAAAGATGGAATTCAAATTCCTTTTTTCATTAACACATGTTCTTAGCCCTTGTATTCTAGTAGGTGGGATTAATGTATAATATGAATTATTAATTGTTTTTTAAATAAATTGGGAGAGGCACTTAAAAGAGTGTGGAAGAAAAAAAATTAAGTGCTCTAAGTTTTTGTGTAATTGGCAAGGAAAGGAATTATTTAAATTAGCTTGAATTTTTCTTATCATTTTATAAACAAAAAGTCGATTTGTTTTTACAAGAGAGAAAATGACACAAGCAACTGGAAAAAGAGCTAAACTGGCCAGAAACCAGCATCACCTTCATTGAAATATCTGGGAAATTATCATTTAATGCAGTTCCTGCTGCCTAAGTCGTCTACCAATGCCATGCTTGTACGAAATAGGTATGCAAGGGATCCTTGGCCATACCAGACTTTAGCAGGAATCTAGACGGCTACAGAAGAAACATCTACATCTCAGTTAATTACTTTAGGTGACCTTAATATTCAAGGAAGAGAAGTAAATTCTTCAGTCATTATTCTTGCAAGCTGTTTTAGATATGTAAGTTAATATAAAACATATAAGCTGGTATATATAGTATCTTAAGTTGGTATAAGTATAATTTTCTCTATTGGCTGTAAAGGAAAGCTATGGTGGTTAGCTCAATGTCACAGATGTCTGTACTTTAGATCCAATGTGGATTGTTTAGATGAATCCACGTGCCATAGCTCGCTGAGATCCACAACCTGTGTTCTCTCTGTCTTAGATCCTGTCCCTCAAAGCTGATTCCAAGGTCAGCTTTTTAAGAAACTAGGTCCCTTCACAGCATCACAAACACTCTGTGAATTATCAGCTGTGAGCTTACAAAAAGATAAAAAAAATTGCAACCAGGCTAGTCAGTGACAGGGATATGCCAGACTCATAAATACACATACTGTGATCTTCACAGCAAGACCAAAAATTCCAGGCCTTCTTTAATTACAAAATGAGAAAGTCTGGAGCTGTTCTGCTGTGTTTTTTAGGCACCAGATGTCCTGGAAAGAGAAAAAGAGTTTAGAAGCAAGAATGTTTAAAATAAATTATGAACAGGAAGAAAGTATATACTCACACATGGCTTATTAAGTCACATAAGGCTCATCATTCTGAGGTTTCAAAATACCATCTTAACTATAGTTAATCACACAATTAAACAATGTTGCAGTGTCTTCTTTTTTGTTAGTGTAGATCTTTATTCAAAACATATGAAAGTAAATGAAAAAATAGATATTGATTTCCCTGGGTTTAAGACCAGATTCTTTGAGCTGTATTTTAATATAAAAGTTTCTTATTTTTTGTACATTATACACACTGATGAAAGATCAAACTGAAATAATCAAAGAAATAATATTTTTATATGATTTTTCCCCCCCTGGAGCCCATAGGATACTATCTTTTCTCTTCCGCTCTGTGGTTTGAACTCATGGCCCCAAAGTAAAAAGAAGACTTTGTTTATTTTGGGGGCTAGAAAATACGATGTTGTTATTCCTAGTGCAGTCATTTTATTGGCCTGACAAAGAAGGCCCTCAGGACTTGTCTGTCCTGTCTGAGTTTGAGCTAATAGTTTTAACTGTTACAGTAAGTATCTGGGAGAATGTGACTATTTCCTAACTTGGCTTGGCTTAGCTCTGTGATTACCCTCCACAGAAAAGGTCTGACAATCCTATGTAATCACTAAGAAAAAAAACATTAGCCCTTTATAGTGTTTTGGGAAACTATTATGCTGCTATAACTAATAGCTAAGTGGTGCCAAGTGTTTGATGGAAACCAAGGGAAAACAAGAGCAGGCAAGCAGACTGTGTTAGGAAAATCTATGAAAACAGTTCCAAGTGGACCCAAGAGTGAGGTCAACTTCCACGATGAGGTCCATGGTGGAGCAGATCTCCACCTGCAGCCCACGGAGGACCCCATGCCGGAACAGTTGGATGCACCTGAAGGAGGCTGCAACCCTGTTGGAGGCCCGCACTGGAGCAGACTTCTGGCAGGACCTATGGACTAGAGGGGAGAGGAGCCCAAGCTGGAGCAGGTTTTTTGGAAGGACTTGTGGTCCCACGGGGGACCCACGCTGGAGCAGTCTGTTCCTGAAGGAATGCAGCCCATGGTGTCCTGGTTTCAGCTGAGATAGAGCTAATTATCTTCCTAGTAGTTGGTAGGGTGCTATGTTTTGGGTTCAGTATGCGAAGAATGTTGATAACACTGATGTTTTCAGTTGTTGCTGAGTAGTGTTTAGCCTAAAGTCAAGGATTTTTAAGCTTCTCATGCCCAGCCAGCGAGAAAGCTGGAGGGGCACAAGAAGTTGGCACAGGACAGAGCCAGGGCAGCTGACCCAAACTGGCCAATGGGGTATTCCAGACCATGTGACGCCACATCTAGTGTGTAAACTGGGGGGAGTGGGGGCAGGGGAAATCGCCGCTCAGGAACTAACTGGGCGTCAATCGGCGGGTGGTGAGCAATTGCATTGTGCATCACTTGTACATTCCAATCCTTTTCTTATTGCTGTCATCATTTTATTAGTGTTATCATTATCATTATTAGTTTCTTCTTTTCTGTTCTATTAAACTGTTCTTATCTCAACCCATGAGTTTTACTTCTTTTCCTGATTTTCTCCCCCATCCCACTTGGGGGGGTGGAGTGAGTGAGTGGCTGCATGGTGCTTAGTTGCTGGCTGGGGTTAAACCATGACACATGGGAGGGACCCACACTGGAGCAGTTTGTGAAGAACTGTAGCCTGTGGGAAGGACTTATACTGGAGAAGTTCATGGAGGACTGTTTTCCATGGGAGGGACGCCACGCTGGAGCAGGGGACAAGCGAGGAGTCCTCCCCCTGAGGAGGAAGGAGCAGCAGAGACAACACGTGATAAACTGACCATAACCCCCATTCCCAGTGCCCTTTCTCATTACCCGACTCTGATTTGTTTGGTAATAAATTAAACTATTTTCCCCAAATAGGGTCTGTTTTGCCCATGATAGTAATTGGTGAGTGATCTCCCCCTGTCCTTATTGCAACACACATGTCTTTCATTATATTTTCTCTCCCCTGTCCAGCTGAGAAGTGGGGAGTGATAGAGCGGCTTTGGTGGGCACCTGGCATCCAGCCAGGGTCAACCCACCACACCTGGCTAAGGCAAAACTATGCCAGGGACTGTTCTTAACAATTGAACATTATAGAGAATTGATTTCTTGGGACTGGCAAGTGGTAATACAGATTTCACTTAAACATTTGATCTACCTATATACTTACATATTTCCTTCATTACATATTTAAATATTGTCCCATCACAATAAATGAACACCTCTCCATCACCTATGTAATTAGCTGCTTTGCATAGTAGAGAAGTGTATTTATATTTACTGTATTTCCATGATGGAGAACTAAGGCACAGAGGGTAAGGCAAAGATCCAGTTATATGCTTAAACTACATTTACTTACCTGTTTGAATGTGATTCAGCAAACAACTCTGATTTATACATGGTTTTAATTATATTAGATATGTTAATTAAGTAATTGCTCATGTGTTTTAATCTGAAAAGCCTTAAATAGAAGTATTAAACCTCTTTTTTTCAGAATAGATGTAAGTAAACACAGAATAACTCAAATATATGGAAATTGACACTCCCTCCTATGTCCAGACAGCCTAACGGTCCAGTTCCAGAGGGTGCGTACACACTTGGGGTTTCTGTTCGTGTCCTTTTATCATTTCCTTGACCCTCCTTTGGGTGGGCACTCGAACTCATTAGGCTAATTAAGTGGCATGGGCGGTTTTGTGCTTTCAGAACCTTCAGGAAATGGGTCGGTGGGCTTGGGGGTCATTTGTGGAGTAACTTCCCCTTCCCTGTAGACATGACCATTGTTTGATCTTTGACCATGCATGGTGATCTGCCCCGCTCAGCATATCTGAACAGCGAGCTGCACATCCTCCGGCATGCCCTCCTCATCCTGGTCCTGTTGCTGATGTCCTGTGCTGATTTGCGTTGATCTGATCGGCTTCTTTTCACCTGTGGTTCCTTGTTATGCAGGGTTCGTTGTTATGTTCATTGTTATGCAGAACTTGCCCTACCACAATGTTTGAGACATTAACTCTTTTAGTCTCTCACAGAGGGGCTACATGCCTACACTTAGGTGAAACACAGTATAGCTTTTGTGGCTGCACTTTTTTTTTTTATTGAAAAGTTGTTATTTCCAGCAGCATAGTAGCAATCTACAGATTCCTTGGTTCATACCCATACACATATTCATATGAAGCTCAACTATGTGAAGCACTCAAGCATGTAATTGACTTAAATAGGGAATGTTGACAAGCATTAAGCTATTTTCTAAGTAGGAGTAGGATTATACACATTCTTAAAACTAAGAACATACTCAAGTGCATTGAATCAAGTCTGAAAAGGGGACAGTACAATTTGCTGACTCATCAGCAGAACTTACTGAAGTATTCAGAGGGGTTTTTTCCCCCCCTCTTTTCTTTTTAAATGCTTTATTCAAATGCTAATTAGGTTTGTCCCTGCTCTGCTTTCTGGAGTTTATAGCTTGAGTTTTCATTACAGCATATTCAGCCTATTTCAGGTAAGAAAATTAATAGCTTTGAAATCTTTAAGTCTGAATAGTCTTTAAATTGATTTATCACAGTCCTTTTTGTATGAGGATGATCTATTCACACTGGCAAACAGTTGTCTGTCTTGCCTACACTTCTCTATTTAAACAGAGTAACTTTCCTTCTCTGAGAGTTAAAATCCTAAAGAATGTTTCCTATCCACATTGCCTTGTAGCTGTCCATATTGTAGAACTGATCTCAGAATCTCCTTATCCAATCTGTTCCCCCTCTGATAAAACAATTTAAAATTCATAGGAGAGATACTCCCAATGAATGTATTGCTCACAGCACTAAGGAATCTTTTTGACTCTCCCAGTTTTGCCCTCTGCCATTAAGCATTAGTAAAACAAAGCAGAACAGTTTTCTTAAGAAAAACAAGAGCACAATTAATCCACATTGTCTTATTTCCTCTTTTTCACAGGGACAAATTACTCAGGAAATGTAAGGTCTAAATTCAAGTCTGGTGCAGTGAGAATTCAGTTTCTTATCCATTAGTGTTTTCCTAGTCACTAGCCTATTTATCCAGGCCTCCAATTTTCATATTGGTTAGATTTTTTCTGGAGGAGTTAGAGGCAAGTGAAGTTTCTAGGTTTGTCCTTTGGCTGTGTTTACAGCATTGACAGATGCTTTCCATGTTTGTATCCTCATCCCTGGGTATGAGTGAGCTCACAGCTGAGCTGTGCCTGGATCCGGCTTCTTCCTGTTCCTCCCCAGATGCCCCAATTCTTTCAGAAGGAAACAAAGAAATCCTAGTATATAAGAAGTCATTGCTCTAGTAAATTCCTCTCTGAATGTCTGAAAACCAGCACTGCAGGCAAAAATGTGGCATACACCTGCCCCATACTTGGGACACAGCTAAGATGTGTACTCAGACAGCAGGATGACTGAGCACACAGCAGAGCAAACAACCTGCAGTGCAAGCGCAGGTAGTCAGCACCTAAATATCAGAACTGGCACCTAACATGGTAATTATAAAACCTAACACAATGATATAAAGGATGCAGTTGCCTTAAAAGATCAGGGGTTTTGTTTTGGTTTGTTATTGTTGTTGTTGTTTCTGGGTGAAATTCAGAAAAGTTGCTTTAGAGTCCCACCTCTGTAAAAAGTGAACAAGGAGGTTTAGGGGGTTTTGACTGGATGAAGAGCATCTAGTGCTTCTATGAATAGCAGAATCCTTGAAGGTACATTCATCACTGGCAGCTACTTAGAGAAAAACAAGAATAAATGTGGAAAAAAGAGAATCTCAAAGAAAACAGTCCTCCTCTGGGTTTGGTGATTTACTCAAGGTTTCAGAATAGTGACCCAGTGACTGACTTCAGTTTACTATATCCTTCCCAGAGTAGCTATGTACTATTGTTTTTGAAAAGAACTGACAAATTATTTCTCTTCAGAAAACACAGCCAGAAAAGAATCATTAATTATATTGTTTCTCATTTTTTATATAATAGTTTACCAGTTAGAACAACTGTTTGGAAAGTGGGTTACATTGATTCAGTTCTTGCTTTATTTTGAGTTGAGATGATCAAATTTGCCTTTTCTATGAGACTCTTTTAATAACTAGATTTTTTCCTGGGCTTTTTTTTTTTTTCCCTTCTTCTCTTTGGCATTGCGTTATAATGCAAAAAGTAGTTCGAGAGTCATCGGGCAATGGGAGAGGGGGAGAGGAAGAAGGAAGGAATGAAAGATTCTGATATTTTAGGCTGATGACAAGGGCATTCACCTGAAAAATTTCCTATGGGTTTTGGTGAGTAATACCAACTAGCCTCTTGCTTGTTTTAAAAGGAAGAGGAGTGTAGTCATTTAATCTTATCAGCCAAATCAGAGGTTTTCTTTGACAGACAGAGGAGAAACTGCTCTCTGTTCTTGAATTTACTCTTTCAAATCATTATAAATGCCTAAAGGTTTGTTGTGTTATATTCTGTAACACACTTCTTGGTGCCCACTGTACCCTGGAGCAGCTTGATTAAAAGCAGGCTAGATGACAAAACAGTGAGGGAATTTACGACAACAGCATTAACCTGAGCAGTATGGAGCAGTTGTCCTCAAGCCCTCAGGGATTAGCTCTAAAAGATAAGAAAGAGCAGCTGGATATAGCCTTAAAAGGGTCAGAGTGCAGTAAGTTATTTGTTATGGAAAGGGAAAATATTTGGTCTAGCTGCATTAACAGCACAGCTAGGAAAGGAAAAAAAGATGGGTTTTAACTGAAAATGAAGGTTAAGGTAAAAAGAGTTTAAACTGGAAAATCTTGTTATGTTTTGCAAAGCAGAAGTAGATGGAAGAAAACAAAAACAAAGTATTGTCATCTACTCATGAGTAAGTAAAATTCTAGAGCAAAACATGTATTTATATGTATCTGGATACAAACAAATATGTGTTCACTAAAATCAATTTGTATTACCTAAGTTGTCCCATGATAATATGTATTAACACAGAATTATATCTGCTGCTATGTGCCTGTATAATAATATGATAATGCCAAATAATAATTTTAAAGACCAGATATGTTACTGTTACTTTTCCATGATACGATAAAAATTAGGAATATAATCTAATGTATTTTTCAAAATAAATATTGATTATTGCATATGGTAGGAGAGGAATGGTGTTCACTGACATAAGTGTTGTAGGGAAGGAAAACTAAGGCAAGAGTACATACCAGAGCTTTCAAATAATGAACAGATCTTGGGACTGTAGCTGAAATAGTGTGGTCTTTGGAAATGGGAAGAAAAGCAGAGAAAGGTCAAACAACTGGCAAGCTTCTTGAGGAAACTGGACCATCTATCTAAATGTGGAATCTTTGATGGACAAGAAATAAGCAGTGAAACTACTCAGCCACTCTCTTCCTTGCACCCTAAAGTATTCTCATACCATTGGTCAGGCAACAAAATTTAGAGGCAGCTAATCCATGATGTCCATTCTACCGTGGATTCTCTTCCCTATAGGACTTATCCTTCCCTGTGTGAGAGAATATAGTTTGTTATTGACTACTACTGGACCCAGAGTTCCCAGTAAGAAGTGCTAGACCATTACAACTAACTTACAGGAAATTTTTGAAAACCTTGCCAGAAAATGTTAGAAGACTTCTATTAAAAGAGACATCAACCCTTTAAGATAATAACTAACAGTTCTTTAGAAGGAATCATAACACTGGTCATCTAAATGCAGCTCAGTTTTTCCCCTTCTTCTCCTTTCATCAGCAAACTTAACAGCTGGGGCCTCATGCAGGACACACAATTGACAGATAAAGGACTCAGATGCCAAGGTCTAGAATAAATTTTTTAACAGCAACATCTGTGTCTGTCGCAAAGCCCTTGGCTGATTTCTTGGCTGGCTGTTTGGCTGCCTCTGCTTTGTCTGTGACTCCAGTGTTGGCTATGCTAATGGCCATGTAATGGCCCCTGGTGCCCTCTTGGGGAATTAAACTGCTGATAAACTTGCTGGCTTGCCTTGTCCCTGGGATCTTTTTTTAGCTTTGAGTGACCTGCAGCTGGAGGGGTTTGTTCCTTATTTGAGAGGAAGGCCCCTGAACAAATGCTCACAAGTTCAGTGTATGCAAGGCCAACTGATGCTGCCAAAGGAATATTTTGCAGTCTGCTGTAAAGTCACATTCTTTTTAGATATAACATCTCCTCAAGCCACTGGAAATACTAAAGATGTCAGAAAGCGAAAAATTCTGCAAAGCACAGACTGTGGATCATCATTCACTTTAGTGTGTTATGCATTTCAAAACAGAGAGTTCATTATCCTACAGAACATATGCCTAAGTTTGTCCCATGAAGAACAGTTTCTAAAAGGGTGGTTGGCTCATCAGAAAGCAGGGTAGGTAACTCTTTATTGGCAAAAGTACAAGCTTATGCTTTTGTTTTTATTACAAGAACTCCCTAAATAGATCCTAAGCCCCAAAGGACATTTGCATGTATTTAAACTTAAGTGTCCTGTGAACACTCTTTCGTTCTCTGCCTGTAGTTACCCAGACTGTCTGGCTTTGCCATGGGCTCGTAATGACTATTCAACTGAATTCTAGCCAAAATACTAATATTCAGTTTCTGCAGACTTACTTTTCAAATGCATTCTTGAAGATGAATACTAAAGACAGGGCAATGTTCTTTGCCTAGGAGAAATCCTGCTCCCTTTATGCACAGAAATACAGTAACCCCTCAGGGCCTGATTGTTCAATTCCCTTGGGTTTCTTTATGCATTTTGGTCATATAAAATGCTTGCAAATATAGGAAATGTTGCCAACAAGGAATATTAGGGCATACGGAGCAGGTCAATGGAGTGGCTGAGAAAAGGGTGTGTGACTGAAAGCCTCAAGCTATTGGAAACAGAATGAAACAACAGTGTTTGCACAGCTCTAATTGTCTCCAAGATTGGTCAAGCAGGGTTTTGGCTTGCCTCAGAGTACAATTTCTTCCACAGAGGAGAAATAATAATAAAACAAGAGGATTAAACTCAGTAACTTCATTGGGATACTTTAAACTGGCAAAAGAAAAAAAAAAGAAAAAGAAAAAGAAAAAGAAAAGATATATGTGGAGGGGAAGAACACCAAACAAAAAAGCAGCTTTGAAAATCTAATTCTAATATCTAATACCTAATGATAGATGTCTAATACATCTAATGCCAGACACAAAGGTGAGATTGGCTCAAGATTGAGGTACTTAACTCTTAGGTGTCCTCTGTCCTAGGTTAGATACCTGATATATAGGCTAATATTATCTATTAAATGCAAGGAAAGATTGATGCATCTAAGAATAAGATTCACAGATATCAATGACAGGCAGCTAGGTAGTTTTTATATAGTTACCAGTTATAAACACTGTGCAGATGTGGAGGGCCTACATTGGACTCCTTCCAGAGAGTTAGGTTTTTCAAACAAGATTAGCGTGAAATAATGCTTTGTTCAGAATGACAGTCATATTCCAGACCTAATTGCTTAAGCCAAGCAAAATTTTTCCTTTCAGGAAGAATAAGAGGAAGGAAATATATTCAATATGTTATGAAGCAGTGTCAACCAAGGGTCTTCTAAATGATCACCTACTTAAACTTCAAAATCTGTCTCATACTTCCTGATACAGACTTTTATTTATTTAAATATTTTATGCAAATTCTAATGTTGTTAGTGCATAAGATTGAAGGAAAATAATTTCAAATTATTTTGTATTCATTGGTTACGATGCTCTCACGAGAGCTAAGGAATCCAAATATGTGATCTAAGGCAAGCAAAGTGTGAGTTTGGATCTGTAATGACTCTCTTGGGTACTGAGATTTTGTACCACCAGAGAGGACACTGTAAACACTTTCCTTCTTCTTTTGTGTCAAACTGGGTCTATGCTAACAATGACTACTAGCTTCATATCCACAGGTGACACAGTAGTGACAGAACTGCAAGAAAACCATAAGAGTTTAGATGGACAATGAGCATTCTATTTTCACAATATTCCTTGGTAACTTTCTGCTGACATTCATATTGCTAATACATTATAGAAGTGGGATAAATTATCTCTTGCACTATTCATTATATGGTTTCTAATTTACCTTCTTTAAATAGTATTGCCAGCAATTTCATGCATCAACAGATGTATGGACTGGTAAGAATATACCAACTATCTATTCAGGAAAGATTTTTCTTAACATTGTTACAGATCAGAAGATTTTTTTTTTTCTTTTTCTTACAACAGATGAAGTTTCATCTAAAAGGACAAATGGAAGGAATATCTTCTGGGATGTATAAAAATAGATCATATCAAGTGCTAGAAAATATACTTTGAGCAACTATCATACATTCATAAATTAGATTTGGGATTTTAGATTTTAGATTGGTAGGTTTAGATTAGATATACTAGTTAGTAAGTTCTCCCCAGACTTGTTAATTTGCATGATTCTGTTGTTTAACATTCTATTTATATTACTGCCATTTAGAAAACAGTTGACTTTTATAACAGCTGATGCAACAGTTTTCTTAGAAGGGCACATTACTGTACTGTAGCATGGTCCTAATAGCAACAGTATGAACTTTTGAATACCAATATAAAATAACACCGATATACTGATGATGGATATCTGTAAAACCAAATAACAAGTTAAAAAAAAAAAAGCAATATGAGTGAAAATATGCTTCTTTTAAAAAGAAAAGGGAGAAAATAATATTTTAGAAACTGTACAAATTTTAATAACAAGCTTTAGCTCTTTTGCTGTCTTTTAATAATGTGTTTTATCGGAATTTAGGAGGGATCATAAACATAGACTCATAGAATCATTTGGGTTGGAAAAGACCTTTAAGATCTTCAAGTCCAACCATTAACCTAACACTGCCAAGTCCACCTCTAAACCACGTCCCTAAGACCCATGGCTAAACATCTTTTAAATACCTCCAGGGATGGTGACTCAACCAGTTCCCTGGGCAGCCTGTTCCAATGCTTGATAACCATTTCCATGAAGAAATTCTTTCTAATATCCAGTCTACACCTCCCCTGGGGCAACCTGAGGCTGTTTTCTCTCATCCTATCACTTGCTACTTGGGAAAAGAAACTGACTGCCACCTCGCTACAACCTCCTTTTATGTGGTTGTATAGAGCGATAAGGTCTCCCCTCAGCCTCCTTTTCTCCAGGCTAAACAACCCCAGTTCCCTCAGCCGCTCCTCAGAAGACTTGTGCTCTAGACCCTTCACCAGCTTCTTTGCTCTTCTCTGGACACGCTCCAGCACCTCAATGTCTTTCTTGCACTGAGGAGCCCAAAACTGAACACAGGACTCGAGGTGCGGCCTCACCAGTGCCGAGTACAGGGGGACAACCACCTCCCTGCTCCTGCTGGCCACTCTATTTCTGATACAGGCCAGGATGCCGTTGGCCTTCTTGGCCACCTGGGCACACTGCTGGCTCATTCAGCCGGCAGTCAACCAGCATGCTCAGGTCTTCCTCTGCTGGGCAGCTTTCCAGCCACTCTTTCCCAAGCCTGTAGCACTGCATGGGGTTGCTGTGACCCAAGTGCAAGACCCAGGACGTAGCCTTGTTGGACCTCATACAGCTGGCCTTGGCCCATCGATCCAGCTTGTCCAGGTCACTCTGTAGAGCCTTCCTACCCTCGAACAGATGAACACTCCCTCCCAGCTTGGTGTTGACTGCAAACTTACTGAGGCTGCACTCAATCCCCTCATCCAGAGTGATGATAAAGATGTTAAACAGAACTGGACCCAATACTGAGCCCTGGGGAACACCGCTTGTGACTGGCTGTAAACTGGATTTAACTGCATTTACGATGACCCTTTGGGCCCAGCCATCCAGCCAGTTTTTTACCCAGTGAAGAGTACACCCATGCAAGCCTTAAGCAGCCATTTTCTCCAGGAGAAGGCTGTGGGAAACAGTGTCAAAGGCTGGACTAAAGTCCAGGTGGAAAACACCCACAGCCTTTCCCTCATCCGCTGAGCGGTTCACCTTGACATAGAAGGAGATCAGGTCAGTCAAGCAGGACCTGCCTTTCACAAACCCATGCTGACTGGGCCTCATCACCTGGTTGTCCTGTACATGCTGTGTGATGGCACTCAGGATGATCTGCTCCATAACCTTCCCTGGCACTGAGGTCAGACTGACAGGCTTGTAGTTCCCCGGGTCCTCCTTCTGGCCCTTCTTGTAGATGGGCATCACATTTGCTAACTTCCAGTCAACTGGGACCTCCTCAGTTAGCCAAGACTGCTGACAAATGGTGCAAAGTGGCTTGGTGAGCACTTCTGCCAGCTCCCTCAGTACCTTTCGGTGGATCCCATAGAGCACCATAGACTTGTGTGTGTCTGAGCGGTGTAGCAGGTTGCTAACCATTTCCGCTTGGATTATGGGGGCTTCATTCTGCTCCCCGCGCCTGTCTTCCAGCTCAGAGGGCTGGGTACCCCAAGAACAACTGGTCTTACCGTTAAAGACTGAGGCAAAGAAGGCATTGAGTACCTCAGCTTTTTCCTTGTCCTTTGTCACTATATTTTCCCCCACATCCAATAAAGGATAGAGATTCTCCTTAGCCCTCCTTTTGTTAATATATTTATAGAAACATTTTTCATTGTCTTTTATGGCAATAGCCAGATTAAGTTCTAGCTGGGCTTTGGCCCTTGTAGTTTTCTCCTTGCATAATGCCACAACAACTTTGTAGTCCTGCTGAGTTGCCTGTCCCTTCTTCCAAAGGTCATAAACTCTCTTTTTTTTTCCTGAGTTCCAGCCAAAGCTCTCTGTTCAGCCAGGCCGGTCTTCTTCCCTGCCAGCTTGTCTTTCAGCACATGGGGACAGCCTGCCCCTGTGCTTGTAAGATTTGTTTCTTGAAGAATGTCCAGTCTTCCTGGACTCCTTTGCCCTTCAGGGCTGCCTCCCAAGGGACTCTGTTAACCAGGCACTATCTCCACCTGACAAATATTGAAGCAGTTAGAGCTAGACTTAATGTGAGTCTTGGCTCCCTGCTTATTGTTGTGTTATCTATTGATGTTGCAATGTATTACACTGATTAAATGAGTTGTGTGGTACCCTTCAGAATGGAGCTGTATTTTGAGATCCATTTCCCACTTTTCCATTGTGAGAAATAGAGCACAAATGTTATTAAGACATACAGGAATGAAGTGCTAAAATCTAAACTCTTGGTAATCATCAGCTTATGAATCTTTAAGCAAAAATATATAAGAATAGTAATAATGGATATGACTTTACTGTACATTAAATGTGAATGTCAGCTCTTGTTCAAGCCCAGATTCACCTTACGCTGTCACAACAGCATTGCAAGCTATGGACAGTTATTGTATTTTAGGTGAACTATGGAGCAGAAAGAAACATTTTGGCCAAATGTTTTGGCACAGTCTGCTCGGCCATGCATACTGTTAGCATCTCACCTACCTCCACAGCATGCTCATGTGGAGAATAATGAGCAACCCAGGCTATATCTGCCTTTATAACAGTTTGGACAGTATGATGGCGAGCTACAGAGATAATGCAGGCCACACTGGCTTTCTGCAGAGTTGACCTGAGGGGCAGAGTGGGATCAAGCCCATTTCCTGGCCTTTGTTCCTAGCCAAGTTTTCAGTAACAAAAGCAAGAAAAACAAGCAAACAAACGAACAAATCCAAACAGAAAGACTGAAAGGTGCTGATGCCATATTTTGCACTAGGCACACTTTTAATCTCATTAAAAAAGATATAGAACTGAAACTTTCTCTTTGTATAAGATATTCTAGTTTTGAACTATGTTAATGAGATTTTTTCCTATTGTACTGTGAATAATGTAATTTAGAGACTGTATGTTAAATGTCTCAGAGTGTAAGACATTTAGGACAGATGTCTTCATATTTTATTTAGTTCTAATTCACTTATTGTGCAGCAGAGTATTTACTTATGATAACATTTAAGGTCTAAGTTAATGAAAATTTTGATATATTCAGATAAACTAGTGTGTCAGCATATCAATACAGCTACCTGGAAAAGAAGATGATGCTTTGGGTAGTATTTTCTAACTCTAAGTTGGTAGAAGCACAAAAAGTTACTTATCTCTGTTGTGCATGTTTGTGCATAAGGGCGTGTGTGTATGAATTTATTGCAATAGAAAAGTTCAATGAATTCAGTGCCATATTAACAACTTCATGTACTGAAATTAATACTTATACCATAGATTTTTTTTCTGGTTTTAAGAGCACCTACATCCTTGTATGTAACATTTTTTTTTTTTTAAATTACAATCCAAAGTTAAGCAATTAGAAATCTTTCTTCACAATTAATAGCTAGAGTCCTTCATATGCATTATGACACAGCCTATATAATCCAAACACATATTTTTCTTTCCTCCCACAGGGTCCCTTATTCAGTATCCAAGATGTATGGAGTTCCATTACCAAGTAGTTTTTTGGAATATATTTTATATCTATTCAACCTTTTTCTTTTCTGCACACTAATCAAATGTTGCTCCAAAGACAGAATTATTTTTCTTCTTGTGAGCTTTTCCTCTGGGGAATGTGAGTGTATCATAAGCATTAATTAATTTATTTTTGCAGCATCCCTGAGAGATGGAGTTGTATTATTTTGCAGGTGATGAACAGACACATAGAAAAATTAAAGTAAAAGTTTTCCATTTATTTTTTCTTCCTGTGTGAATGCCTTTGAACTCTTTGGTTTTGAGCTCTGAGATCATCCTTTCTGCAAATCACTCCCCTGAGCTCTCAAGTCTGACAATAAGATATATTTATAGGCCATATGTGACCTTCAGTGAAGAAAGGCAACCACATACTGGACTTTATTAGCAAGAGCAGCCAGCAGATCCAAGGAGGTCCAGGGAGAGTCTGGCTCTATATGCAGCACTTTTGAAGCCACACCTGAAATTCTGGATCCACATTTGGACTCTCCAGTACAAGACAGATATTGATACACTAGAGTGTGCCCAGCAGAGGCCACTGAGACAGTCAGGACTCTGGAGCACATGGTGTACAAGTAGAATCTGGGTGTGATCAGTCCTAGAAAATAAATCTAAGGAGAGATCTTATTGTTGTTTTCAACTATCCATGGAAAAGCTATAGAGGAGATGGAGCCAGACTGCTTCCTGTCAGAACACATCAAAAGAGTAGGAGAACTCAAGCTGAAAATTGAGAATTCTGGTAACTTGATACAGTTGTCTCTTTTGCACTTACATCCCATGAGAAATCCAACTGTTTTAATTGAGAATTACTATCCTATTCATTATTTCCATAAGTAAACTTCTTCCACAACCCATGTAGAGAGCTGTGCAAATGGACTGTGGACTGTGCAGATGATAGAATTAATCTTTGTGCCTAGGTCAAGGGCCTCCTTTATAGTGAGAAAGGCAGAGTCCCACTTAATATCACTAAATACGATTTTAATGATAAATGCTGTTGTAGTGTATACTTACAGGTAGTAAGTATACTCTTCCTTGAGTAATAACAACCCAAGTATTTCTTAATACACTCATACTTGATTTTACAAATTTGATAGATATAGATACAGATATAGGCAGAGTTACAGACATGAGATAGAGATAGAGAAAGAGATAGAAGTAGATAGATACAGATAAAGTCTTTTGGTGTATTTCCTGACAACAAAGAAAAACTAACTGAAATGTAAATAATCAACACAAAAAAGAGATCATTGGATTAATCGGTTCTGATAAAATATTTTTATACTAAATTTTACTAGTTCTTTGCAAACTGATTTTTTAGTTTTCATACAGTATCCAGCTCTTGCTATCCAGCTCCTACAGTTCGGAATCTAGTCTCAGCCTATAGCTCATCCAACTGCAGTTCTTTCAGGAAAAAAATTCCTGCCCCCAGCCTTCATTCTCCCCCAGTTGCTCATCACTACACCGTCAGATCTGTCCATTAAGATCCTTGTTTAAGCTCTTTGTGACCTTTTTTAGGAAAAACAAACCAAAGCTAAATTAAGCAATTTAAATAGCAGGTATTTGCCGACTGAACTGAAATGGTTTAGGGAGCGATCAGGCAGCTAACAAGTCAGAAGGGTGATGAGCATTCCTGGGGACTGGTTATGAGCATCTGGGGGAAGGAAGGTGAAGAATAAGCTCCTTCCATTCACACTGTTGCAACTGGACCAGTTTTACCTTCTTTTACATTCTGCCTCCTTGTTTTATCTAGAACTTCCAATGGGGCTTTGCTATGCCTTGAGCTATGTGGCAGATATTCAGTAAAGATCATGAAGGTATACCAAAAATCAAGTCCAGAGAAATCTTACTGTGAGAGCTTTATGGAGTAATTTCAAGCCTCTTGAAGTAAGAGCAAAACTCTCATTACCTCAGTGGCTAGCTAATCAGTAGACCTCAAATTCCTGTAGTAGAAAAGCAGGTCTTTCATCATGGAAATAATATAAAAAAATGTTTATGTGTAATTAGCTTGGCTTCATAAGAGTGATTGCTGTCTTCAAACCTATTTATTATTAACATTACAGAGGGTGATATTCATGGCACTGTATTAGAAAGAGAAAACAAGTTTTATGGAGCACACAGAAGAATGCCTGTCTTTTAACATTCACATATCCAACCTCTTAACTTTTACTTAAGTGTCATTTTAAAAGAACAGTCTCAGGTATTATAAGCATGTACCTTTTCTTTCATGTAACATTAGTTCAAATAGATTGCTTTGTATCGTAAACCTCATCTATTTTTATTCTATAGCTTGATAGTTAATATGGCTAGTATGTTTGAAGAAAATGGCTTTTATAGGGTGTACGAATCATTTGGATGGCATCACAGATTTCTCATGCCAAGGCCTGAAAAATATTATTCCAAAGGCAGCATCTGGCTTCTTGGCACATCTAGTCTGTAGCTTCTCAGTGCCTCTAGCTCTGTTGTATGTTTGGTCACATTTGAATGCTAATTTTAGTTCCTAACTTCTCAGAATAAAATAGACTTTTGACATTTTGTAGAATGTACATGTAAGTACATATATCGTGAACAACTTGTACTACTTCTGCAAAGTATTGTTAGTTCTCTACACCAATATGTCTGTTGACTACCTGCATTCATACTTATGTGAATATCTGTACACATGACAAAATACATACCTAAAGAATTATAGGAGGAACTTCTTTTTTTTCACCCATTCAAACCATTATCATCTATGTGGCACTGAAGTCATCAGGGACTAGATTTATTTCTTCATCCTTACCGAAATGAATATTGTGCAAGTAATCACAGCAGTTTCCAACATTCTTTAACATCTACAGAAAAAAGCGTTAGTTTGTGGTAAAGCCCCAGTTTTGCTCATATTCGGCTAGATCATTTCTCATGTTTCAACTTTTCCTTCCGCACCCTCCTTGCTTCTTAACATTCACTTCTCTGATCTGTTCACAACAAACATCTATACAAATCACTTTTTTCTTTTGCCAGTATCTCATCATGGCCAAACTGATCCCCTTCTTTACCTCTGTTTTCTTCACCACAAGTCTGTCCTCATTCCCAAGATCTTACATCTCTCCTATCTCCATTAGATTTCTTGCTGTACTTTATTCACTGTGACCCTAGCAATCACTTCTTACCCTTTACTTCTGTTCTCTTTTAGTCCAAAGCTTAACCAAAGGTTCTATAGCACCTAAGAAAAATAAATTCTATGTAGAAGTGAATCTTTAAATAAGATATTCAGTCTACTCCATCAAATCTTTAATAATCTCCCTTTTCTTTGGAGTTCAAAGCACCATGTATCAGCATGGTGGTAACTAAGACATCTAGGACAACTAAGGCTGGTGGTAGAAATTTTATTCACTGATTTGCAGAAACATGAAACAGTAGGTTTATGTGAATTTACACAGAAACTGAAGATTTAATTATTTAATTTTCTTTTTCTTAATGATTTCTTTGAGATCTATATCTTTAAGAATCTTAGTCTTTCATACTGACAGCAGAGATACACTTCAGCTTGTGAGTCAACATATGCTGTTTTATCACTTGCCTTTAAAGGAATTGAGAAGGGGTAGATTTCCTAATAATGGGACATGTCACATTCAGTCTCCAAGTTTTAAAATTCCCATAGGGCATTTTAAATTCACTCCAAAATCCAGTCCTTGACATAGAATTCAAATTTTCATAATTCTGTCACTTTCCAGGGAATATGGACTTGAATGGTTTTTAATGGTATTACGGTAATGTATTTCAGAGCACTGACTTTAAGGGAATTAACTTTGTCACCTTGTAATTGGCAGAACTGGGACAGTTAGCTAAAGCCCAAGCAGACACTGTTCACTTTATCAACAAGGGCCCTGTCGCTGATATAATGTTTTATAGATTATATATGACAGTTTTACATCTGCTAAACATCTTTTCACACCATACTTTTTTCACTTTTGTGTTAGAACTAGTGGAAAATTATTCTGAACTAAAATGATCTCCTTTATGATGCCATATACAAATGCATATATTAATTAGCACATATGAGTTGGAAAGATTTTTTTGGTGCAATGCCCCAGAAAAAGAAAAAAAGAACAGTGTACTCTGACACACTTACAGTATTGAAAGCAGTTTGATGCAGAACATCCTATTTTTTATACTTTTTTTTTTTATTATTTTACCCTAGAGCTTTTCCTGATGAATTAGGGTAGTTCAGGTTTTTATTTATTTATTTATTTAGTTAGTTAGTTATTTTATCTGCATGAGAAAACAGTCTTAGAATAAATGTGCTAGACCTCTGAATGCATTCAGGTTGAAGATACTTTAAGTTACCCTGGTCAAGAGTGGTTTAAATGACATGTTTGCTGTTACAGAATTTAGAATGGATGTCAAATCAGCTCTACTAAATGATGAACAACTCCCAGCCAGTCTGCAGGGAACTCTCTGAACAGTAAAATACAATCTTGATGAGACTTAATTTATTTGTCATAAAAATTACAGTCAACTCTAACTAGGGCAGAAGTGTTTTGTCTGCAAAGTTAACCAAAAAAAGTTTCCTGCAAAAAACACAACTAACTTTCTTATTCCTTCAGCTATGTTCTGGATGGCTATAATTCCCTCATTCCAGGGTCACAGAATTGATTAAAAATATTGATATGTGTTGTTTAAAGTATTATATCTCTTATTAAGGTTTTATAATCTCCCTTCTTAACCGGCAGGCAAATCAAGACAAAGAGAAGTTAACTGAAGTATTTACAGCCAGAGAGAGCTCCTGAGGGGCCATAAATATTCTGTTTGTCAGTGGAAACTTAGTTACCCCTCCAAAAGTATATACACTGTTAAATAAATCATAAGGAAATTTGGTCCTTGCTGATGGCATGTAGCTCCTCAGACTGTATTGTTTCAACATAGAATTGAAGATGTTGAAGGTACTGATACAGAATGTCAGCAATACACAAACACATGTGACTTGAAGGTGGTGTGTCCTGGTTTCAGCTGGGATAGAGTTAATTGTCTTCCTAGTAGCTGGTACAGTGCTATGTTTGGGGTTCAGTATGAGAAGAATGTTGATAACACACTGATGTTTTCAGTTGTTGCTAAGTAGTGTTTAGACTAAAAGTCAAGGATTTTTCAGCTTCTGATGCCCAGCCAGCAAGAAGGCTGGAGGGGCACAAGGAGTTGGGAGGGGACACAGCCAGGGCACCTGACCCAAAGTGGCCAATGGGGTATTCCAGACCATGTGACGTCATTCCCAGTATATAAACTGGGGGGGAGTTGGCCTGGGGGGGGAGGGGGAATTGCTGCTTGGGAATTAACTGGGCCTCAGTTAGCAAGTGGTGAGCAATTGCATTGTGCATTGCTTGTTTTGTATATTCCCATTCTTTCTTTATTATTATTGTCATTTTATTATTATTATTATCATTATTAGTTTCTTCCTTTCTGTTCTATTAAAGTGTTCTTATCTCAACCCACGAGTTTTACCTTTTTCCTTCCAATTCTCTCCCCCATCCCACTGGGCTGGGGGGAGTCAGTGAGTGGCTGCGTGGTGCTTAATTAGCGGCTGGGGTTAACCACAACATGGTGACTGATGAAATGTTGGCTTTCTGATTGTTTTTCTTGTCATTAGGTGCTTCAGTTCTACCCAAGTCTCCCTTTAGGTAACAAAACTAAGCATCCTGACTCTTAATTTTTCCTTTCTATTCTGTGCTAGAGGAAAACATATTTTATTAAATAAAATATCACAGCTCTGAAATCAAAAATTGAGCACTGCCAGCATTAACTCATCTAATAGTCAAGTGATAAGGACTCTTTCTTAAGTAAGGCTTTATATCTTTGATCTCATCAGCATCTGCATCTTGCCCCATATCTTAGGTTATTGTTCCATCTACCATATTATTGACTTATCTTAAACTGAAGGGGATTGAATGGATCCCACTGTTTTAATCTAACCTGATGGTCAGCTTCAGTCTTCAGTGAAGCCACTCAGTTTTGGCCTAGGGTATCCAGATTTTCCACCTTCTGTCTCGTTGACAGCATAAGGCACCCTTCCCCAACCAATGTATTTATGTGCAAGGACCCCTGCAGAACAGACACAGTTTTGTTGTACATTTTGACTGTACAAACCCCAGGATTAATTAAAGAGTGCAAAATTTATTGTAGATTATACCTTCTTAATTAATCAATGACCAGTATGTGAAGCTCGAATTAGGGCTGAACCAGAATTACACAAAAAGCATTTTCTCCACAGTATAGAAACAACCGCTAACCTTCATTTTCTTATATAAAACCAGGCACCTAAGGCCAGGAAAAAGTTCATAATCTCAAATACAAATAGGTTAGTCTTTAACTAATTTCCTCAGTGTCCAAAATCCTTCTGTTATCATTTGCATCCCAATTACACCTAGTTAACTTCTTGCTTAGCTGGTTTCTGAAGATCCAAAGCCAAAACAGTAAGTGAGGTTTCTTTGACGTAGTACAGGTAATGTAAGAATAAGGCCTTATAATGCCTACTCATTCTCTAAAATCTGAACCGTGATGTCACCATGAAAACAAATCCAGCTTCTATGTCAGCTCAAATCAACAGGAGTGTTCATGTTGGTTGTACTGGAGTTTGACTTGAACCTATGAACAACAAAGCAGCTACCAAAATCTCTTTCTACTTTTTCTCTTGCTAAATCAATACAGGAAAAAGTAGTTTATTCACAAAATAAAATTTTATTTGGAGTAATATGGAGTGCTCTTTTCCAAATGGCCATATATTTTCCATATGAAACTACACATTTTCATCAATAAACCAGTAATGCATGATGAAACAAATAACAGAAAGACACCTGTGTTATATATTATTAGGAGGTGTCTAAAGTACAAACTGACAGAACAAATATTTTGTGGCTAAAAAGACAAAGACAAGGTTTTCTCTATCACATCATCTAGGCACTGCATAAATCACGATTTACTTCTTTTGGATAATTGTTCCTAGATTTTTGTAAACTTATGGCAGATGCATTCATGAAAAATTATGCCTGTCACAGAAAATTTGGAAAGAGTCCTAGCCTGCCCAATTATGCAAGAGTTATAGCTCATGTAAGGGACACCTACTGTTTTAAAGGGGAAAGTGGGAATTATAAATTTTCCACAAAGGAAGTTCTGTCTGGAAGATTTAATGGAGCTGGGACTTGAACAAAAGATGTTCAGTCAGGTTTTTTTGTTTTGTTTTGTTCTTTTCTGACACCCATTTTGTCAACAACAATTAATATTAAGTGCTGCAGTGGTTTGAATCCAAGCATAAGCATTTTATTCACACTTGCTGCTTAATGTATGCTATGTAAAGAAGAAACACCGTGAAAAAACAGGCATATTGCCAAGTGGGTTTTTTTTCCCTCTTGAAATAATTTTTTGGTACTCTGGGTGCATGCTGTTAATATATGCATTTGTATATTCCTTTAATATCCTGGTTATTATAAGGTATAAAATACAAATAACTTATAAAGAACTGCATTCATTAGAGTATTATTTGTCTATGTGATTAGTAGAGTCAAAGGCCAGAAGTACTGGTTATGTACACTTAATTTGACCACTTCTATTGTATAGACTGGCATAGGCCATCACCCACAAATTTCTTCTGCAGGATTATATCTGGAGCTGTGTGTAAGATGGAAGTTCAATTTTATAAGAATTCCTGAGATTTCCAATGTGTGTTCTGTCTGGGAAAAAAAAAAGTAAAAATAACAGCACCAAAACAGCACTACTCTTCCACAACAGAAAATTCAGGTTAAAAAAAAAAAGAGAGAGAAAGAAAGAAAGAAAGAAAAAGGATGGAAGGATGGAAGGAAGGAAGAACTCACAGTTACGCACTGATTTACTACTGCAGTTCTTATTCTCCAACAGGTATCTGCTTCAAGGAGAAAAAGCAGGTCTCTTTTTGGCATAATAGCGTGTAGGAAAAGAATCATTCAGGAAGTGAAATATGTGTGTTCTGCAATACAGTCATTCAGGAATTGAACTATGTATATTCTGCAACGGTATAATCACACAGGGTTTTCTACTAATTCCCTTAAAATACTCCATTGGCCAATATATGCCTAAGAATGGGAAATGACAGCTAACGGCAGTTAATTGTGCATAAACTTCTTTTAAAAGAAAATCCAACTTTATCTAGACAAAGAGGTCTTTGTATATGTGGATCATTAAAAGAATGTGTACAGTGTCTTTGCTTGTAAAACATTAAGGAAAACACCAAGGAGAACATCCAGAGGCCAAAGATACTACAGAGAAATAGGATCCTAAAGTGGAGTATCTCTCCCTAAATGCATGTACTACTGGAATTACTGGACATGTTGATGCCATATCATAAAATTAGGAGAAGTGACATGGTTACTAGGAAACCAGTAACTACTACTTTGCATCAAAATGTTGTCACATGATATATGCAAACTTAGTAGTTATTTTTGACTCTACTGTAACATTATAACATTTGAAAGGAAGTAAACCTGTAAAAGTAGAAGTGTTGCAGATTTTTTTATGAAGAACTTTGAAATAAACAAACCCACCCTGTGTATTGATTACATGCATGAATGCATATTCTGTTTGACTATTTATTGAAAAAAATAACTTTTTAGGTATAAAAGCTAAAAAAAAATATAAAAATAAATTAAAGGGGAGGAAGGAAAGAAAGATTTGAATCCTATGTCCCAATCCAACTTTCCTTCAAATATATGTAAATCTTTGCTTTGGCTTGAAAAGAATCTGCAGTCTGGCCAAAATGAGCTACAGATCTTAATTCTCAAGAACAGTATGTGAAAACTCTGACAAGTTCTAGTCCACAAGTTATGATTAGCCACTTCCTAGTTCAGTGTATATACTAAGGCTTGTATCAGTTTTAAATGCATTAGTAATATACTTTAAATATTTAATATGTAATCTATTTAACTAGTGACTTATTGTAACTTATTTTAATTTTTATTGTATCATTTCTTACTATATATTTGGTTGCCAACAGTAAAAATGGGTCTCTGGACACATTCATACATTTCTTTCACAAAGGTCAGTGTTCTAAATATGCATTTACTGGAGTATTGGTAGTACCATAAACTCAGTGTTCTGTTTTTTTGTCAATACTCTAAATTCATTTTAATTACAGATGTATCACAAAGATTATAGAAAACTTAGTTTGCCTGAAAATGACAATTTTCAAAGTTCTTAATGAAATCCACTGCTTACCTAATGCATGGTGTTCCATGTAAGTTAGTAATTTTGGTTACCAGTTAAGCTTTTTTTTTTTTAAATTTTACTTGTCTTTTCTGTATTTCTTTAGATGCATTGCAAGTATTTCCAATTAAGCAATGGAGTGACAGTTTAAAAAAATCTAATTTACATTATAGACTGTCTAAAAGGAAAAAGTAATTCATCTGCCTGAAAATTGAGGTAAAGAACTGACATTTCATCAACACTTTTAATGAATATTTAAGATGTAGAAGGAAATACATTTTGAGAGGTAGAGAGAAGTGATATTGGGGGGGGAGAAAGAGAGAGGAAGAGAGAAAGTCATGGAAGAAGTTATGAGATACAGTATGCAGTTGGTGGCATTCTCACGGTTATATTGCAATTTGATAATTACTTCAAAAGGCAGAATCAAGTTTATACATACCCATTTAAGCACTTACAGAAAAAATGTAGGAGATTCTAGTATTCATAAAACTCTTACTCATTTTCACTGAGCTATGTAGCAGTGAAATAGTGTAGCATCTCTGGACAATTAAGTGTCTAAAAGTGAGAATGCATAAAAATGTCTAAATATTGAGTAAGTTGAGTTACCATCCAACCTGCAGGACATCAGGCATGCTATGTACCCTCTGAATAACCTCAGCCAAGAGACCATAGAAGTACTCTGATGGCATCTCTCTAATGCTTCTTAATGCTTTGCAACTGCACAGTTCACCAAATGTATGGGACACAGACTTAACTGTATTACCCAAGTCTGAGCAGATTTGAACTTGGATTTCAGAAAAGCAGAAAAATATTCTACCTCTTCAGCTATGGAATGCATTAATGTAGGCTTCTTGCAGTTTCTTCTTTTGAAGCTGTTCTAAAATGAAACAGAATACACACTGGAATACATGATTCTGCATTTTAATTCTTAGAATGCACACCTAAAAGGAATGTGGTACTATCTGGCCTGAATTTACTGCTTCAAGAACAATTTATGTATTATTTAAAGACTGGGGGGGGGGGGGGTTTTTTTGGGGGTGGTGTTTTGGGGTTGGTTTTTTTTGCTTTTTGGCTTTTGTTTTTTTGATCAGTGAAGGTATAATCTGAAAAGCTGAAGTACCTTTGGGATGTTTACACTTGAGTTCCTGCTCCAATAATTATTAAAATATTTATACAAACTAGAATAGTTTCTGCAAGAAAAGATTGGGAGAACTTCACTCAAAATACCGCATAGCTCAGTATTTGACTACTGAATGATAGGAAAGGAAATAAAATTGATCAGATTGAAAACCTTATCTTGTCTCAGAAAAATGATTCATCTTCTGGAATTTAAAAGGGATTGTGCAATGCCTTCAGTGAGAAAGAAAGATCTAATCTAGTTTAGGTGCTTTAGGATAAGATTAACATTTGGAATTCCAAATACAAAATATATTTAAGGCATACCTCTCTAGATGTTCTCCTCACTACCTCCTCAGTACCTCTTCTTTTATACTGTCATCACTTCACTGTTATTTTCTTCACTGTGCTGGGTTCTGTAAACCACATTGCAAGACACTTAAACTTTTACAGTGACATGATATCCAAAGTTAGGCATTGCAATGACAACGTCATCTATATGAAAATACCCAGAATAAGCCAAGAAATTTATGTTTTATTTATTAAGCCTCACTATACACGTTCAGATTAATACATATGTACTTGATTCTATTTTATAGAATCATAGAATATCTCAAGTTGGAAGGAACCCATAAGAATCATAAAGTCCAACTCCCTGCTGCTCACAGGACTACCTAAAACCAAACCATATGAATAAAGTGTCGTCCAGATGGTCCTTGAACTCTTGCAGGCTTGGTGACATAACCACTTCCCTGGGGAGCCTCTTCCGTTGACTGACCACCCTCTCAGTGAAGAACCTTTTCCTAATGTCCAAACTGAACTTCCCCTGACACAGCTTCATTCCATTTCCTTGTGTCCTAAATTTAAGTTAGTGTCTGATCTGTAACTGGCATAGACTATTAATATCTGTTCTTCATCTCAAAATCACTTACCTTTGAAAAAGAGAGATGTTTATTCCTACTGCATTCTTATTACACTAACAGAAGTCAGCAGTGATGTGAATGGTGATGGTTACTATTACTCAATGCATTAAGTGTGGTCAAATGTTTGATTACATGCACTGTAAAAGTGTAGTGTACCTTATCTTATGCTGTAAATACAGTTAATATTAAACCTACTTTGGCAACAATGGATTTAATGTCTGCTTTCAAATTTCTTTCAAATTAATTTAAGATGATATATGTATTTTCATGGTCCACTCTGAGAAAGAAAAAATGCAAATAGGTTTTGAAGAAAAACTTAACTGGGGCTGCCAAAACCGAAGAAAAGTTAGCAATCTTTAAGAACTACAGCTATCTAAAGAAGTGAGATAATTTATAGCACAGCTGGCTGTCGATGTGCACAGAATTTTCTTAACCGGTCAAGATCAGGAGCTGTAAGTTCAAGAATAAGCTAAACCCAAAGTTCCACTTCTAGATATGTTTTCAGAAAGGACGTGCCTTGCCAATATCTTCACAGTGTTGCAGTTGGAGAATTCTTGTCCTTAAGCTCATTCAAAAGCAAGATCACCAACCCAAGAAAAGGATTCATTGAATCAGTATCTTTCGAGGCTATGACATTTCTTCCTCCTATATAACAAATTTCTTTGAAAACATTGCTATAAATCATAGTAATTCTACTAAGATAAGGGGATCAGTGACATTTACTATCAACAAATAATGTGGACCAACTACCTGTCTTTAATTTTCAGCAGCTATTTTGCAATTGCTAATTAAAGTTTGTCCCACAGCTGTTCAACCTTCTTGGTTTAAATAATGAGTAATATATTAAATTGCATTCTTTTAGTCATCTATTCCAAATTCCCTTTCTATCACGTTGCTGAATTACTATTATTTCTAGATATAGACTTCCTTCCCCTTCCTCCTTCTCTTACTCTGATTTGTCAGTCTAAAGTTAGGTAAGTTTTAAAATTTGCACCGCTCTTGAGGACTTTCAAACTACTCTTAAGTCAGATAAGAAGCTAGCAAACATGGCTGTTAAAGAAATGGAAGGAGATAGACCTTTCCTTAGCTAGTGCTGCATTAGTGAAAAACAACATATGTGTGGCAGCATAGTCTTTCAACTGAGACAGCAGTTCTCAATTTATCCAACCTTTAACACTACTTACTTGATATTAATGTGAATGTGTTTTATCTGACAAAACTGAAATGTAGAAAGTAAGAAACATTGATGCAACAAATTTAAACAGGCTATAAGAAATCATGGCAAGGTGTGGTTCAATCATATTCCTTTTTTCTAAAGGCCAGGACAGAGAAATCCAACTCTTTGTGTGTGAATAAGCAACATGCTCACCTGGATGTGCATGTGGAACTAATTTATTACATTAAATGCACATATCCCAATAATCTGACTCCAAATAAGGTTGATGATTCTTACACTTGTTCTGGGAAGCTTGCCCTTGAGAATACCATGATTCTTCCTGTACTACCTACTATTTATAAGATGAATAAGCAGTCTGTGCTTACTCCATGCAGTGTCAATATACATGGTGTTATTTTTTAACAGATATATATTTTTTGGTGTTTCTAGTATAAAAAATACGCTACAGTTTTTACATCATTTCAGATAGAAAACACAGGTAATTGGACAAATGAAGTAGTGAGTTTATCATACATCTTTGGCTCATTTTTAATCTGACTTTTAACAGCTAAAAATTTTAAGATAAAAAGTAAGAAAAATTGAAAAAAGTTTACTTTTTTTTTGTTTGTAGAGGGATGCAGTACATTTGTAACTAAAATAAGGTGTTACTTTACTGGCAGTAAGTGGCTATAGGTTAAAAACCTATAATAAAACAAAAACCTAAAATAAAATTGTCACCTGTGTTAAAATAGTCTATTCTGAAATTTTGCACTGTAACCTGGAGTGATCAGAACAGAACTTATTGCAGAATTATAGAGTAATTTGGGTTGGAAGGGACCTTTAAAGGTCATCTAGTCCAACCCCCCTGCAATGAGCAGAGACTTCTTCAACTAGACCAGGTTGCTCAGAGCCCTGTCCTTGGAACAACCCAAATTAATAGTAATAGTGATAGTGACAGTAGTTAACAGTAATAGTAATAACAACAACAACAACAGAAAAAAAGCAAATGTAAATGTTAGGTCAATGTATAATAGAGCAGTTTACTTACGGCAAGATTTTAGTATAAGTCACCTGGAATAACAATTGCATTCATGCTAAATGAACCTTTCTAATCAATGCTAATGCTTCTCAGTTAACATGTTTGTGTTCATCTTAAATTGGTCTGGCTAGAGCACATACATAAGACTATTCACGTAAGGGCAGGTATGTGTGTGCTTGCAAGAAATAGCTCATATTAGACTATGTTTATCAGAGACAGTCTTCAACAGTGCTCCTTCATGGTATCCCCCTCATTATCAGCAGTCTTTTGCGTGTGTGTGTGTGTGTGTGTGTGCAAAATAATAATGCACCGCTGAAAGCATGAAAATCAACATGAGAGTTATTAAAACAGAATAAATTATCTTTTTTTTTTTTTTCTGTACTGGCTGTCAGTGATGCACTTCTGGGTATTTTGCAACAAGTGATGGGAATAGTTAAAATAATGACTCGCTTTAAGCGTAACTACACATTCTGCTAGCTCAGAAATTCCAACAGGGTGCTAGAGAATTGTGGGGGTTTTTATAAGTTTTGCAGCTATACAAAAATTACTTCTTGAACAGCATTTTTTTTATTCTTTATTCTTCTCAAGAGAATTTAAGGAAGTAAAAGATATGTTACCACATTAACATAAACAATATTGCAAGCACCATCCTCTTTTTCCTGCCATGCACCACAAGAATACTACGTTTAAAAGCCTTAAAAACTAAAGCCAAGAACAGGAGAGAGTTCCCATGACTCACCCTACAGACATATGTTCAGTGCGGGTTCAGGCTAAAGAGTTCGAATGCTTCCTGTGATGTGGAACGTCACCTCACTGAGGAGCACAGATGTGTCTCCTGATTAGCATACACTGTTCACTTAAAAAATCATTGTACAGAAAGGTCTATAAAATAAAAGACATGTTTAGAACATGAACTAAATGTTGATTTAGGTAGGGAGAAAGCGGTAACCTCATTCAAATAACAGTTGTTTTTTACTGTTTCTAAGACTTGTGATCACTGGGTTTCTAGGAGATAATGCCTAAACTACAATCATGCTTGGTAGTTTAGGCATTGTAAAACTGATTGAGAGACCTCTCTGGCATCAAAATAGCTTCCCTGACAGTGTTTACTATCTTTCCTTGGTTCACTAGAAGCCCAGCCCAAACATGGTTCTGAGAGTAAAATGTATTGAGCTCTTAATTATTAAAAAAATCAGGTTTATTTGTGGGAAATTTTATCAATTCATTCTGCAAAATGACTGAAAATACATCATTCTAGGAAAAGAAAAACAAAGGTGAGCTGTAGGAAATTGCAAATGAAATGCAGAAATAGGGTTCAGTCTTATACTTCAGTGACACTGTGGGAATATGTTGAGGAAATGTGTCAACTGTGACACCTTTCAGAGAAATGCATATGACAGTAATTCCATGCATCGTTTTGAAAATCAAGACTAAAAATTCAATCTAGACATTCTATTCAAGATGAAATTTTTGCTGAGAATACCAGCTTCACATAACACGTTCTCTGCAGCATGTATTGGTAAGAACTTGAATTCTAAATGGGGTGACATTTTCTGAGGATACACTCATTTTCCCTTTCAAAGATTGACATCTCTTTCAGTCAACATTAGCTGTAGAGCTGCAACTACACCATCATAAAGCCATGCTGAAGAATATATGGATATTTACATCAAAGAATAAGACTGGCTTATCTAAGAACACTACATATGTTTAAAAACAAATTGTGCAAAACAATTTTTATCAAAATATTTTAGACAGGTAGTTTTTTTTTTTTAAGAAACAAAGCTAACTAGCTCAATTAACATGGGAGCTAAGGATATTTGCTTTTCTCTAGGTGTATTTCCCCTGTTTGATTGATTTTCAGTAGAATTACATGAATACTTAGTAATATCTCTACTTACCTATGACTTTTTAATTTTTTTACCGACTACCAGGAGAAAAGAGGCACATTTTAGTTAAAAATGCAGGTAACTTTTCTTTCACAGCAGCCTCATATTTAACATCAATTTTTAATTTGCTCATTTTACTTTTTTCTTCTAGTTTTATAGTTCATTTGTTCTCTTTTCCTTCCTTCATCACTTGTTAGTCTCCTTATCCTTACATTGCTAGTCTCTCTGCCTTGCCATATTCCTAACTTGGCTTTATTATTTCCTCATTTCTCCACATTCCAGGCTTTCTTTGAAATTGTTCAGATTGTTCAAAAATAGCCAAAATCAGTTCTTTTCCTTTCTATAGCAGATGCACTTGCTAAATATAAACCTAGTCATTTCTCTAGAAAAACGGAAGGTTTAGGGAGTGTCTTGAGTTTTACCTCTACCTCTAACAAAACAAATTTAGTTAAAAAAATAGTTTTATATAAACAACCAAGTATTAGCCAATTTTTGTGAAGAACCTTGAATACTATGCCAGATTACTCTGCTGCTTCTCCTCTTTATTTCATTATCATTGTGTAATCACCTAAGTGGCAATATATAGATCGTTCCATTGCAATCAACTAAGCAAAAGACAAAAAAAAAATTAGTGGTATTCTTGGTTAAAATCAAGCCTTACAGTCTATTGAGAAAAATTTTATGAGTTTTCCCAGTTCTCGTGGTTTAACCCCAGCCAGCAACTAAGCACCACACAGCCACTCACTCACTTCCCCCCCCCCCAGTGGGATGGGGGAAAGAATCAGAAGGAAAAAGGTAAAACTTGTGGATTGAGATAAAAACAGTTTAATAGAACAGAAAGGAAGAAACTAATAATGCTAATAATAACAATAATAAAAGGATTGGAATATACAAAACAAATGATGCACAATGCAATTGCTCACCATCCACTGACTGACACCCAGTTAATTCCCAAGCAGCGATCCACCCCCAGGCCAACTCCCCCCAGCTTATATACTGGGCATGACGTCACATGGTATGGAATACCCCTCTGGCCAGTTTGGGTCAGGTGCCCTGGCTGTGTCCCCTCCCAACTTCTTGTGCCCCTCCAGCTTTCTCGCTGGCTGGGCATGAGAAGCTGAAAAATCCTTGACTTTTAGTCTAAACACTACTGAGCAACAACTGAAAACATCAGTTTGTTATCAACGTACTTCTCATACTGAACCCAAAACGTAACACTATACCAGCTATTAGAAAGAAAATTAACTCTATCCCAGCTAAAACCAGGACACCAGTACTTATGTCTAATTATGTAGAAACGTAAGTATTTTGGAATAAGCACTCATTTCAGAAATTTTATTGAACCTGGCAGAGGGAAATACACACAAACACAGCCACATAAATATACACAGACTAAATATTTATTTGGGGGTTTTTTTGGTAAGAAAAAAAGGTTAACCACTATTTTGTAAAGAAAATTGTCTTCTAAACATTAACAAAGAGAAAGAAGCTTCAGTATTTCTCATTAACGAAAAAAGAAAAAAACAAGCTTTTATTTGTTGTTGTTGTATTATTTTAAATCCTGAAACTGTTTCTATTTTCTTATGCATAGAAGAATTTTATTGCAAGTTTTTAAAAAAAGTTGCTTGTGTTCTGCTTTCAATTTCTTTTTTTATCAAAAGCAGTGGAAAATCTTTTAAAAATATTAAAGTCTACAGAAACAATTGATCTTTTTCACCATTTTTTTTGTTTCTAGACCTACCTATAGTCATGGATTGTCAGTAAAGGAGGAAGGGTCGTCTTTCTTGCAGGTGAAAAGTATTTTTGTGTTTTATTCCATTTCAGATGTGTCACTTCAAGTTCACTTCTAAATGTTCTCAAGCAGTACACTTTTTACTTTACTAGCACACCTTTTATTGGGTGCTAATGTACAGTCTGTGTATGGGTGTTTAGCTATATATTTACAGATAGTGCTTTTACACTTTACTGAGAAATTTGTCCCTAAGGAATTTTCAAGACAAAAAGTTTTAATGACACTGGTTCAGTTTTGTAATATTATTCCACAATTGGAAGGTCTTCTGGCTTTGTGACAAGAATATTTTAATCCTGTGAAAGGAGAATGTAGGTATTAGATTAGGATGTAGATACAAATGGCAGTGATTGTCTTTGTATTGCCACTCATTCTCTCTCTTTTTTTTTTTTTCTTTTTTTTTTCTTTCCAGAACCAAATTGTAATGAAAGTAGATCAATGCCTTATATTCATTTTCTGGCAGATGTCACTGTTGGTTGGATTGCCAGTGTTCAGAGTGAATTGCTTTGTGGAATTGTTGAGAATAACTTTATATTGTATTGCAATGCTCACTAACCACAGCAGATGGTTTCCCACTAACCAGCCTGAATAAACCCAGTCTGAACTCTTCCATTTGAGTACCGATAAAAAAATAGCATCTGGGGCAAGCACATGAGTGCAGAGCAACTCCACTTTAGGAATAGGTTTGGGAATAGCTCTACAATCAGCTGTGTCTTTGACTGTGAAAGTAATTTAGCAGGGTTGAAATTCTGCAGCTCTTCAGACAGGATATAGCTGGTTGGCCTCCTTTCTCATGAGTAAGACAAGTTATAAGTTTCTTTGTTGAACTTCTCATGGTTTCTTCAAACAAACAAAAAAAAAAAAGATCTGACTGTTCTGCTAAAAGTGGCTTATTACTTGTCAGTCCCATATCAAAGCACTTATCAAAGGCTTCTGCCAGAGGCAGAGAATGATTTTCTAGAAATATCTGCCATTCTTTCATCTTACAAAAGTGAAGTGGGATGGACCTCTGGCTCCCAGAATGTACTGAGAAATGTATGCTATGAGCTATTCTGTAACTGAAGTATGCAAATGGCTGGTTGTCCTTGTTCTGGTAACCTTGAGAAACAAATGACAAACTGGATCATGCCAGCTGCCACCTCTTCTACTACCCAAGCTTTTAATAAATGTTGTGTTTCAGGCAGTATATAGTAATAAAAAATGCTGTTTCAGCATGTGGCCACTGAGTCGGGAATTGTACATGGTTCAATATAGGAAAGACTATTTTTCAAATAGCTTGTGTATTTAATTTTCTTACCTTCAGCCATAAAGAATGCTTAAGCACAACGTTGAGCAAAATGACTTAGTTGTTCAAAGGGCTTTGTCAGGCTTTGGCTTTCCATGTTGATGAGGTGCACAAAATGAGACACTTTGCAAACAAAGTTCTGAAATGGCCCTTATGAAATAGAGGTATGCTTATTCTTCATATATACAACTTTTTCTGTGTCAGACAGACTAACAGTTCAACATGAAATCCCAAAGTGCTAAAGAGCCTGGATGATTTTAGTGACAGATTGTATTAAAAGGCTACAACAGCATGAATTTTGTGACTTATTAGTAAGTAATTCAAATTTTATGAAAATATGATCTTTATAGAAGTCTAGAAATTTATTTGAAAAAATTAAGTTTCCAAGAAAGTATGGTGTCCTAAATAACAGCATGAATGAAGAAGCAAAAAGAAATTAAAAATGGGGGGAACAAAAAGGAAGTAGAAACGTGAATATGAGATAAAGGACAAAACTTTCAGGGTTGTTCTGGAAATACTTTCTAGTCTACAATGTATTATACTTCCAATGTTACTGAAGTTAGGACTATGCCAGCTATGCATAAGATATATAAAGTTCAGAAAATGAAAAAAATTAAGTTTGGGCAGATAGTTTGCAGTTAGAAAAAAGTCAGAAATTACTACCAGAAATGTTTCATTCCAATTAAAAACCTGTACCAGTAAGAGAAGCTATTAAAGGACTTGAATAACAGACAGAAAATAAAAAACATTGCTAAATAAAACTATAAAATAAAAGTAATATTCATTGCACTGTGGACTAATTGTTGGAGGCGACTTATTGATATATCCCCCTCTTAAGGGAAGGTAAACCTCCAGGGTGGAATGCGGTGGATATACAAGAAATCTGTTCCATAATAATTCCCTAAGTGACATAACCTGCAACCTTAGATGTTAGCAACACCAGGGCAGCTTGGTATGCTGACCCTAAGAGAAATGACATGGAGGGTGGAGCAGAGTGGAAGCACCATGGCCAGGCTCTGTGATTTCATCGCAGGGATGGGGAACTGGAATGATAGGAACAAGAATGGAAGGTCCCTGCATTGAATCCACTGAAGCAAGGAGGTGAAATAATGGGGGTTCTGTCAATGCTGTTGTCTTACTTCTGATTTATATCATAAGTTCCCAGTTCTGGAGTAGTGACACATAAAATCATGTCCTCTGGGTGAACTTTGCTCATTATAATCTCGTTATATATCAAAACACACCTCCATCCCAAAGGTTACCCTTCAAGGTGTGACCACCTCTTACTAAGCATGTGCTCTGAATTTTTTCTAGCATGTACCTTTAAAAGTAAAGTGAGGAGATTTTATACCAATCATAATAAAGTTATGTATGACTAGAGTGACTCAAGCTCCACCTAAAAATAAGAAAATAGTATGAAAGAGCTTAAGAGAGGGGGGCTGTTGGGGAACATAGCATCATAGACAAGTTTGGAGGACATCACTGACTTCTGGGATCAGTCAACGAGCTGAATGTCTCTTCCCCCCCATAGGGATGCCTATAGGGTAAGATTCGAACCCTCGGTTATACCGAGTGCTTCCCCAGGAAATTTGGAAATCTCTATAGAGTTCTTTTTCCATAATTTAGTGCATTTGAAGTCAGCTGTATTATTCATATTCTTGGTACTTGCACATGCTTTGTAGACAGTGTATTTATCACTGGCAATCCAAAAGAACCTGTACTCCTGTTGCTTTAATAAACTGTATTATTCATTAAAATCTAGCCATGACAGTTCATTGAGCGCGACTAGATCAAAAGTACTGTTCATTAATCTAGCCATGATAGTTTGTGGAACACGGCTAGATTGAAACTATATTACGCTATTTGTGCATCTGTAATCGTGATAGTTCAATACATTGAACGTGACCGGGCTTATAGCGTTGAATTGGGCATCACTCAGAATCTAGGCCTAGCTGCCCCCAGCCCCTCTGATACCTGAGCACAAGCTGGAATGCAGGGGGGGTTATTTTCTGCCAAATTTCTTTACCCTTTAACGCAACACACTTAATCTTTGTATAAACTTTATTTCTTCTGCTATTATGATATTCTTGGATATTACTGGACTACAAAAAAATATTATTTTACAATTTCACACTGATGAGTGCCCCTCTGACCAGCTGTGTCCTCCTTAAAGAAAATCAACTTAACATAATCTTGAAAAGGCTTAGTATCTCCTGCAGAGATTTGGGTATCATCAATACTCACTGAAACAGAAATAAATCATGACTCTGAATGTTCAGCACCTTTCAGGAAAAGGCCTATAAATATTAATGCTGTGTATTAGAAGTCTTGTATTCTGGAATTTATATATAGTGTGCATAAATCATAAGGGGTCTTTAACTATCAGCAGATACAATGAATACTTCACAGATGGAAGAACAATCATGAAACACATTTGAAACCTCTGAAACAAACAAGAACTAGAGCAGTGAATGAAAAAAATAATCAATGATTAACTAACATTCAGGAAAATATTCTCTCTTTGGTTTGCATAGAGGAACTAAAAAATGGCTGGTAAAGGAGAAACCTTAATGTTCTGGAAAAATTTCTAGTGAGATTACTAAAAATTACTGTACTGATAGTCACAAGATTAATGTCGCAGAAGTATGGAGATACTTTGAAAAAGGTACAGAAAAGTCTGTGTACTCAACCTCAATCTGTCTGTTGAACTTCTCACTTCAAGAAAGTTATGAGCCAACTGAAAGCAGGTCAAAAGAGATTAATGGGCATTATCAACTTCTTTTACCTGTGATTGAATGATTTGGTTAATATATGGAACATGAGGAGGGGATGGCAGTGTCGTGGTTTAACACCAGCCAGCAACTAAGCACCACGCAGCCGCTCACTCACTTCCCCCCGTCCAGTGGGATGGGGGAGAAAATCGGGAAAAGAAGTAAAACTCCTGGGTTGAGATAAGAACGATTTAATAGAACAGAAAAGAAGAAACTAATAATGATAATGATAACACTAATAAAATGACAACAGTAGTAATAAAAGGATTGGAATGTACAAATGATGTACAGTGCAATTGCTCACCACCCGCCATCCGACACCCAGCCAGTCCCTGAGCGGCAATTCCGCCCCCCACTTCCCAGTTCCTAAACTAGATGGGACGTCCCATGATATGGAATACACTGTTGGCCAGTTTGGGTCAGGTGCCCTGGCTGGGCATGAGAAGCTGAAAAATCCTTGACTACAGTCTAAACACTACTGAGCAACAACTGAAAACATCAGTGTTATCAACATTCTTCACATACTGAACTCAAAACATAGCACTGTACCAGCTACTAGGAAGACAGTTAACTCTATCCCAGCTGAAACCAGGACAGGCAGTATGAAAACAGTTTTCAGTTATGCAATAGGTTGCAAAGGTGCAGGGACTTGTCCTCTGTTCCATGAGGGATACGATAGGGCAGGGTAGGATAAGACAAGACAAGACAAGACAAGACAAGACAAGACATAAAATAAAATAAAATAAAATAAAATAAAATAAAATAAAACATGTTTAAAGTGCAGAAAGTGAGGCATTGGATAAATTTTAGAAGAAAAATAATACAATCATTAAGCTAGAATAGTGGTGAAACAGAATGTGTGTGAAAACTGTGGAGTCTACTATCAGTGGAAGGAAAACAGAGAAAGTGAATGTTTTCTGAGACAGAAACTGAAGTAGATGACCTTCTGGTATCACTTCTACATGTATTTTTACAGGTCTATGATTCCCCCATCCCACAAACTAGATGGTTTCTCCTGGTAACAGAAAAAATGTTACCAAAAATTGTACATAGAATTCAGTGATTTTGTGACCTGATTCAGCATAATAGGCAGTGTAGTTGTTAGTAATCAAAACAAATCTAAACTCTTGAGAGGAAAAAAAAATCACCTCGAAACACTCCTAGTGATTTATCTTCCAATATTTTTTCTTGTAGACAATAAGTGTACATTAGCCTGCTGTTAGCTTCTTTTCAATTATGGGACCAACCTGAAAAAACAAGTATGCTTTTCATTCCACTTCACTGTAGTAATTTTTTGCAACATTGAAATATTCAGTCAGAAATAGTGAAAGGGCCCAGCTTTAGAAAACATAAGAAGTAGTCATTACAACTGTCTTAAAAAACCCTAACTTTGTTGCTGAAAAACTGTTGATATAAACACTAAAGAAGGAAATGGGTAGGTCAGAGATTCAACTATCATTAAGTTTTCTACTAAAGGACCTTTAAAAAGCAGGCAAGTCCATGAAAAGAATACAAACAAACAGTGCTTTTTTCCCCCCTAACTTATGAAAAAATAATTTCTGCTTCTTTCAATGAAATCAGAAATTTAGAAGAAAACAATAGGTTTATATTTACCTTTTCATCTTGGAAAAGAAGAAAATTTCACTTTTTGCATGAGTGGAATCAAGATTATAAAGCTGTGGTCTCATATGGATTTTCAGTAATCATTTATTGCCCAAGACATTTGCTCTATTTTACTGTGCTGGTTCCAGCTGGCTCAGTCTAACAGCAGAGGCTTCTCAATAACCCACTCAAACTCTGAGAAGTTCAGTACTTGGAAATGTAATCTTCAATATCATACTTCAAAATCGGTTCTTTTTCAGTGTACTATGAGAGACAGCCAAAATTTTAAAATTTTACTTAGGGAGATGAGAAGCGAGTTGGTGACATCTAAGTTGAGATAGGTAAAGCAAAGACTAGTGCTTAAAAACTCAGTAGGAATGGCAACTCAGTGAAAAAAGACAATGATAATGATAAAAGTCACCAAGGGGCCAGACAAACATGCCAAAGTCTTCAAGCAGTAGAGTGGCAATTACAAAAAACTTGGGGAATAAGCCCTCTGATCTTCATTCATTCTCTGGAATACATCATCACTGTTGTAAACAAAAGACAGGCATTTCCATAGCTCTAGGTAAAGTACTTCTGTCTATAATAGTAATAGTAGTAGTAGTAATATATCAAGCTAGAATTATTAATAATAACAATAATACTAATAATATATCAAAACCAAAACAAAAAAATTATTTTTGTCTATTATATTTAAGATATAAAAGTATTAGCTATTTTGCGGTTGAAAATGTCAGTATATTTCTTGAACTTGCGATCCTTTTCTTGAGAGGTTAACAATTTAACGTTTTGGACACAATACCAGAAGTCCAATACTGAATGTTTTAATATTTAATTACCCTTTGTCATTGTGCAGTAGAGAGGACAGCAGGAAGGTGAGGTTATTAAAGCAATAAGCACCTGTAAGAATAAGAATCAGAAAAATTAAAAATTGAAGCAAACTTAAACATGAATAATAAACTAAAGTGGCTGATGAAATCATTCTGATTTTGCACATGAGAACTTTCCTGAAATCCTTCTGACTTGATGAAAAATATTTCAGGGGATTCTATATCCTTTCTTATGTTTTATATCTATCTATCTATATGTTTTTTAAGGATAATACAGAAACATTATTTTAACAAAAATGTTTTGTAAGCAGAGTATTATACCATGAAGCCTCTCAGAATATTGAATTCTTCTCTACTGAGCCTACCGATTTGTTTACACTGGTTTTTGGTTTTTTTTTTCACTTTTGCAGATCTCAGATAGTGTTGAACAAGTCTCAGTAAAACAAAAGCATAATTAATTATTTTAGGAAATTGATTGATTGATATTCCATAGATAATCCTGTCGTCTTATTGGAATGGAATTTTGTGTATGTGTGTGTCTGTGTGTCTGTGTGTGTGTGTGTATAGAAGTATAATCTGTTTACTGGAGGATTTTCTTTTTTAAAAGTAGTAATTCAAAATGTTATCTGTTTAAGATTATTATCAAAATGGTAATTTGAGAATCCAGTAAAACAGAAATTAACACAATCCTATAGCTAATTTGTATATGAACTGAGTTTTTATTTGCTTAACACAAATTTTCAATATCATAGTTATGACACTGTTTTAATAATATTGATTTACAAGCTGCATAGCACTGTCAATAGCATTCTCCTGTGCATTATTTCTTCAATAACTTAGAAAATTGTGAATTTGAAGGTGCCACAGTTTTATCAAAACTTAAACAAAGTGAAATTCAGACATCATATTTCCTAAATGGTAATTATGAAAGAAATTCTAAGATTTTGAAACATTTGAAATATTTCAAATCAAAGACTTGCACAAATCCCGACCTTTACCTAGGAAAAAAAAAAAAAGAAAAAAGAAAAAAACTCAGTATGAAAGGATTTGTTCTACTTATGTCTAAGTACTCTCCATTCTCATTGATTTTGTTGCAGTTTGGTGGTATTCATCGTCACAAAGGAATGTACAACTTACTGTGCTGTGGAAGAAAGCCAAGAATCTCTTGATTTTTGCCCTTTGGTACTGATGGATTTTTGTTCTGAGTTCAAGCACCAATGTAGATCAGAAGATACATGGTTTAATTCAGGAGATAATAAAGAATACCTTTGTCTAAACTCAAGTGAAGTTGGGTTTTTTCTTTTTTTTTTTTTTGCTTTTTTTAAAAAGGGTGAGTGAGACTCCTATTATTCAAGCACTAATGCTTCTTGAGACATTTGATTATTTCTCTGAGGACAGATCTGCACAACAGATATCATGATTGTCAAGTCTATATTTGTTTTCTAAAAAGTATACAAAACATGGAAAAAGAATTCTATATTATATATAGAATTATATATTATTATGTTTCTTACAGTTAGAATAATATGGTCCTTTGTGTCCATTTGTACTGAGAAGTAGATGTTAGGGGCTTGAAAATATTTTGGATTTTTTGGTTGGGGTTTTTTTCTGTTTTGTTTTTCTTTAATAATCAGAAAATGACACAATCATTTACAAACAAGTAATGAAATAGCTTGCAATAAACATATTGGACTTAAAAATTATGTTACTTAAACTGATCAAAGATCACTTATAGTCTAGAGTTATTTCCTTAGTAGGAGGGAATATCTGGGCCAGACTTAAGCCAATAGTATCTTTGCTATTCCTTTCAGGTACACCAGAATTCTTTTACAATCTTTTAGAGCTTTGCCAAGTCATATTACAGGAATATTATCTCACTAACCAGACCAAATTTTGTTTTTATTTTTTTCATTTTAAGGGTTTTTTTCTTTGCAGAAAGAGCTCCCTTTTTTCTTCTTCCAGGTCAGAAACATATTTCATTGGATATGACAGATCTTAGGCCCAATATATTGCACATGCTAAAATACAATAGAGGAATTAAATCACTTCAACCTTGGAAATCAACAACACTTTTGAAGGTGATAGAGTCAGCACTAAACCCATTGTAAGGATAAACTTAATGAATTCCTGGCACAAATATGTCTAGTTTGCAAAATCATATTGGCTAGAATGTTCTTTTCTTGAGTGTTTACTTTTCCAAAAAAGCATATGTCTACTTCCAAAACAAACTTTACTCTTTATTTTTTTTTTTTTTTTTTTTTAAAAGGGGTTTTTTTGGGGAAAAAAAACCCAACAGATATTTTTTAGAGGGATGAGGAAAAAGACATTCTTAAAAAAGATCCTGAAGACAGAAGATCGACAAAAATCCAAAAGTCACTTCAGTTCATGGATGGATCAGCAATCCATCTAATTCAAAATTACGCCTTAAATAAAAGAGAAAGTTAATTAGTTTAAGGGTGAAAGAAACTAGTGTATGTGAGAAGAAGCATAAGCTTATAATGAAATTTTACTCTTTTAAGGGTTGAATTATTGCTTGAAATATGTTGCTAAATATGAAATTTCCATCCTTTTTTTTTCCAGTAATATAGAAATACTGTATTATGTAAGTTCACCCAATTTTTAAACTATTGTCTTTAGAATTTGACAGATGTCTTGTACTATGATAATGAATTCAGTCGGTTAACTCCTCATGTTGTCTTTCATCAGTTCAATGTTCTTGCTTTTATTTAGATTGAGTAATGTAACAATTCAGAAAAAAAAATCTAGTGTATCTTTATTCATAATAATATTTGGTAAATGCTTTATTAAATTTGTCTAAAACACAAGCTCACTTTTCATTAACAACAAAATTAACTTTAGCTCAGAAATATGTCTGAGTAGCTAAAACTATTTCTTTCTATTGCAGACTTTCTTGCTTTTGGAATTCATATAAAACCTACACATCTCTGTCATACCTTGCTAACTTTGTTTAGCATTGTTTATTTAAACTTCAGCCTTATCATCTCAAATTCACGCTGTCTAATGGAAACAGAAAAAAGAAAATTTACCCCAATGCATGTGATGGATCCAACAGAGCAGAGAAGGGAGGGCAAAAAAAACCAAATCACCTTTTGATCTTTCATTCACACATTCCGTGAATAATCAGGGATGGCCAGAGCCAGAATCTCATCTCCTATCTGTAAAATTATTCCAGGTATATTCCACAAATTTTGTTGCAGGTTTCCTGTTTCTGATAACTATGCATTGATTAGTTCTTATAGTTAGTTAGTTCTTTGAAGTAGAGACCTTTGTAATTTCTAAATTACATTATTATTTCAGATAGAAAATCTTTCTCTTTTTTTTTTTTTAATTTAAGTTTTGAGTCCAACCTTTGAATCATATCTGATTTGCTCAAGTAACCCATGTACATTGAAGATATAATTATTTTCTCTTGTCTTTATGTTTTAGGGGGAGAGGAGGTTGTTTGTTTAACTACATGCCTCCCATGAGTCTGTTCTAATGTGTAGCATTCACTCCCAAAATAATAATTTAAATTTCCTTTTTCCTCCTACTATAGATCTCAAGTATATGGAGATTTCATTTCTCTAGGTACCGAATACTGATTATCGTTACTTATTATAAATAGTAATCTCTTTTATACCAAAGAGACTGAAAATGTCTTTTTCATTTTCTTGTCTAATTTTTTTTAATCTAAGTAAAGAGTCACAGTATGATTTTTAGTATTATTATTTCCAAGAGACTGCTAGATAAGATTCTACAATGATTACTACTATTTAGTGCTTTAACTCCAGTTAGTATAACTCTAGCCACCAATCTCTCTGGATTACTCAGGACTAAATGATTTAGGACTGTTTCACTTCCCTTGGGCTATTTTAGCAAATAGCTAAAGGGGTTGAGAAAATAGCTTAAGGGGTTGAAAAATGTCTTCTCAGAACTCTGTTATATTCTGACATTAAATCAGTTTGGATTTGATTTACTGTCATCACTTATTTAAAGATAATAGGTATTTCTAAAAACTAAACACACAAGATCCAGACCATCAATTTTAAATGCCATCACAGGGGTTGCAAAAAAAATTTTAAAACTGGGGTTGAAGAAAGCAACCCAGATACATAGTCTAAATTAGGTTCCCCATAGCAGTGTGCATACAAACAAAGTCTAAAGTGAAGTGCAGTACTGCTTTATCTTAAGATGTGGGAATACTGGCCAGTGTTCACTGGCCTGTGGAAAGTAGGCACAGTCACACAGGGGCCAAGCAGGAAGAAATTGAAGTGTTTCAAGAACAACTTTTGGAAACTTGTTAGAGGGTACAGTATTTCCTTGGATTTTAGATGTTTGATTCAAGGCTACGCATAAGAACTTACATTCATACTACTGAATTATAGACATTTAGCTGAACCCACGCACTGACATCATGCACTTTCTGTAGATGACAGAAGCAGATAGGCATCCAGACTGCAATTCAGATGCCACATTGTCACAGGCTAAAGCCTGCATGAAACACTGAACAAATAAGTGAGACCTTGTAGACATCTGCCTAGTTTGAATTCATTAGATGATTCTGGTATGCACTGGAAAAACAAACCAAACACACATACGTATGATGAGGAGGCCTACCTCAAAGCATTGCCAGTGAGGTCTGGACTATGACTGTGCTGCACTAATGGTTTAGCTATGTGTAGGGGATAAACCACCAGGCTCAGATGACCTGTTAACAACTTTACTCCCTTGTCACACAACTGTAGGGTGAGACCAGTGGGTAATAGGAACCCCAGTAACACCTTCTAAGAGGCTTTTAGATATGGAGAGAATCAAATAAGTTGGCCTGGAGTGATGTGATCAGTGAGGTCATCTGTATCCAACCATCTCAGTTAGAAAAGCAATAAGTAATGAAGACAATAGTGCCTGATTATGGGGCATACAACACCCTGTAGATGTTTGAGCCCATGGTGGAACTTCTGCACTACCTGACTTGTTGAATGATAGCTAGACAGTGTCCTCTTCCCTGAGTCCATGTTGCTGGTCACAGCTGAACTGGAGAGGCTGAGGCTTTGATTGGTGTGTGTGTGAAGGGCATGAGTGTTGTAGAATAGCAGTCTTGAAACAGAAATTGCTATCTACCTGCTATACCCATCTCACTCAATAAATTTTATATTACATGCCATTCAGAGGTATGGGTCTTTCTTGTGGCTACCCTACCCTAAGTTCCCCTGTGATATCTGTTTCCATGTGCTCACAGGTGGTTAGATGGATAGTCCTCACCTTTTCAAAAATATTTCTGTATTAATCACTGTCTTTTATGTAATTCCTAATGTATTAGAGCTCTAAACCTAGTGCATTAGTTTCAGGCTGAAGAGGAACACTGGAACACCAGATCTCCCCAAAATACCATAAGTTCCAGGTCATGGAGTTGTCCAAGAAGGAAAATGTTTTCTTTTCCTGTAGAAGCTGGACCACTGAATTCCAGAAATACTAGTCAAAGGACAAGGAGGCAAGAAAAAACTTGGCTTTCACAGTGGATGTGACACAAAGTTAGGGGAAGCACTGCCCCAGTTTTTGGAGAGGAATACCTACCCTTTCTTTGTGACTTGGTTGTTTCTTTAAAAAGTGTTTATAAGTGTCTAGTATAAATAGGACAGATGAACTAAGCAGCATGAACAATGACTCATATCTTTCTTTTTCCAGCTGAAGGGTCTTGCTTAGAATTAAGATCCCTTATTTTCCCTTCCTTTGGTACTCTGAGTATATGTGTATTATTTTTAACAGAACTTTACCACAACTTCTGTGGTTAAAATGAGTAAGTAGGAAAAAAAAAAAGTGAAAGAACCTGATAGTTGTGATGGAATCTAAAATGTAAAGATTCTTCTTCAGCATAGAACATGATTTTTTACTGTTTGGTTTTGGGTTTTTTTTCTTTTTCTTTTTTTATGAAGTGGCATTTTCTGTATCAGAAAGTATTGGCACAGAAAAGCAGAGCATTGGAACATGGACATTTAGAGTTGAGCATAAATGTGATGAAAGAGAAGGTTTTGAAACTGAAAATGCTAATTGAATCAGTCTAAAATGACTGGAGAGAATAAATCAGTTTCATGAGATCTTGTGGTTGGATGGCCAACATCCTTTTTGGTCTGGCCTCTCTCTAGATTGTGAATACCTCCCTTGAATTACTGTAATCTTAAATGCCTTTCATTTTAATATCCAGCTTTTTCGCATACAGTTTATCTGAACCTCTTAATATGCTATTCTAAGACTGCCCAGCTTCCATTGCTCTCCAGTTTATTAAACAAACATTTTTCAGATTTCCTGCACAGGTCTTAAATTCATGATTTCTGGGTTTTCTGCTTCCTTGCTTAGGCCATTTCTTGGTTAGTCAGTGTCATGGGCTTCTCAAAAGGTTGTTTTCAGAGTTGTCTGACTCAAATAATTCAACCATAGAAGTGAATAGGAATAAAAGGCATTCAGAGAGGGTCTCCCTCTCTGCTCAGCCAGTGCCAGATTAGTTAAAATTTCAGTTTTCAAAAAAGATATTCTGGTTTTCAATATTTCTTCAAATACTCAACATTCAGCAAGGGTGTGTCTTTTGAAAGATCCTTCTCTCTCTCTCTCTGCCCTCCTCGCTTTCTTTCCTTTTCTCTCTGTCCCTCCCCTTGCCCACTTTTATTATGTTATTATACTTGGCAGGACCAGAACAAAAATCTTAACTGTCTCCAACTTTCACCTATCTAGAGCTGGTTCTTGCTTTTTTTTTAAAATCGACATGTTCAAATCACCTTATTAGAGAAAAGAATTTCTACAGATAGGCAATAATTATCATCTACTTCTAGTCATGGATATCTGGTGCCCTTTACAGATACTTTATTCTTCTATTAAAGGCATTAGAACTATGAGAAAATGTTTCAACAGCGAAAGCTTGAAGGTTAGTGGTAGCTTTAAATGCACGAGAAGAATTCTTTTCTTACCCTGACCGTATCCTTAAACTTCAAAAGACAATTATAAATGATTTCAAAGTTATTGTGATTCTTTGTCTTTATCATCATCAACTCAGTTTCTCCCTACAGAATTTGGTGATCTCACTTATTACTGTCCTTCTGACAGACTTTCTGACTGTCTGACTGAATTCAACTTAAACTGTACTGTTAATTACCTGAATGTATATATAATTGTCTCTCTTGCTTACTGAACATAGTCCTAAGCGTGCTGAGCTAAGCTAAGCTAAGTCCTAAGCTGAGCTTCACAGAACTTGTCATATAAAATTTTTCAGATGGAATTCACATTATGGACACAAATTTCTTGATATTGTGTGATATATGTATACATTACATAGAGGAAGAAAGCTGTATGCAGAATTCAGATTAAAAACTTTAAATAATTTTCCCTGCCTCTCCTGATAACTAGCTTTGCAATTTAGTGTCTGTCTTGGTTATGTTCCCAGCAGGTTATTAACAATTAATTAGCAATACATCTCAAATGTTCTCTGTGCTAGTGTACTAATTGCATGGCACCAGAATGGGACTCCACTTGGTAAATAAACTGTAGCCATAACCATTTGTTTCAGATGAGACATATACACAGCTTACATATATTTTTCATGTTATATTCCAGCCTTCACTCAGAGTTACAGCCAGGAGGCATAAAGACTATTTATGAGCTTTGGGTGAAACTATTCAACTGTTACACAACAGATAAAAAATGGAATAATTTTCTTATGTCATAGGCCTCTCTTATCATTCTTCTCAAGGTTTTTCCGTCTTTCATTCTCACTCTGTATCAGGAATCTTGTGCTTTACATTGACAAGGAAACTAGGAAAAGTGACCTCCCAAGCAACTGCTGGATGATTAAAATAAAGAAACAAACCTGCAGATTCTGAGCAGGGTCAAAATGAAAAAACACTAAAACAATCAATTTTTTTTCATATAAAAAATAAAAATATAAGTAAATGTTATTATGTAAGTGTTCAACAATACAAGTTACACTGCAACATCCCCAAAAAATAACATTTGATTTATGAAACATTGTATTACAAGATGGCAATAGCACAAGAGAATAGACATTTTTTTTCTTGTGAGACTGACAGTCGTCACTGTTTCTTCTGTATTTTCTAAGTTGCATAAAAACACTTAATCTTCAACTAGACCAATTTATGTCTCTTTAGGAACAAGAATGGTAGAAACAGATGCAAATGGTGTGCAGAATTAGATATATGCAACTGATAATTAAATTGAAAGCTACATTCATTCAGTTGCCTCAGGATTTATACAAAAGCTGATGAGTTTGTGTCTGTTTCTAGCCGGTAAACTTATTTTTAATCACTTGGGATAGAGTATGGAGGTATCATAACAGAGTGGAAATAGGTGAATATTGGTCACAGATCAGAACTACTTCTGAGGGTTTTTTTGCTAAACTACAATACAGACCACAGAATTTTGAAAAAATTAAAAGTCCTACTTTTGTCAACCTTTAAATGGAAGAAACTTTGAATATTGTCTAATTAAAAAAAGCAACAAACAAAAACCATTGTATAATGTAAAAAGTAAACAATTTATCTTTTTGAAGAATTATAATCAACATGGAAATCATAAAAAATACTGGTTTGGCCTGAGAACATAATATAAACTACAGGAAAATTAACTTTGGTACATTTTTGATGTCTGAAGTGACTTGAATTTCTGTGGTGGTTTAATCTTGGCTGGCTGACATATGCCCACCATGCTGCTCTATAATGCCACCTCCCCAGCAAGAATGTAAGAAAATAAGATTAAAAGCTTGTGAGTCAACATAAGGAGAGAGAGATCACTCACCAATTACCATCATGGGCAAAACAGACTTGACTTGGGGGAGATTAATTTAGTTTATTGCCAATTGATAACAGAGTATGGTAGAGAGAAATAAAAAGAAAACTAAAAAACCCCTTCCCTCCACCCCCTCTTTCTTCCCAGGCTCAACGTTAATCATGACACATCTACCTCCTCCCCCTGAGTGGCACAGGGGGGTGGGAAATGGAGACGTTTCAGTCAATTCATAATGCTTCATCTCTGCTACTCCTTCTTCCTCATGCTGTTACCCTGATCCAGTGTGGGTCCTTCCCACAGGCGACAATTCTTCAAGAACTGCTTCAGCATTGGTCTTTTCCATGGGGTGCAGTCCTTCAGGAATGGAATTCTCCAGTGTGGATCCTCCACGGTGTCCTGGTTTCAGCTGGGATGTAGTTAACTGTCTTCCTAGTAGCTGGTACCGTGCTGTGTTTTGAGTTCAGTATGTGAAGAATGTTGATAACACTGATGTTTTCAGTTGTTGCTCAGTAGTGTTTAGAATATAGTCAAGGATTATTCAGCTTCTCGTGCCCAGCCAGGGCACCTGACCCAAACTGGCCAACAGTGTATTCCATACCATGTGACGTCCCATCTAGTTTAGGAACTGGGAAGGTGGGGGGCAGGGATTCGCCGCTCGGGGACTGGCTGGGTGTCGGTCGGCAGGTGGTGAGCAATTGCCCTGCGCATCATTTGTACATTTCAATCCTTTTATTACTACTGTTGTCATTTTATTAGTGTTATCATTATCATTATTAGTTTCTTCTTTTCTGTTCTATTAAACCGTTCTTATCTCAACCCAGGAGTTTTACTTCTTTTCCTGATTTTCTCCCCCATCCCACTGGATGGGGGGAAGTGAGTGAGCGGCTGCATGGTGCTTAGTTGCTGGCTGGGGTTAAACCACGACACACAGGGTCACAAGTTCTGCCAGCAAACCTGCTCCAGTGTGGGCTGCTCTCCATGGGGCCACAGGTCCTGCCAGGAGCCTGCTCCAGCCAGGCTTCCCACAGGGTCACAGCCTCCTTCGGGTGCATCCACCTTCTCTGGCATGAGGTCCTCCCTGGGATGCAGGTGGAGATCTGCTCCACTGTGGACCGCCATGGGATGCAGGTGGACAACCTGCTTCACCATGGTCTTCCCCATGGGCTGCACAGGGATCTCTGCATGGGTGCCTTGAGCACCTCCTCTTCCTCCTTCTTCTCTCCTTGTTGTCTGCATAGTTATTTCATGTTTTCTCAATCCCCTTTCACAGCAGCTGCACAGTATTTTTTTACCCTTTCTTAAATAAGTTATCAGAGAGGCACCACCCGTGTCGCAGATTGACTCGGCTTTGGCCAGCAGTGGGTCGGTCTCAGAGCCAGCTGGAATTGGTTCTGTCTGACTCGGGCACAGCTCCTGATCTTTTCTCACATCAGCCACCCTGCAGTCCTCGCCCCCTCAACCTTGCCATATAAACTCCAAAACAATCATCTCACTGATTACATTCAGACTATGTTTTGTGACATGTTCTGTAGTGTAATTACAGTGATCCAGATAACAGAACACCTTTACTTCATTGCAACCTAGCTGGTTATAAATGGTCATACCTATGACTCAGTCAATGGGGTCCCTATTACACTAAGTAAAGTGCAACCCAGAGCACCAGACTGTTCTTGTTCTTTAAAATTTCAATTAGAAACAATAAGATTGTGTCAAGAAGAATAAACAAGTATTAAATGTCAAGTGCGGGAGGTGTGGAGTGAAGAGTTAAATCAATTAAATGGGAAAAATTAATTTAAAAATATTAGAATCATGGACAAAGGGAGAAAATGGAAAAAGAAGCAGATGCCACATGGGACAGCAGTGAAGGGACTGAACAAGTGGAGAAAGAAGGAGGTTGAAGCAATTACCCAGCTAACCCATCACAGAGCAAGTCCAGTCTATATGGACCTTCTGAATGCCCCTATCTTCCTCTGCACTTACTCTTAGCTACTAGAATTTCTGGCCTGCTTGTCTGCTTTCTTACCAGGCTGGAGACAGAAGAAATAACATTTGTGTGTGTAGAGAAAGGATGGGTGGGTATCTCCTATTCAGTATTTTCTATTGATATGTAAAGTGAAGACCGTGATTGGACTTGGCCTCCATTTTAGCTTTTCTTCCTTATTGTGCCACTCTGTATGTTAGCTTTTACAGCAGGTATTCCTCCTGGCTGGACTCTATGGTGCCTTTTCCCTTGTATTTGTGTATAAATAAATACAGAATAAAGCTGTGCCTATTTCTAAATTGGAAACTTTACTTATGTTGTGATTTCTGAAGGTTTTCACTTCCCCATTGAAGAAATAAACTTCTCAAGCATTCCAAGGAGAGCCAAAACTTTTATCACCATCATGGTTTGAAAGGCAATAACAGTAGGTGTGAAAACTTTATACTTATTTGGATAGTGAAGCTGGTAAATTAATGCAATGTTGATTTATGAACATTATGGAATATTTGTATGGTAGAAAAGAATGTATCAGTTAGATCTACTACACACGAAGTTGGACAGACAAATAAGAGTATCAGGGTCTGTAGTAAAACGGATCAATGCTACTGCTGATGATGACAGTATCCTGAGTTCACTACCTTATAGAAAAAATATATTTCTTCTCCTTTCTCCCAGTCTCCTTGGTTTTTACCATTTCTCTTTCTTTCTTTCTTTCTTTTTTTTCTCCTGAACAGGACTTTCCATGAAGTCAAACACAGATACATTTCTGTTTCATCAAGTCCAAAATGATTTTCATGACTACTGAGTCAGAGAAGGATGTCATAAAGACATTCAAAACTGCTTAATAAAACCAAAGTCTATTCCCAAAAGCATCACTGCATTTTTCTTCTGTTGACTTCAATGAGAACAGAGCAACAGTGCTTCTGAGAAAGTCTGAGGATCCCCAGCAACGGTGGTTCAACCTACGTGACTCCAGACCGCAAAAGAAATTAAAGCAGGTCATGAAGACTATTTCAGGAACAAATAAATTATTTTAGCCAAAACATTGCCTCTTTGCTGAAAGAACCAGTAAGGTGCTTTTTATAGAGCTCTTCTGTTAAGATCATCTGGTCACATATATGCAATCGGTTTAATTGTTTAATTATCTCATTGTAAAATATTGACCTAGTTTTAGTTTCATTTATCATACATTTAGCTGATTATATTTTAAGTATGATCTTTATTCATTGATCATCTCCTATCCATAAGTTTTGTCTTATATTTATTGAATTAATTGTATTTATTTCACTGATAATAGTATCAAACCCTTCATCTCTTTAAGATCCAATATTATTCAAGATATTTTGATAGCAAGAGTGATTAGAAAATATAAAAAAACCCCACCTTTAGCAAAAGTCTTAAAATATACACTTTTTCTGAAAATGGTATTATACATTCTTGGGTTTATATACATAGGTATATATGTATATATACACATACATATATGTATTTATAATCTCAAAGGCCATTTAAGTTTTTGAGTCTCTCACCATTTTGTTTGGAAGTTTCTGGGACATAAAATTACATAACTGAAATTTGTGTATACAGGTGTACATTACATTATACTTTAAAAACTATGTATGTTGACAAAAGAACAAAATGGACAGAAAACTTATGTAAACAGTGCTTCAATAATCAAAATGTCATTCTATAAAAAAGCATGCTAATTTCCAAAAAGGTGGTTGATAATAAAAATAATGAAGGAGAATGCTGTAATAATCACAAAAGTAACAGCAGCTTTAGAATTTCTGAATCAAACACTTTCTAAAACACAACTGGCTTAGCAGCAAAACTTAGAGTGCATTTGATGTAAAAAATTATCTGACATGTATCTGCACCTACAGTAATAGACCATTATGTTCTATTTTCAAAGACATAATAGAAATTGAGGAAGTAATGGGATTTTATCTGAAGTGATTAGAACAACTCTTTATGGAAAAATTAGTCTTATGTGTAGAGAATAACCACTAAAAATTTCTCCCTTCTGATGACAAAGGGAGATTGGTAAAGAAAAAGGAAAAAAATAGTACAGATAAACAGTATTATTCAGTCACATCACAGGTGTTAGGTTCCATCTGCTAGCTTAAGTACTTATAGCATGTTTAAATTCTAAGTTTTGAAAGCGAAGATATGGCAAGATGAAAGTCCTAAGCATTACTGAAGACAATGTTCTTATTGTAAGTTCTTTTATTTTTCTGCCTAAAACTTAACAAAGCTGTTAACAGCCTAATGTGTAGGCTGAAACTTCATGTTCTACATGTTTCACTTCAAGACAATTATTTTTTTACTTACACATCAAATATTTCTGCCAGAATACCTCTTTGGGGCTGAAAAAGATGCACTGTGCTACCCATAATGAAATATTATATCTTCTTATTTATTTATTTAATTATTTATTTCCATTGTTTTCATACTAGGTGTCTTGGAACAAAGATTAAAGTTTTTATAAGTAATTGGATGTAAATTGCCAAGTTTACGATCATTTGAAGAATTGTGCTTGTTGAGTAAAGACTTACTAAACTGCAAGAGTAAATTCTCTGAATAGCCCACTACCACCTCTACTTCCATAAACATCAGTAAGTCCTCTCCTGCTCTTTACCCATACTTCTACCTGATAAATTCATGGTTGTTGGTAATAAAAATGAGAGATTGAAAAAAAGACAAAATACCTGGATACGAGTGTTGGTAGTCCAGACCAAGATCAACTGTGATAACTTGTAATCTTCTGTTAAACAAAACAAAACAAAACAAAACAAAACATCAAGACCAAAAATCCCCAAACAAACAAAAAAATCCCAGAACAAACCCCCATAAATCTTAAATATATGAAGACAAAGTTGACAGCTAGCTCATTGACATGAAATACAGGGAGCACAAAGATGACATTGTCTTTAGTATCATGGAAAATGATGTCAGCAGGAGAACAAATTCTGAGATTGTACAAAAACAAGATCTGGAAAGTAGCCACTGGTGTCATCAATAACACTGAAATGTCAAAACGGACACAAAGAGTTATTTTAAGGTAAACTTACCTAACACAAGGATGCTTTGAAGATGAGATCATATAGTTATAAGGGCATCTATTTTTAGATTTAGCAATAATGTTTGAAACAAAGAATGGAATAAAAATTGTCTGAGTTTCAGTTGTGCATACTCTTGAGATGTTTTTTATGAAGACACTTGTATGACATTTGGAAAAACAACACCTATACCTTGTTTCCCCTTCAGTAGGCTACCCTTTATACAAAAAAAGGTATGGAATGGATGTGGAAGCTAGCTGAAGGAATGGAAAACTCAAATGAAAAAAATGGAGTTTGTGGTGGTGCATACTGAAAAGAACCAAGAAATATTGAGGGGCATTATATTAGGATATGCAGTATGATGATTTTTTTTGGAAGATATGTGATATTAATTCTACTTCATGCCATAAAATACATGCAAAGGATAGATAGAAACAGCCCATGATCCAAGACAGAAGACATATCATTTTAGTATTGTAATTTTAATACAGAAAAAATACTGAAAAAAACCAAATAGGACTTTCAAGAAAGGAAATTAAATAAGTGAACACAACTGAAAAATACATGTCTGACTACAGCAGTGAAGATGAGTAGAATGTGGTGTGGGGAACATTATGTCATGAAACATATAATTTCTACATTCTTATAATAAAAAAACATATGCAGCAAGAAAGAGAAAAACAGATAGGTTGAGCATAGTTCTGTCTTTCTGTGCGATCCCAGATTTACCAAAGGAATGTGTGAATATACAGCTAAGGAAAGCATAACAAAGGAAAAGAAGAGAAGAGCTTTAGAAGTTTCAGACTTTTAACACGCAGTTTGAAATTGTATGAAATTAGTTGTATTGGGTTAAATGACAAAAGAGAAGTACTATGACCATTATACATTAGAAAAATGTAAAAGCTGCCATAATCAAATTGCAAGTTTGGAGAGGTCTAAAATGTAAATGCTGAGAAATGTGATCCTGAAAATATATAAATAACAGTAAAAAGTCTATTAAATAGACTGGTAGTGCCCAAGAGGAAGTGAGTTGTTTGCATTATAGAATAGTTAAATAAATGAGACTTCAGATCTGTGTTACTCTAAAGATTGAAAGGAAGAAAAAGCAAATAGGAATACTAATAAAATGAACTATTCCCCCAATAAATGGAACTCAACCTACACAAATGGAAAATTCCTGATTTTGCAGGTGCATATGAATAAGAGGGGTAATACAGACTGATTCTCTTCACCAAATGTTGAATCTTTTTTTTTTTTTTAATTGGATTTTTTTTTAATCATTCACTTTTCTCTTATGAAATAATCACAAACTGGTATTTCAGTTTTATCCCAGAAAAAGAAAATTTTCAATGAAACATTACTAGATCTAATATTCTTGATGCTGGATAAAGGACCTATTGGCAAACAAAGTCTGTGGTTAAGGCCATTTGAATAGTGGAAATATTCAATGGCTGCTGCTTACACATGCTTAATTACATCAACACCAGTTTTGACCCATAGTGTAGTTACTTGAATTTTTCTATAGCTTTCAGCTATGTAAGTGACGAACCTTGAGATCACAATGGCAACACATTCGTAAATGCTTTCTCTGTTTTAATGTTAAGTGAGCCAGTAATCTCTACTTCCAACTACAGTTGTCAGCCCTGTGTGAAAAGGTGTATAAATGGGTTTCACACAGCAATATAATCATAGATTAGAAAAAAAAAATTGGAAATAGATGTTAAAAGTTAACTTGGAAAAAATAAGTCAGTCACCTCTGAGGAACACTGCTAGCTAGCTTTTAATGTCACAAACATGCTTTTTCTAGAAACTCAGTTCCTGTGTTATTTTCAGAGAAAAGAAACTGTAACAAGTTCTATAAGAAGTTTGTTCATTGTTGTAGAGGCTTAGTCTCTCTGTTGACCTGTTCTGTGTATTTAAAAGTCAAGGGTAATTAGTCACCTTTTTTACTGTTAATGCAAGATTTTAATTTCCATACTTATGCCTCAGGCCTTTGACTTTCAAACTAAGACTATTGTTCTTCTAGAAATAGTACAAGCTTTCTGCCTGAAGTACACAGAAGAGTGTTTCTATCCCCCATCCCACCGGGGGTGAGTGAGTGAGTGGCTGTGTGGTGCTTAGTTGCCGATTGGGGTTAAACCACAACAATAACTCAAATTAATTTGGACATTTGGAACAACTACAATCAAATCCTGACACAAAGGCTACCATGTTACCATTTTGCCATGAAACTTTTTTTCTGCAAACCCTTACGGATATCATACACTTTGATGAAGAGGAAAACGAATCCTTTTCTTTAACTTAAACAAAACGATGTTCTAGTCTTGTATAAGAATTTATTTACTTTCTGTAAAACATCTACAAATTAAAAATATATTGCTGAAAGTGGAAAAATTCATCCTGAATTTGTGAAGTGAAGGTCTGTACTGGGTCTGCCTGCGATGACGTTAATTTTCTTCATAGCAGCACATAGGGTGCTATGTTTCGGATTTGTGACCAAAATAGTGCTGATAACACACCAACATTTTAGCTACTGCTGAACAGCATTTGCATAACCTGAAGGCTTTCTCTGTTTCTCAGTCTGCTCCCTCTACCCCACTGCCCAATGAGTAGGTGTGCAGGAAGCTGGGAGGGGAGGTGTTGCCACTGTTTGGAGACTGTCTGGGCATCATTTTGCTTGTCGGAGGTGATGAGTGCCTTTGCATCGCTGCCTTTCCTCTCCTTTCCTCCCCTCGCCTCCCCTCCCATCGCCTTCCCCTGCCTTCCCTCGCATTGCCTTGCCTCACCTTGTCTTTGCCTTGCCTTCACTTACTAAACTGACTTTTTCTTGACCCACCAGTTTTCTCACTTTTGCTCTTCCTGTTCTTTTCCACCATCCCACGGGTGTGTGTGTAAGCGAGCAGCTGTGCAGGGCTTAGCTTCTACCTGTGGTCAATGCACCACATGGTCTCATAAGGCAACATGTGAAGCACACTATCAGATGGGCAGTTAGGCCTGGTTTTAATTTTAAGACTGACATTTTTACTGAATACAACAGAAGAAAGCAGTGAAAAATAAATCCATGGAATATATCCTGTCTCCAGCAAACTTCTTTCATACAAAGCTTGTCAGACTTTGTTAAACAGGACTTGTGTTTTTTTTATTGGAAAGCATGCATGATTAACACACTTTTAAATTTTACTTCACATTGATATACCTGGTGATTTTTTCCGATTAAAAAAAAAATTGGAAAGGAATGGTAACTATCTTTCAAAAAGATTATTATTCTATCATCTCAGGTTTTATTGACATTTTGAAAACATAAAGTTAAAAATTCTACCTATTTCAGAAGAAATAGCATGGGAAGTTTCTGAAAAAATATTAGTTTCATGATAAAGAATAGAATTTGAAAACAATTATGAGCTAGGTTATACACAAAAAGCTTTAAACCTACACCAGAATAGTAGATTATATTGTACTTTGAACATTTAATATGTGGTTTAGTAATCTCTTTATGTGATGGAATCCAGTTAAACACTGACACTACCAATTTCACAAAGAAGTGCTTAAAAATGAAATTTTTGAACTTTACTCATAAATTCTAAAGATTAATATAATAAAGAACCAACTACTTTCTAGGGCAAAAAGTTTTAAAATTGTTTTCATTTATTGCTATTCTCTGTAACATAAATTATTTAATAAGCCAAATTTGAAAATCCTAAAACTTTTATAATAGCTTTATGACTGTGAAATATTTTAACTCCATGCATGTTTCCAAGTTTATATATATTTTTAATATTATAAAAAGATTACCATCTTTTACAAAACTTGGTGGGGTTTTTGTTTGGTTTTTGATTTTTTCTGGATAATATTAAAGTATGTTCTACACTTGGAAGTTAACAAGCATCCTGGAAATCATCGAAACAGCTATTCAACAGATTTTTTTTATGGGTACCTTGTCAGAATTCTTTGCACAAATAAAAAGGCTTAATTGTTACAAGACTTTTGAGAATAGGATCCACACTTCCATTTTCACAACCTGGTCTCATAAGAAGGACCATGGAAGTTCAATTTCAGAGTAATCTGAATAGTTTTATGAGGTAAAATCCTGACTTTAAAAAGGACAAGATTTCACCTGTAGGCTTCTCATCAATTTTACATTGTGCAGCAGTTTTTCTCGTTTGGCAGTAACATAGTACGTTGTCCACCTACCTCATAAGTGGAACACAGAAATCTCAAAGAAAGCTAACATTTTGGGGGTAATTTGTAGCAGTTCTGCAAAGTTCCTATAGAAAGTGACCATATAACAAGTCTTTCCTGCTAACCTCATCCCAGAATCAACATCCTGATGTAGCTTCCAAAGCAGCCATGGATTAATGACATTCCTTCCCTGAAGCTCATCCTTATTGTTTTCTGTATCTTTCAAAAATCTTCTTTTACTTAATCTAGTAAAGTTATATTCTCAGTAAATTCTTCACAATATTGCAGTCAACTATGCAAGTAATTGCACTTGATGAAATTATTAAAGAAATATAAAAAAGTGCCCACTGATAAAGTTTCTAAAACTCAAGTATGTGCACATTGCTTAAATGGAATGACCTTTTGATCTCCAAGACAATCTGATGTGATGTTGAAAACCAATATGCTGTTACAAGTTGCATTTATATTTTCTGTAACTTATGTAGAAAATAGAAATTTGTTTATAGTTTATAGTTTTTTTCTTAATATTTCTTTCTTAATTTCTTAATATTCTATCTCTCATCAATCACTACTATATATTAATGAGCTCATGACAGAATACAGTGGATACAATTCTAAATTTGTGATGTTTGAGAAGTTAAACAAAACGATGGAATTCATTATACCTGGCCTTAAATAAAATGAAGAAGCTTAGATTTTAATCTATTAGGACTTCCGTTATGTCTGGCAGAGAAATTAGAAAATATTAAGTTGAATTAATGACATATCTTACAATTTTCTCCAAAATTCCATTAATAGAAATAGTAAGGGGGTGGTGGCCTGCTGTGGTAATAATTATGGATGAAAGGAGAATACTTTTACTTCTGTTTTTGGCTAAGAAGGCTATCATCTGCAAATCTTCTAACAGCATTAGTTAAAAAAGTTCTCATCTGTCCCCTTCATCTTTGATCTTTTTCTGGAGGGATAAAAGCAAGACTTTCTTAAGGCTGAACACATCAGCAAAAATCTTTACTTCTTCTTCTAGCTGTTTTAAATTTCCTCTGGAAGTTACTATCTAAAAACTTAGAAGACCAGTCCCAATCATTATTGATACATTAATAATTCTGCTTAGAAGAATGCAAGGATGAAACACAACTATTACACCTTTTCCTAAGGGGATTGTTGTAGTTTAATTCTAGCAAAGCGAAAGGAATGTCAGAATCCTTAATTTCGTTGCTAGGTGGGTCACTGACTCCTCATGAATGTTCAGTGGGCCACAGACTTACATTTATTAGGTTGGGAATATAAATACAGGCATTTAAATCCAACTCCAGACAGTGAATTAAATGGCCAGCTACCAGGTGGCCAGGAATAGCAGCACCACACTTTCATTTTAAAGGGAAGAAGATTTACTGTCAGTTAGTGCTAACAATGTTGTTGTTCAAAATGTTTCTCATTTTAATTAAGGGCAATAACTTCACAAACTCTGGGAGTAACACCAACATTCAGTTTAGCTAATAGAAGGATCAACAGTGTTGGCACTTAAATCTTTTCCTCATATTTCTATAGCATGCCAAGGCAGCAAAATGGTTCTAGCAATATGGGACAGTTCCAGATGGTAGACCAAAATTTAGGGTGGATTCAGTAGTCTAGACACACACATATACTGTCATCTGAGATCCCTTATCTTGTCACAGACGTCTACATGGAACAGACAGGTAAGATGCCGGATCCATGAGAACTGTGCATGTCATAAACTGGTAGGTTAGCAGCACAAATGTATCTGATTGTATTTAGTATCCTTTTAGGTTCAATGGAACACTGTCGCTGTGGTTCCACAGCCAGTCTGGTCTTTAGTCACCTGTGTGTGCCCTGGATGGGTGATTTAGAACCTGTATACTGCCTGACTTCTGATCTTGACTCCAGAAGAGCACAGGTCTTTCCTAGCCATGTCATAGCTGCCATCTATGTATACACGCCTGAGATGTCGTACATTGCTTTAAGTGGCATTAGAAGTCTGTGTGTGTGCAGTGGAATACCGCTGGGGGTTCTGCAGATTTAACAGCTACAGATGTCATGCTAGGACGAACATGCCTTCTGACTGCCATGACTCCATTGACTATATCACCACTACTGCTTATAATGGGAGATAAGAAAACTAGCTCACATACAGACATTATGCTTTGAGTCATTTGACCATACATAGCTGCTACCATTTGAGATTGCGGTCTGCGGTCCATCCCCCAGATTCTGACTGCCAGTCCAAAAAAGCACAAATCTCCCAGTGGTATCATGTTAACCTCTGTTTTGTTTGAATGACTTCCATGAATGCTGTGGTTTCCTTAATGTATCTCATGCAGTACTAGGCACCTTTTTATGTGCAACTGAATCGACTGCTACACTGAGTTATATTTAGGTGACTGCAGCTTGTAGCTGTATACAGCCTGTATATTATTCTGTTGGCTTAAATCATAAGTTCAGCTTGTTTGCTTACCAGACAGAATAATATTTAGAAGAATTCCAGGCAATGTTCAAGCCACTATCTATATTTAGTGCTGTTTAGATTTAGGAGAGGAGACCTAGTGGCAAAGGCCATGGAAAAGACCAAAGTACTCAGTGCCTTCATCACCTCAGCCTTTACCAGCAAGGCTGGTCTTCAGGAATCCCAGGTCCTTGTGACCACAAGGAAAGTCTAGAGGGAGGAAGACTTACCCTTGGTGGAGGAGGATGACTTTAGGGAACATTTAAACAAACTGGACAAACACAAGTCCACGAAGCCTAGTAAGATGAACCCACAAGTGCTGAGGGAGCTGGCCAATGTAATTTTGAGGCTACTCTCCATAATCTTTGACAGTTCATTGTGATCAGGATAACTTGCTGAGGAGTGGAAGAAAGAAACTGTCACTGGTATCTTGAGGAAGTACAAGAAGAAAGATCCAAGGAACTTAACGTCAGTCAGCCCCACCTCAATCCCTAGGAAAGGGATGCAGCAAATCATCCTGGAAACCATTTCCAAACATGGAAAGGATGAAGTGGTTCGGAATAGTCAGCATGAATTTATGAAGAGGGAATGACATTTAATCAAACCAATAGACTTTTATAATTAAACAAGTGGTGTGGATGAGGGGAGAACAGTGATTGTTGTTTACCTCAACTTCGGCAAAGCCTTTGAAACTTTTTCCTGTGAAATCCTCATAACAAGCTGATAAAGTATGTACTAGGTAAGTGGACAGTGAAGTGAACTGAAAACTAGTTGAGCTGCCAGGCTCAGAAAGTTGTGATCAGCAGTGTAAAGAGCAGCTGAAGCCCAGGCACCAATGTTGTAGCCCAGGTGTTAGTACTGGCTCCAATAATGCTTAACAGCTTCAATAATGATCTGGATGATGGGGCAGAATACACCCTCAGCAAGTTTGCTGGTGATACAAAACTGGGAGGAGTGGTTGATGTACCAGAGGGACCTCAGCAAGCTAGAGGAATGGGCAGGAAGAAACCTCATGAACTTCAGAAATGGATAATGCCAATTTCTGCCCTTTGGGAAGGAATAACCCCATGCACCAGTAAATGCTGGGGGCTTACCAGCTAGAGAGCGGTTTTCCCGAAAAGGACCTGGGTGTCCTGGTGGACAACAAGCTGATCATGAGCTAACAAAATACCCTTTATAACAAAGAACGCCACCAGCCTCCAGGGCTGTATTAGGCAGAGCATTGCCAGCAGGTCAAGGTAGATGATCCTTCCTCTCCACTCAGCCCTGACACACCTCTGGTGATCAGTCAAGTGCTGAGATTCCCAGCATAAGAGAGACAGGGATGTATTGGAGCAAGTTCAGCTAACAGTCATGGAGATAACTGAAGCATCTGACATACAAGGAGAGGCTGACAGCAAGCTGGGGTTTTTCAGCTTGGAGAAGAGAAGGGCTGGGGGGATCTTATCAAAGTGTATAAATGCCTGATGGAGGAAGTAAAGAAGACGGAGCAAGACTCTTCACAGTAGTATCCAGTGACAGAACGAGGTAATGGGCACAAGCTGAAACAGAAGCCACTCTGTTTAAACATATGGAACTTCTTTTTTACAATGAAGGCAGTTGAACTCTAGAGCAGGTTGTCTGGAGCAGTTGTGGAGTCTCCATCCCTAGACATATTGGAAGCCTGACCGGACACTGCCCTGGGCAATCTGCTTTAGCTGACCCTGATATGAGCAGGTTTTTGGATTGGGCAATCTCCAAACATCCCTTCCAACCTCAACTGTTCTATCACTCTATGAACTTCAGGTATATTTATTTTACTCCTGCTGCATCCTATAGTTAAATAAAAGGAGCAGAAACAGGATTTTTTTAAGGTCTTTTTCTAAGTTTCCTGTAATTACTTATACAGAAAATTGACAATTTGGGCATGTCATAGTTTTCTTCATTTCAGTTATTGAACGTTAAGGGTTTGTGTTTGGGATTCTACGCATCTAAGATGTAGGCTATGCTAATTCATGGATGACTTCTAGTTATCTTTTTTGTAATACACTGTGAAGATAATGACATTGTTGCATCAAAATAAGAACTGCAAAAAGAATAAATATTATTTAAGGAATTTTGATAATGTCATTATTACAAGAAAATATATTCTGCAAATTCTACTTGGTCAATCCTGAAAACTGTCAAATGCCATTAAAATTACTTGTAAACCAAGTTATTCACATATTTACCATTTAACAAATTATATGAAGCAACTTAAGTCAGAACCTTCAGCTGATGCCGATGGGGGCAAATTCACACCATACTGGGTATTCAAGATATCTCACTACATTTTTCTATGTGTTGAGCTGTGTACAATGGTCCTTCTGTAGAAGAGATTATCATATTTTATTTATGGTAAAAAGCTCAGTGTAAGAGAGAAATACTCCCATTTCTCTGCATTGCACCAATGTTCTCAAGGGTTTTAAACGGACTTTTCTTCAATAATTCAAATACAGAATCTCATAACTTCATATTTTTGGAGATGTGATATGTTGAGTCTGAGTGTTATAGCTAGAAACTTAAGCACAACCTTCTTAGTTTTTGACATCTTTATGAGCACAACTGTTTTCTTTGGAGAGGAAAAAAAAGTAGTATGTTTTCTGTGAATAGAAAAGGCAGATTTCTTTTATTTGTTGCTGACTCACATGGGTATAACAATGAACGGACTGAGGTTTACAATACGGGTTTCTTGAGCATATTTTCCTCTAAGGACATAGTTTTAAGGAAATCAAGTCCCAATGGAAAAGTATGTCAGAGGGTATTAAAAACAGCTGGTTAATGTTCATGTTGGGTTTCCAAAATTAAAACAAAATCAAAAACAAACAAAAAAAACCCAAACCCAGGAAGTTTAAATGTCAGATGACTTTTTTTTTTTTCTCTCCAGATAATATCTAGCATTCTAGTTTTTTACCATAAAAGGTCAATGCATCTTGGCACTTATCCTCTTCTGATTTACCTAGATAAAAATCAGGAGTAACTCCATCAAGATCAAGGTTCCTACAATTGTAGAAGCTGAAACTGAAACTTATTAGATCCCATAAAAGATATTCTACTATATACATAGGGCTCAATTAGTTAAGCAGACCATTATACCAATTTGTCAGAACATACTGTAGAAGACCAGAAGAATAACTGTTCACTGCCACTGTCAAATTTCTGTCTTTACAGTCACACCAGTGTGTGTTCTGCCAGCCTGACAGTGGAAGAGTTTCACTGATTTGTTCAGACCTCGTTAGTCTTGCTAGAATTCCTTGTTTCTTTTACAAAGAGAATATCATGAATACAACTTCCAGTTCTGCTAGATTCCTTGTGAATAGGGCAATGAGGCACATACCTGTACCTGGCTTGCACTTCCTAAAATTTCCAAGACAATGAAATATATAGCTTTCTAAGAGAGAAAGAGCAGTGAATCAAATCCTTAGGCTACCAGCTACACTGCAGAGCAATGTGTAATTTTGGTGCCTGTTGTCATTTATATTGTACTTCACAGATGTTAAGTACTTAGTATTTTATCTCAACTTCACAGGAAACTAAGGGAGAAAAGTTAATGACTTGGCAATAAAGGACAGAACACCAGAGAGATGGCTTGAGTGCAGAAATTTGCTTTGTGCAATCTAATAAATCATGCTGTTCATATGTTATTTAGATGCCAGTAGAACTTCTCAGAAAGGCACAGAGCTCAGCCGGACTTGGCTGTAACACTAGGGTTATCAGTGTCAGCCTTAGCAACATTGCCTCCAAAATCTATGAACCGATCTGGGGGACCTCCAAAAACCAAATTAGCATTTGTCAGTTTTTTCTTAGACCCTGAGGAACAGATCAAGGGAAGTGTTGAAGAAAGAGCGTGAGGAGGGAAGTGAGACTAATGTCTGATCTTTATAGAAGAGAGATTTTGAACAGTGGCGTTAATCTGTATGTTCAGCTTTTCTTCACATGAAAGATGAGATAAGATGAGATTTGTCTTGACATTTCTAGGTCCTCAAAATTAATCACATACCAGAAAGAAACAAGAAAAGAAAAAAGATGATGATAAAGTACAGATGAGAATGCAAAACTGGTCATTATTGTAGCCCTTACATTTTAGTTCATAATATAATCATGTTTAGGCTTGGCATTTAAACTACTGCACAATTAAAGTACTAATTAGCATACATATGCATAATCAACACATACAACTTAAATTTACACAGAAAAATAGGTAAAGGCATTGCTTACAAAGTACTGGGAGTCTTATGTTAATAAGACTTTTATTTTTAGCAAACATCGGAGCAACATGTAAAGAGATGTTATCAACTAATTAAAAGTTAACTCCCACTCTCAAAAAATTAAAAGAAAGTACATTTCAAGATGCATTAACATTAAATTGTTTTGATTTAGTAATTGCAATGGGTTTTCCTCCCAGGCCTAGTCCTAGCTGTAGTACTCAATTCTATTAGATGAACCCATAACCATAGTGAAATTCATAACAAAATGAGGAAAACTTTGGTTTTCACAAAATACAGTCATTCTTAAGGACTTTCACCAGGAGTAGAAGTAATTAGTGAAGTACTTCCAAAGCAATGAATGAAGTACTTAAGAATTCATAAAACATCCAAGAAAAAAAAGAAAACACATATCAAAGAGGTTATATTACTATCAGTAGCACAATATTTCTCTTACTATACCAATAATGCGCATGAATGAGTGTTGTTATTAGATGAATGAGTTCATTTGTGATATAAGAAAAAGGGATCTTCCAGTATGTTGTTTTACAGGAAAATCTAAGCAGAACTTGAAAGACATTTTCACCCTGCCTATGGCTGCATGATTACTGTGATAGCATTTAATAAATTAGATTTCCAAATAAGGTTAGGGCTTCTTTAACCTATTAATTGTCAGTGAAGTAGAAAGAGAACATATATACTGAGCTCCAAATCATTCTTCTGGAACTGCAAAATGCAAGCTGCCATGTAAATATTTCTGCCAGCAGCTTAATAGTAACAAATGATGTTATTTGCCAAGGTCAGGAAAACATTCACTGTAAAATTTGGATACTGATCATATATTATGTTGTTTACCTTCCTCCTGTAAAGTAAAATTATTTATTTTCATCAGTATTACCTATATATTAACGAGTGTCATTTAAAAAATAAAATAAAATTCTAACTGTACATTGCATTTTTTGTAAAGTTCAATCAAATTTTTCTTTAAGGTCAAGCGCAACAGTGTTTCCAGAGGAAAAAACAAAGTTAGAGAATCAGCACGAAATGTCAAATGTACTTTTAGGAAACAGTTTCTATGCTCAAAGCTTAGGTATAATTTGTATTTTATGTTTTAATCTGTAATTCTTAGATTCTAGATGCTGATGTCCTTACTGGATTTGGAGCATATTCGACATGTTATATCTCTGAGATCAATGGAGAAAGATAAATAAGGGAATGAGACTCCTACTCCTTGATCGGAATTACATAATTCTCTCGTTTGAACTGTTGTGTGTCTGAAATGATGAATGTAGTGACTCTTCTGTTAATATTCAATCAGTGGCAAATCAAACCTGGACATGGGAAAATACAGTTAGCAAATGGATATACAGTAAAAAGCTGGAAATACATTTTGGACACAGTTCTCAAAATCACAGAATGGCTGAGATTGGAAGGGACATCTGGAGGTCACCTGGTCCAAACCCCCTGCTTAAGCAGGGCCATCTAGAGCTGGTTGCCCAGGACCACATCCAGACACCTTTTAAATATTTCCACAGAAAGAGACTCCACAACCTCCCTGGGCAACCTATGCTCAGTCACCCTCACAGTGAAAAAGTGTTTCCTGATGTTCAGCCAGAACCTTCTGTGTTTCAGGTTGTGCCCATTGCCTCTTTTCCCATCACTGGTCACCACTGAATAGAGCCTGGCTCCATGCTCTATGAATCCTTTCTTCAGGTATTTATATACATTGATAATATTCCACCTGAGCCTTCTCCTCTCTCAGCCTTTCTTCATTGGAGAGATGCTCCAGTCCCCCTTCATCATCCTTGTGACCCTTTATTGAACTCCCTTCACTATGTCCATGTTTCTGTTGTACTGAGGAGCCCAGAACTGGACACTGAAGTCCAGGTGTGGCCTCTCCAGGGCTGAGTAGAGGGGAAGAATCACCTACCTCGACCTGTTGGCAACACTCCTCTTAATGCAGCCCATTAGCCTCCTTTTTGGCAAGAGTACATGGTTGGCACATGTTCAACTTACTGTCCACTGATACTACCAGGTTCTTTTCTGCCAAGCTTCTCTCCAGCTGGATGGTCCCCAGCACATACTGGTGCTGGAGTTGTTCCTCCCCAGGTGCAGGACTTTGCCCCTCCCCCCCGTTGAACTTCATGAAGTTCCTGTCAGCCCATTTCTCCAGCCTGTCGAGGTCCCTCTGGATGGCAGTATCAGTTTTGTGTCATCAGCAAACTTGCTGAGGGTGAACTCTGTTCCATCATCCAGATTACTAATGAAGATGTTAAACAAGATTGGACCCAGTGTTTACCCCTGGGGTACACCATACAATGAACCTACCAGAATATAGCCTCCCAGTTTGAGATTCTAGGGTATTCAAGTCAGGCACATAGAAATGACAGACAGGACCGAAGATTTAACGCATACCCTGCCCCTTCTGTAGTATTGACTGAAAGCTGAGTGAAATACCGGCACTCACTTCAAATTACTGTAGACACTAATTTTGTGCAACCAAGATCCAGTCTAGATTTAGATCCAGACTGTAGACATGTAAATTTTGGCAGCTACATTTAAAAGTTAGTATGTGAGAGAAGTTTCTAAATTTCCATTATATTCAATGAAGGTCTAGGTGTGGATTCAGTTGTCTAAGCATAGGCATCGCTGCAACATTGTATGACTTGGTGTATCACATCTGGCCCTCAGGTGCTTGACCAGATGAGTGCATGTCTGCTGTTAATCCTGTATCATATCTGCCAGGGTTATGTGGATATCTCAAGCACTTAGAAAGCTGAAATAGCACTTGGTCTTTATGTTTAGGCAATTGAATCTCACTTTATATATACACTGTATATAGTAGGGCCTTAGACACTTGGCTTGCCTGTTAAACCTGTATTAGGTTTAATCTGACATGTCTACAGTATGGAGCCTAATTTGGTTCCTGGTGACGTTCATATTCTTCCTTAAAATCTCACTCTTTCAGATAAGTTTACAACTTAGGTTTCCTGATATCCTTTTCATAGTATCTTTTGCATTAGGTTATTATATGGTGAAAGGCATAATTAACGTGCTAATGAAGATGATGTGTTAATGACAATTGGTATGAATTAGTGCATGAACTATTCAGTGCATTCTTAGGAGGCCACTGACAAGAGAGAGGGTTGCTGAGATCATGAGTTTATTCTGGATTCCATGCATGGAAACACTAACTTTAGCAAACTAAAATATTCTATGTGTTTAGTTGGGCAAAATGCTTATGAAATGCTGCAAAAATATTATATCTATAAATTGGCTGAAATATTAAAAATGTAGCTGCTCTATCACTCAAGTGTAAATTCATGAAGCTTTAATGTAAGTGCATTAAATTAAGGATCTTGTGTGCTCAAGTGACTTCTCTTCACAAAACTGTGCATGCAAATATTGGAGGTTGGCTTTCAGCCCCTTTTGAAATTCTGGTTGACTGAATTTTCACATTCTGAGATGTCTTGCTTTTGCTGTTTAATAAAACATATGGACACATTGTTCCACAAGATAAATTCTGGTTTACAACTGAATTCCCAAGAAATATTTTTAAAAAGTGTCTGGGGGAGAGTAAAATGAGACAGTTGCTGGATGAGTGATGGGGGTTCACCATTTGTGTGTGTCTTTGTACTTGAGGATCTTTTATCCTCTCGCCACAGCAGGACTACAAATGTTTTTGTTCCTTTTACAGGAACTTTTATTTTCTGTTTCCTTTTACTGCCTATACATTGCAACACTAGACTGCTAAGGAAAAATAAAAAATCTAGAAACATCCCAGTAGGAAAGATCAGTGAGTACTGCTCTCAATCAGTAGGGGTATCTTAAAGGACATGATTTGCTCATGGCAACTAACCATTCCCCAAGGGTGCTGCTTGACTGTATGTGGGAACTACACCTCTGAGGCATCAGATTTTACAGTCACACTGCTGGAGAGAGTGTTTTTACCTATCAAAAGCAATGAAGGGGAGATCAGAGTAAAGTGCTGATGATTTTGTCCCTGAATACTTAGAACTGAAAGTTAAAATGGAAGGTTAAAAGAGATTACACATGGATCACAACATATAAAATTTTGAAGCTGAAAGTGCCTAAGTGCCTATACAGCAAAACAGAAAGTAAAGCCTTATTAAAATATTTTGAATAATGCCAAAAAAATAACATTAGGTCTTTGCCTTTTGGGTATCATATATTAATGAAGATAAAAGAAATCTGAGGATGATGATTCTCTAGGTTTTGGTATTATAACAAAAAAATTCTGAATTTTCAAAGTTGAATGTTAGACATTTAAGTTGAAGTCATCTGTCCTTGCTTAGGCATCTAGGTCTGCCTAAAGCATTTAAAGGTTTGTTTCTAATTTGTCTCTCTGCTAACTGAAGAAGTTGAGAGAACAGATGAGGAAGGGGCCAAACAAGGTGCTACCCTTTGGACATTATACTTAAGATAGCTGGGTTTTAAAGATAAGATGTGAATGCAGAGATTTATATTCATTGGTTATATTAACGCTGATAATCGACACAGTCCAGGGAACAAACTCTTGTCCTGAGGTCAGGTGGCATGGCACAGAGTGTGTTCAAAGACCTAAACTGTATTAACTCTCACTAAAGTGCAAGAAAAAGTATTCTCTGGCCCATGTTATCTCTTGCAACATGTGTGGACGTATCTAGGTGAGAACCATTTGCCACAATATAGAGCTATACTGTAGAGCTTGTTAACAATATGGATAAGCATGAGGCACGCCACAAAATGAATCTAAGCACTTAAGAAGAAAATCACTTCCTTTTCTTTTCTTTTTTTTTTTTTAAACAAAAGGTATATTAGAAAAATCAGGTGATGCACAGTGAGCAGTAGGAATCAATGGGATTTCTTCTTGCCCACTTGAAGAAGGGGGAAAGACAGTCCCCATCAATCTGCTGGCCAACTATTGCAGTTGAATGGTCAATGGAGTGACATTGCCTGTTATAATAAGAGGGAAGGGTCCATCTTTCAGCTGCATCAAAGACACCATTGCCTATGAGAAGCAAAAAAACCCATGCAATCTATGATTCATTCAGTGAGTCCAGAGCTACCCTCCATCTTGATGTTTAGGATATATGATTGTTGTGGTTTAACCCCAGAGAGCATCTAAGCGCCATGCAGCTGCTCACTCACTTCCCCTCCCAGCCAGGGAGATGGGGGAGAGAACTGGAAAAAAAAAAAAAGGTAAAACTCATGGGTTTAGATAAGAACAGTTTAATAGAACAGAAAGGAACCAGGACAGTGATGTTGAGGGTACTGCCTGCACCTGATTTGCAAAATCTGAGTCTTCCAAGACATTAGTCCACTGGTAAATGAATTGGTCTCTAGCACCATTATAGTATCTTTTTGAATGCTTACTTTTTCTTCCTTTCCTAAACTCCCCAGAGACTGTTTTTCCTTCAGAACCTGCAAAGTGCATTTGAACTAAAACGATACCATGTGTTGTGAGGACACTATTGCTTGGCCTGGGAGCCAAGTATTCTTGCCAAAGAAAGTGTCAGCAACATTTTCCACTTGTGGTGGCAGGGAAAGAATGCATGTGTTCCCCATTCAACAATGGCAGGCCATAGCCAAGGGTAGCTGCACCCTCTGCTCATTGCTTGAAGGAAAAAAATCAGTTGTTCAGCTTTTTAGACCTTCATTATGATACATTCCCTAGAGAGTCAGAGGAAGGAAATGAGTGGGAGAACATATGAGCCTAGATGATATTATTTTTGATATCACTATTAACCACCAATATTTTTTATATCACCTCATGACCACCAAACTAAACATAACCTAATTTCATGTGTGCATTTTTTCCTTCTTTTTAAGCCTCATGTGGTTCTTCCAGGGATCTTTTCCCTGCCTCTACTTCTAAGGTTGAAAAACAAGTACCAGATGTTCCTGTGGGTCTTTTACAAGTAGCAAGAACAACTTATTAAATTTGTAATAATACAATTTCCTACTGAAAAGTAGTAAATTATAAACTAATTGATACTTTAATTCTTTTAATGTCATTAATCTTGTGATATTCTCAAAAACCATAATCACACAATGTCTTTAATTTCTCTTTGTTACTTTGCTCTGCTTCTCTCTCAGATGTAGGAAGAATCTTTAACATCCTAGTAATAAGAGAATCACAAAATGGCTGAGGTTGGAAGGGACCTCTGGAGGTCACCTGGTCCAACCTCCCTGCTCAAGCAGGGACACTTAGAGCTTGTTGCTCACAGCCTTGTCCAGATGCCTTTTGAATATCTCCAAGGAGGAAGACTCCACAACCTCCCTGGTCAACCTGTGCTCAGTCACCTTCACAGTGAAAAAGTGTTTCCTGATGTTCAGACAGAACTTTCTGTGTTTCAGGCTGTGCCCATTGCCTCTTGTCCTGTCACTAATCTCTGTATTTCTTGTCCTGTCCTAATCTATGTTAGGATATGCTTTTTCACTCCTCACCCATTCTCTTGAGGCAGGACTAAAGTTTTTTTATTCTTTTTTAATTCTTTGCCATTCTATCTTCCTTTTGTCCTGTTTGAAAGTGGAAGTAAAGTCTCTGCACATGTGTACAAGTGCAATTGCCAGAATATGACTTAATATAAAGCTCAAAAAGGAGGAGGGTTCTTACACTATTCTCTGGGAGTCTTCAGAAGAGAGCATCATAGTCCTGATCACATTCAGCTTTATTACAGGAAAGACATTGTCAATTTTAGTTATGATCTACATGGTACATAGTTCCACCTGCTAAACATTCAGAAGTTCCAGTCAAATTGTATAGTGAACACACATAAAGCTGTTCTTTGAATGCACAATCTCAGGTCCTTTGGACTTACAATGCTGGCATAGAACAATTGCATATTATCTCAGATCAAGTCAGCCCTGAGTTCACTTTGGAGCTACAATTCCTGACAAATATGCCTCAGGGCAGTTGCTAAAATACCAACATTTTCTATAACTTTTCATTGTATTCTTGTTTTTAAGATTTCTCTTATTGTGCAGGTTACTAACAATACTGAGATTCTGTGGCACGTAAGGACTGTCTCAGATACAGTAATTCCAGTGCGCTACCAGCACAGAAAAGTGAGACACTTGAAATAAATGTGTAACTGTGTACACAGCTATGCAGCACTACTTGTATTTTCCTCTCTGAAATATAGACCTTTTTGTGTTTGTCGTTTTTCCCCCTTTTTTGTTATTTCTTATTTTAAGGTTAGTGGCAGATCATATCTGGTACCATCACAGATGAAGTATTGTCCCAAATTAAGGGGTTAATTAATGACAGGGAAAAGCATATTTTTTTTGAAAGAAGCAAGAGAAAGGCTTAATGAAGTTGGTTTTTTTTTCTAATTCAGATCGATCTCAACTGATTATTCCTGAAAGTAAGCATTCAGAAATCAAAAGCAGGAATTATGAAGACAATGCTGAATAATAATACATATATTCTGTTAAATGGAAAGTAGAAAGTTTTGTCAGTGCTATAATGACATTTTTGGTGATTCACTTATCTACTGGAGAGAAGGATTGCAAAAATCCCTTGATGTATCAGAAGTCATATGATTTCCTTGAATTAATTCCAGTTTTAACTATGACTATAACTCTTAGAACATCCAAATCTGAGCTGAAGAATTTAATTCCAAACTTTAAAACTGGTAAACAATGAGATTAATTTCTCTTATAATAAAAAAATTTCTTATTTCTACTCTGAGTTTTCAGTTTATGCACCTTTAATAACTTACAGTTGTATCTGTTAGACTGAAGAGGTCTACATTATGAAAAATTCCATTTCTTATCTAGCTAACTGTAGACTATGATCTAATCACCCTGTAAATTTTTTTTTTATGATCTAAATAGATTAAGCTTCTTCAGTTTCAAAATACAACACATTTTCTACTGATCTTTTCTTCTGGACCACTGAAACAGCTCTTCTTTCAACTCCCCCTTAAAAAATAAAATAAAATAAATAAAAATTAAAAAAAAATTTAAAATGTATATTTTAAGTGAAAATTCTTCTGTTTATAACTATTTACATGCGGAAACTCACTGAATGTCACTAATATTTTTGTCTTAAAATACTAAGTGTTGAGAAAGTAAGCGTGTCTCATAAGTATATGCACTGACATTATCTTTTCTCTTCTCTGTTACAGCTAACTCCTAGGCAGATAAAATGGGTTTTGCTGCTCTTTTCTGAATTCTAGCAAAATAGACTTCTGTGATATTTGATCCATCATGTAGTTGCTACCTGTGACGCTAAGGAGGAAATTTCTTCTCTTACTGAAAAACGGGGAGTTTTTGCAGCTAATTTCAATGGGGCCTACACAGAAGCAGATTTTCTAGCTGGAAACTTCTAACGTACATCTATTATTCAGTCAAAAACAACAGAGATCAATGGAAACATAAGCTTCTATAAGGCAAAGAAGAACAGAGGAACTCTCCTAATGAAATTTCAAAGAGAACATCCATTATAAGATATTGATGTTAACTAAATTTAAATCATTAAAAAAATTTGTTAAATTTGGGGAAAAGGTGTTGGTAATTACAGGTTGGTATTGTATTCTGCTCTTTCTATAATAAATGGAATTCCAAAAAAAAGAACTGCTGTGAGGCAAGATTATAGATTTATCATTCCTTTGTGTGTATTCAGCTACGCACAGTTCCTATGATATATATTCCTTCAATAGCATTTATTTCCTGTGCATATACAAGAACAGATCTGTGGGTCTCTGGCATCCCTAGTGAGCATCTTTACTCTAAAGGAACACTAATGAGCTATCTACTGAATCAGTAAATCTGATTGTTCATGCAAAATGGATTGTTCATGCAAATTGATTAAGATAAGGAAGTTACTTCTATTTCTGCTCTATGAATGACAGCAGATATAAAAGGATAATACTAAATACTCCATCCAAGAAACTAGGGTACAAGCTTACAGCAAATGAGATTGAGAACAATGTAAAATATAATTATATTACCTTCCTGAATGCTAAGTTATCTAATATTTTCCATTATTCTATTCTAAGTTTTTGGAAGAATTATATTAGGTTTATCTGTAACATTTGCTGTCCATATGCAAACTGATATTGAAAATTTAATCAGTAAGATTAACATATGCTTACATATCTACTATTGACACTGATTTCTATAATTAAATAATCCAAATTAGTTGCTCTTTTTGGAAGATTTGTAGGCAAGATCATTTCAAATGCAACATGCTCCAAAGACCAATACATAACAAGTAATGTGCAATTTATATAAGTTGTTCACATTGTGAGGGTCACAGTAACTATATATTTACTTCTCAGACAACAAAGTGGAGGGAATTCAAAGTGAAGTAATACAACAATTGGCACTCTGACATAAGAGGAAAAAAAGAACAGAACAAAAAGCAGAGAATTCTTGTGATAAGATGACTTTCTGCAAAGACACCCACCATTAAATCCATAGAAACCGATGGAAACTGAGGGTACCGAATATCTTGTGAAATAAAGCTAGCCTCTCTCTATAACAGAGTCTAATTTACTACATCATATTCTAGTTATGATAAAGCTATGATAATCTAAATATTTCAGTGGTAAGTGCTAGTGGATATATATTTCTATAAGTCAAATGCAAAATTACATAGAATTCCTTGAGGATTATTTTAAACTTGTAAAGTGATGGTTCAGCGTCATAGAGATTTTTGGGACATTGCGTAGGATAAATAGTCTTCATCCATGGTATAAACAGTTACTGTTCTGCCAGCAAAGAAAGACAACAGATGCAGGAAAGGGAAATATGTATGGTACAATTGTTCCAATTAACTAAATTTATGAATATCAGAGGACTCTCAAAAAACATAACATCCTTTTTAGGCATAGTCATACTTTCCACCTGTGCCTAATATTGTAATTAAAATTGCTTGCCCCAAATGAACAAAAGGGGTTTTTGAACCAATGTTCAGTAACATCTTTCTTCTCAAACTCTCACCATCTTTGTGCTACCCTGATATAGTGCTCAGAACTGTTCTCATTTGCTGAGAACTGATAGTGAGTTTTGATATATAATCTGTTGCGAAGTGTCAAAAAAAATGTGTAATTATGAAAGTTCTACCAACATGGTGAGAAGGTAAGACAAATGATGGTCTTCAGCATTTACCATTCTACACTTAAAAGGCCTAAGAACAGGTCATTTATTCAACATCTGTGTTTGGAAGACCCAGATGTTGTTACAGATAAATTACAAACAAATAAATTCTGTCTTCACAGATAATGGAGAGGCTCTAGTTAGGAATATCCCCAAAGTACGTTTTGAAAACTTCTTGAGGTTTCTTGAAAACTGCTTCATCTCTATGGGTGGGACATCCTACTTGTTAATGTTTGGACTATAGCCAAAGTAAAGTCCTGTTGTACCCACAGAAGTTGAAGCACACTAAGACTTTAATATTAGCTTTTGAACCCAAGCATAAGCACAACAATAAAGCGTAACTGTATAAGCATTTATAGGCCTAATGGCCCTGTGCTAAAAAATAGCCCTGGCCCACTGTTTAGCACATATTACGACAATGTCGTAGAAGCTATGCCATGCAGTTTAAGCATAGGGTAATAGCAAAGGCATTGAAAATATGGGCACAGGTTGAAAACTGGAATCATTAACAAATCACTGATGAAACTTTATTGGTCACTGAAGAAGCAGAAGCTCAAGAAGTGAGAAATAGATTGCTTTTGCTGTAAGAAGAGAAGTAGCTAAGCAATTGGAGCAGCAGGCTGTGGCATCTGTTGGTCTGGGAAAGTAACACCTCCACCACTGCACAGTGCATAGTCTGGGGACAGAGCCAAAGGCTAGGAGCTGTAGAGATTCAAAGATCTTATAAAAGGAGATCTTGAGTTTGGCGTAGGGGAGGAAAGAGGAAAGAAGATGCTAACTTTGGCTCCAGCTTCCTTGTACCAAGAGTTCTTGGGCCTGGTCACTTCAACTTCAAAGACTAACAACAATCAATGGTCATGGTTGTTGACTCTAACTTTAGGGCATCAGCTCCATGATATTGTACACTCACAACTAGTCCAAGTTAAAAGTCTTAAAGATTCACTGCTTTGAGTGAGTAGTAACGTGGAATAGGAAACATGACCTGTAAGAAGTAACTGTTAAAGTACATTGTGCTAATGAAGGTCTAGTAAAGTTTTGGTTTAGAGGTTGAAACTGGCTTGATTTATCAGTCTTTTAAACACATCACAGTGATCTATAGTTCCCTAAGTGATATATGTATATCCATTATATACTTTCTTACTTTGTTATCACTTATTGTTGCTTGATTCTTGGTCAAAGGGAAGCTGTCGATAATTAACCTAGTAGTAGCTATACCTAAAGTTCAGACAGGCTTGACATAGCATCTGGAAACTCAACACTAATTAGCAAGAGTTAAGAAAGATCATACATCTGAAAGATGCATGCAAGAGTTTATATGGTTTTGATCAGATCTGTTAGGTTTTGTAGGTTTGGAATCTCCAGCTCTAGAAATGGCTGGGGACTAGGTTTACCTCAAATAAGATCTTGGAGACCTTTCTGGCCTTGAAGAACAATTTTTTCTAAGCTTTAGGGATTTCTGTCAGAAACCAGTTATCAAGATACATAGAAAGTATATATGTTTATTTTCTGATCAAGCCTTAATCTCCCAACCAGTTAAATTTATAAGCATATTATCTTCTGAAAAAATAGTGGAAATACGTCTTCTGTTCAGTCTGGGTCTAGGTTTTGGGGTTTGACTTTTTTTTTTTTTCTCTTTGTATTCCATTTTGTAAGAAGGTAGAGTGGTTCTGCCTAAGAAACAAAAAAATAAATAAATCTGTGTTTAGAGCTCTTTCTCCGTTTTTATTCATTTTATCAGTCACATGGTTCAATAACATATCAATCACTCACAAACATAATTCCTGAGTTGACTATAAATGGTAAATTACAGTTAAGTATGAAATCAGGTGTCATCAATCTTATTTTGTGCCATACAGGCCAACAAAATTCAGAGCAATTACTTTTGGCTAGAGCCAGCTCATATTGAAAGCCTACATTGTCTTAATTGTCCACATTTTTTAAACTTAGAATGTCCTCACACTAGTTTTAATTGAAACAAATATGTTGAAGTATACCATAGAGGAAATGCAGTCATTTTAAATTCTTGTAATCATGTATTACAACTGTTGTGTATGTAGCGACATTATAAAATTGCCTCATTGTACTCATGAGGTTCATGTGACTCCCTGCTACACAGCTCTTTAAAGAACATTTAAAAATCAGGTCTTTGTAGTACATTGCATACAGTCAGCTTTGAACAACCAAAATCAGAGCATTATGCTTTTTCACACCTACAGAATCTGACATAGAGTCTAACTCTTCCTGCAGTACTGTCCTCTAAGCACCATTTTTTAGAAAGCTAAACTACTCATGAAATATTTTATTCCTTTTTTATTCCCCATCTCTTAAATGTTCTATTTTTGTATCAATTTCTTAAACTCTGTGTTTGGTAAAATAAAGGGTTTTCATTTTGTAGGTGTGTGAGGTGTATAGGCAATATATTAAGAAATATGTAGATAGTATCTAAATACATTTACACATTTAGTTCTATGTGCATATTTTACCTGAAATCTGAAAGCATCTGTAAACAGAAGCTTTCGAGCATTACAAAGTAATGGTGGATAACTACGCTTTGTTCCTGTATCAGTGAGTTAGTAATGAGTTAACAGCTGAACACTTTTCAAGAGAAAAATATTTACTCTAAAAATGAAATAAATGTGGCTTTAAAAAAAACCCAACAAATTATCACAGATGGATTTTTATGAACTGCAGAAATAAAAATCGATAAATATTTTTTAGAAACTCATGAAAAAATATTTTATTTTTTAATTTATGCAGTTCTAAATATAACTTCTTGTATGATACATTTTCTTGATAAAAAGTTGTTGCACTCAAAATCTTGTTGTGGGCAAAAGCGAACACTGTGTTTGGAGAATAAATTTACTGTTAGTCCTATTAACGTTTCAACAGTCTAATAATATAAATCATCTAAATAATTCAGAAATGCATCATTGATAAAAACTTTAAAATATATACAAAATACTTTCCTAGATTCTACCTAGTTTCCCTGATGTTATGTTCACCCTCCCAATATCGTTCTTTGTTTATATATATACCTTCACAGAGGTGTTGTGTTCCTGTATGTGTTTTGCATTGGAAAATTATTGCTTATGCCTATTAATGCAATGGTTTATATTTTGTAATGCCAAATAAAGCTACCGTCATTTTAACCACAGAACTAAGGAAGGGTTGCTTCTTTCTTGGAGGATAAGAAAATACTCCATGCAAATTAAAAAAAAAAGGCAGGAGGGGGGAGAAGTAGAGGGTACAGTGGATCAAGGAGATAATTTGTCAAGGTGTAACAATATTGTGAAAAAAGGAACCATCATATCTAAAATCTATGAACAGAAATATGCATTAAGAAATATGGAGTGGGAGACAATTGGCTAAATATAGCCAATTAGTACTATTTCAGATTCCCAGATGACCATCAGTTGCCTTTCTAGGAGAACACAAGTGTACTCTGCATCGTTTCTGCTAGTCCCATGTGGATATCTCACATGCCATCAGACAACTTAGATGAAACTGTATGGCTATGTTAGGCAAATTGTTCTGCATTGAAATGCAGAAAAAAGCACCTTACTGTAAGGGTTTCCACATGGGTAGATAAGAAAACCAGGTTGCTAAGCTTTCAGTACCTGGCAGGTCTTCTGAAAAGGGCTCATGTCAGAGAACTGTATCAGTAGTTCTAAAGAATTCAGGTTTTCAGCTTTCAGAAATAAAGGAGTAATATTAGATTTAAAGATTGTGTTTCAATCATTTATTATCCATTTGTTATTATCACTGCTGGGTTTTAAGTGCTATGTTTTGTGCTTAGAGAAATACTAAATAATTACCTAACAGCATGGTTTTCCTTGCCCCTCCATCTGGTTGGGATTCACTCTTTCAGTTATATACCTGTGCTGTTTCTATATTAAGATGTCACATGTCTAACTGCAGGGTAGGAAGTAACTAAGGCTGTTAATCAATGAAAATAAAGTATTCAGTTGGCTGTGTCAGGAATCTTTGCCATCAGGTTTGTCTGATATCCTCCTTTCAAATGTATGTCTTTCATTTTTATTTTTTTTTCCCCCCTGAAAGACAGATATCACACAGTGGGAGAGGTGACAGTAAGAGATGAGAAGGGGAAGGGGGAGTTGAAAAGGGGAAAGAAGGAGAGAAGAAACAATATATTACAGTGACATCAGAATGAACAGACTCCATGCTGTCAATAAGCTTCAGCAGGGTAAAATTCACACTTGAATTCCCAGAAGAAACCCCAACATATTAATACTTTTACTTTTCTTACAATAACTGTGATAGGGAAAGTAGCCTTGGTCTTAATCAACACTGTTGGAAACAACATACTGCCTTTTACATGGTGTTTCTACAAAGCAGATCTTGCTTAATTAATTCTTACATAATCTGAGATTAGTTTACAAAGTGATTTTAAAAGAAACTCTAAAGACAGCAATTGTTGAAAGTTGGATAGCAGTTATTTTGTGGAGCTTTGTGTCTACTAATGATAGGATTTGTAACTGAGGTCACTTAGTTTTAATGGTATAGTATTTTTTTCTTAAATGTTCTTCAGTATGGTCACAAAACACAAATTACCCAAAAAGTAGTTTCCAGACTGTCATTCCCTCTGAAATTTACTGTTGCAATAAATGTCTGGTACATCAGTGCAATGAATGTAAACTGTATATAGAACTACAAGCAAGCACAGAGAAAAAAAATTCTGAATAATTCTGGAGCAAATGCTCCAGCCCTGACTACTTGGTGGCCCCCTGATGAACTCATTGCAGTTGATCTGTGTCTTATCTTGAGGGGCCAAGAACTGAACCCCATATCTTGATGCAGTATGAGTGTGGAGTAGAGGGTTCTGCATCTACTAGCCATGCTCCTGTTCATACAGCTCAGGATGCTCTTGGCCCCTGCTGCTGTAAGGGCACACTGCTGGCTTGTGTTCAGCTTGCTGTCTACCAAGACCCCCAGGAGCTTTCCACAGAGCTGCTTCCCAGCCTGACAGTCCCAACCTGTAGCTTTGCAAGGAATTACTCCTTCCCAGCTGCAGAAAATGTGCTCCGAGAGGTCTAATTCCACAATTTTCCCAAGGACAAAAGTGACCCTAACTGGCCTGTAGCTCCCCAGATCATGTTTTTGACCTTTCTTGAAGGTAGGTGCATCATTTACCTTTACCCTGATCTCCATGAGCTTTTGAAGATCTTTTAAAAGCAGGCCTGCTATGACATCAGCCAGCTCTCTCAGCATTCTTAAATACAGTCTAAAGGGTCTGATGGACTTATATGAATCAGGTTCTCTATAACAATCCCTGACTTGATCCTCATCCACTGCTGGTAGTCTTCTCTACTTTGATCCCTGCCATTAAACACAGAGGCCTGGGAGAACTTGGTGAAAAAAAAAGAGCTAAGAAACTATGAGCTTAACCTTACCTGAGCCTGCTGCCACTAGATCAACCTCCCACGCTGTTGCTTGCCCACATTTTCCTTGTCTGTCCCTTTACTAAATAATGCAGCATTATAAGTTCCTCTTACCATTCTTGCATATTTTAGCTGTAAGTGAGCTTTGTTTTCTCTAACATTACCCCTACATGCATGGGCAAGATTTCATTAGGCTCTTTAAAGTCTTAATACACTTCCACACTCTAATCAAGAGATCTGTAAAAAATGCCCACCGTGATGTCACTTTTACTCACCTCTCCTCTGATTCTCAGATCCACAAACTGTCAACCAGCTTGTTGCCAATTCCACAAAAGAGCTCCAGAATTTGAACTGCTGTTTCAGAAGTATGGATCAGGTGGATCCTGTCTCTCCCCAGCACTCCTTCATCCTCAGAGAGGGTCCCAGGATCACAAACACTAAATCTCCATTGACAACGTGAGCTGTGCAACCAAGCATTGACCTGTAGGATTCATCTGCTGCTCTGCAGGTCTTTCCCTTTCACCAGCAGGATGGAGAAGAAACCACCTGGACCACCATGCCCTCCTTCACTTTTCTTCTTAGAGCTAAATAGTTGTTTTGGTTACGCCAGAAGTCTCTCCTAGCATTATTATTGGTGCCTACATGGATAAACTGCAGTGGCTGATAATATGAAGAACAGATGAACCTTAGTAGCTTCTCTGTAACATCCCCATTCTGAGCACCTCAGAAAAGCAGCAAACCTCTAGAGACAGAAGTCAGGTTGACAGATGGGATCTTCTTCATCTCATTTCAATTACCAGTTCTCACCTGACTCTTACACATGCTCAGACATAGCTTCTTCCCCCTCCTTTGCTACCAGGTCACAGAACGTATGAAGCTGAATATCTGTGGGAGGAGAAGGCGGCTGTTTTACTGTTGACAGAAGTCATAATCCTCTAGATATCATCCATCTCAGGAATTTCTATCTGATATTTAATCTGGTTTTCCCCTTTTATACACAGTTAAGGGTTCAGGACCTCATCTCTGCAAGGTCTCTGTGAAACTCCTCTCAGTCTTTTCTTCATCTTCTGTGGTGCTGCTCAGTTTAATATTTAAATCTTTTTATATTTTTACCATTATTTTCAGAAACAAACAAGCAAACAATGGTAGACTGGAGCAGCAAAAGTTATCAGCAAAAAGTACCAATAGAAGTAAATTAGATGGTCATAGTATACAAGCCAGTATCTATGAAATGAGAAAATGGAAGCATTGTAATATGGGGTTTAATGTATTTCTTGTCAGTAGCAACAGGTTGAATAAATCTGCAATTAATGAACTCATCATGCTTCATCCTGTCATTACTGAGAAGTACAAATAAGCCTCTAGACCCATCATGCTGTAGAGGAGATAGCTATTCATTCAAAATATCGACATAAATAATGTCTTTAGATGAGATGATCAGCACAAATGTCAGGTTTGCATGTAATTTCACAAAATAATCAACTTCACAGACAGAAATTAAAGAGATTCAATTAACATCATGCTACTCGACAGGTGTGGTAAACCTTTCAAAACTATATAATATTCAGTAGCATTTACATAAATATTATCATTACCATTCTAAACTCTGCTAGATTAAAACCCAAGCTCTTGCTAAGTCACAAGTCTTGTAGGGCAGAATAAATCACAAAAAAATTGGAGATGTCTATGGAATAACCATCTACATCTGAGTTAATTAACCTTGACTCCCTTCTCAGTTCTCTCAGGCTATGGAAATATGTACTGTTGTGACATTGTTCATCTCACATAGTTTAATCATTTATTTCTGGATGACACAAATTGTGCCACAGAACTGCTTATTTCTCTGTATTTACTGTAAAAAACTAGCTGCATTTAGAATTCATCTCATCTGGCTTCAGCCATTTAAAAGTGAAAGATCTGGTATAAAATAATCTTCTGAACTCTCTGTTGCATGTGTCTTCATCCATAGTTTGATTCTTTTTGTCTGTTTCATATACTTATTTTAGGATTGGATGAATCACCCCGACTATATTTATGTTTCTTACATCTGGATGAAACCTAAGTGATTAACCTAGAATAAACCCATAAAAATGTTGGATAATAGTCTTTTTATCTAGTTAACTGTGATCTGAAAAGGATGGCACAATGCTCATGATTCTCCATTCACAACTAGAGCCCTAATCTCCAAACCACTTCCTGCAGGAAAATCACAAAATTTCAGTGGGAAGTAAGAGAGATTCTCACTCATATTTCAGACAGTTTCTTGGGGAAAAACATGACTTTGAATCTCTGTATACTTAGAAGAGACCTAATCTATCTTTTTTTGCTCTCTGAATGTGTGATCTAATTATTGAGCTAAGGAGTAGATTGGTCTCCGTTATTTTTTTTTAATTCTGCTAAAGTAAATGCCGTTGTGTGGTAGACACATCTGAGATCATCTGCTGAGCTTGTCTACTCCAGGAATTTTAGCAGCAGAATGTTTCATTTGAGTATTCTGCATTTTATTCACTGGAATATCTCTGCTCATTTTTTTTTATTTTCTGAAAAGGCAGAAGCAATTTTGATCATTCTAGTAAGTAATTTTCTAGGCACCTGAAGAATTTAACAGGTGAAAATAATGGCTTCCACATGCCTTTTTTACTTTTAAAGCAAATTGAAAACTTCTAGGTCAATTTACTTAGTTTAGCATCTGAATTCTGCTTCAGATAACTATTAGGCATCAAAGATCCATATTCAATACCGTATCTAACAGCAGTAAGACTGGAGACAGCAAGGTATTTAGGTTCCCAGGCTAAAATTCCTTCCAGAGTAACTTCAGGCTGTTCAGTTACCTCCAAAAGGAGCATGGTGTTTTTTAAGTCCCTTCTATTTTTCCCCTCTGCTCAGCCCTGGTGATGCCATACCTGGAGTGCTGTAAGCAGTTCTGGGCTCTTCAGTACAAGAGAGACATGGACATATTGGAGAGAGTCCAACAAAGTGTTACAAAGCTGATTAAGAGTCTGGAGCATCCCTCTTCTGAAGAAAGGCTGAGAGGGCTGGGACTGTTCAGCCTGGAGAAGAGAAGGCTTGGGGGGGGGAAGGGGAGGCGGGGAAACCTTGTTAATATATATCAGTATCTGAAGGGATAGTGCGAAGAGGATGGAGGCAGGCTTTCTTCAGTGATGCCTAGTGACAGGACCAGAGGTAATGAGCACAAACTGAAACACAGGAGGTTCAATCTGAACATCAGGAAACACTTTTTCACTGTGAGTGGCTGAGCACTGGCACAGGTTGCCCACGGAGGTTGTGCAGACTCATTCCATGGAGATATTTAAAAGTTGTCTGGATGTTGTCCTGGGCAACTGGCTTTAGGTGTCCCTCCTTGAGCAAGCTTGTTGGTCCAGATGACCTCCAGAAGTTCCTTTCAACCTCAGCCATTCTGTGATTCTGTGTTTCTTGTCAGTTAGAGTCCAATACTACCAATAGGCGACACCAATAGACCACCTATGACCTTAATGTTTTATTAGAGTCATCTGCCTCCAAACAGGAAGCTTAAGATGATGACACTAAGGTGTCTAAAGTTGGTGGGAGGAACACAGATCCACTCTAGAGAAGTAGTCAAATGAGCTTTATTAGCCTGATAAGTAAAGCCTGATAGCTTTGTCATAACCAGAGATTTTCAAGAGAACCAGGAGAGAAAAAAAAAAGAAGGGCAACAGAAGTATGAGAAGACAATAGACCAATTATGGAGACTGAAATATAGCTATAATCAACCAATACTTCATGCTTGTACATGGTACCTTCCTGAAAGTGAAGGAACAATTCATAACTGTCAAAGACAGAGTTTTGGATGAAATTCTGGATGAAATTTCTTCATGGCTATCTTCAAGAAAAATCTGTCAGGGGATGTGGGCAGTAAAGTGAAAATTATGACTAAAGAGTAGGAGAATATGCACAAGGGAACAGAACAAAAGGTGACTCTCAAAGGATGACCTTGGGAGAAGATTCCCAGGTCTGGAACTGATCTGGTCCAGGAGACAAGATTCTCAAATCTAGAACAGATCTAGTCCAAAAACCATCTCTGTGGTCCGTACTCTATCTATTATGGTGTAGAACCTTTGACTGTTGAGAGGGAAAGACAATAGAAAAGCTGTTTTGCTTTCATTTTGTAACTTCCTTATACACAAAGTACTCATTGTTTATTTTAATGTGGAGAAACATATGGTAAAAAGCTACTGTTCACAAATTTTCCTAATAAAAATTGTCCTAGCTCACAAAATAAAGCAAGTTTCTATCACCTTATAGTTATGCATCTCTGTATTTCCTCATCTTTCCTCATCCTGCCACCAAAATCAAGTACATTCAGTTGTTACCCATGGAGAATGATCTCTGGAAACTGTTTCACTGTGAATAGCTTTGGCAACTTCCATGTTAATTCTGATGTACTTCAGTGAAGTCAAACACAATGGAGTAATTACAAAGGTTTATATTTTTCTGTAGACTACAGGGCTTAATTCAGGGAGACAGTTTCATTCCTCCTGCTCTGGGCAACATGTATTATTAGATTAATTAATTAGAAATATAAACCTACATAAATAAATACTTTCTGAGTTTTCCTTCACCAAATTACAGGACTGAACACCAGTTCCTGTTGTACTGATTGTTCTATATTCAGAAAAGATCTTGGACTTTTAGTTTTGGAATAATCCCTCACAAAGAAGGGTAGCATGGATTGTTTGCAAATAGGGAAGGTACATGCTTTGTACCAAAACAGTGGAATGTAACAATAAAATCATGGATGCACACAGTACCTCCTTACTGTGCAGAGCTCATAACATGAGTAATTGAGATTGGGATTTATAAAAGGATTTATGTGATTTTATCTGACATAAATTGATGTCACATATGCCAGTAAACCAAAATTTACATCATAACTTTGAAGATGTTTAGGGTCTCTAGACTTCACCAGTAAAGCCTCAAGACATGATAAAAATCCTTAACAAAATATATATATTCACTTTCATACCTCTTTCCTGTTTTAGTTCAGTGGGTAGAGGCCTCAGCCCAGGATTTCTGTATCCCAGATTCAGTTGTCTCCTCTGAGACATATTTCACATACGATGGCTCTCTCCATCCTCTGAAAGTGTTGCATCTTGTAGGAAGAAATTAATGGGGTGAGAATACAAGTTTGATTCTGCAGTTTGTTTTTCATGGCACTTACTTGCTAAGGTGAGACCCGAGCTTTAGTTACAGCTCCAATGAGTATATTACTACCCATAGCACAGTGCAGAAATGCCCAAAGATTCTCAGGGAAGAAATAAAAAATAATTATATTCTGTTCTAATGAAAGTTTGAACAAATGTCTCTAGAAGAGCTAATGTTAAACAAAACTAATTGCAAGTTGTCAGGAGAATAAGATACATTAATGGTCTCATAAATATGAGAGGTTTTATAAGACACTTTTAAAAGCCCAGGAAGGACAAAAGGTCAGCTAGGGAGAAGTAAGAACTACCAGCATATGAAGGGAGGCCGGTGGCTGAGATTTTAAGCAGGAAATTTAAATCTTCACAAAATCTTATAGACAGAAAAGAGGCTTAAACAATGGATGGAAGATCACAGTGAGAGATACCATTGGTTTTAAAGAGAATTTAAAAGGTTACTTGATAACGTACACATACATAAATGTGCTACAGGTACAATAATTTCTCTCTATCCTGGCCTTCAAATATTTATAGACCTATCATAACCTGACTTAGTGATCAGTTAGTCAATCAGTAGAGAGTTATCTTTTTTAATCTTTCCTTGTAAATCACCTCTTACAATACTTCGAATTTTTTTATTGCTGTCTGAACTCTTTCCAGTTTATCAGAATGTTTCCAGAAAGGCTGAACCTGAACTGGTACATGTTCCAGATCTGTACCTGAAAGGAATCACTGAAGCAAAGCTAGCTGGGTAGGAGGGAGCAGGAAATCTTTGTGGATGAGTTGGGTTAGATCTGTCAGAGAGTTTGCAAAGGCGAAGTGATTGGACTGGGAGCCTTGTAACTGAGCAACTGATATGCTCTAATGGACAGATGAACTGGGAGGAAAGGTATTATCAATATGTAACTTTCATGAATGAAATTATATATGTGAAGACTGGAGATTAAGCAAGATGAGCCCACTTGAAAGAAAAATTAAGGGACAAAGAAAATTGAAGGGGGGGGGATTAAGTAAATCAAGTTTGTCACTTAAGTGTTATAACAGAAGACTGCAAAAGAGGCAAACAAAATTAGCAATGAGCAGAAAGGTGTTGTCAAACTATAGAAAAAAAAAATGTGGCTGCCTACAAATCTGAGGTACTACCTGCTGCCTGTGCCAACTGGATATGGAAACTGTGTGGGCTCCTCACCATAAATTCTTTCTTAGTTCTTTTCTCTCTATTTGGAGGGCATCATATTGTATGTGTTTGAGTATTCATAGAGGAAAAAAAATTCTACAGACAGTTTCCAAGAATTTTTGCCTGGATTATCTGGTTTGCAGGTTATCTGTGTGCTTAAAAGAGGTTATGAACCCCATGAAGCACGGAAAAACAACCAACCAAACCAAAACAGAACAACCCACCCTCAAAAACAACACACTCTTCTGCTAAACCCTGAATAGAAATGGACTCAATTGTTGGAATTCAAAAGTATAAACAAATAAAAGAAGAATGAGGAAATAAGGGGAAGAAAAAGAATGTTTGAAAGGAATTTAGTTAGAGCAAAAGATCACAGAAAGCAAAAAGAATTTCAGGTAAACCTGACAAGAATATTCCAAAACTTGTGACAGCAAAAATTTAGTGACCTGGAAAAAAAAAAAAAGTCTTTGTGGGTTGAGTCTAGGCTCTCTCTTTTGAGGGGAGAAAAGAAACTGAGGTCTATTAGCATCACAGGAAAATGAGTTCATAGGTATTATCTATTTTCACATTACATCATGAATCCAGAGTATAAGCTAGTATCGAAGATTCAAGGAAAAACACAGGGCTGGAAATATCTGTCTTGGGATGTTGAGTCCAAACTAACACGTAACTATGAAGACTTTTCAAATGTTGTTAAACTACCTTTGTGGATCAGAGGGGTTTGGTGCATTCTGGTGGCTCTGTACATAACCTGTCCTGGGTAGATGAAGGCAGCATCAAATTCCAGCTAAGCTTTTTGCAGCAGGACTCCTACACAGTCTTATTCTACTTTATACACAGGGGTTTGGGAAGCCCATGTTGGATAAAGCATGACATGTACCGAAATCTAACCTGAATATGGTACCATGCCTACACTTAACAAGCCATCACAGAGCGCAAAGCATTGGCAAACACAGTCGAAGAGTTTTGCAAGGGCTTGTAGCCAAAGTACTGAATCATAAACTAATAATGTGCTAATTAGGACATAATTAATATTACCCTATCTTGAGCCCTACTATAAGCATACTAAAAGAATACAGCTGACAACAGTAAACACGTATCATGAAACACTGTAGCAGTATAACTAAATTCAACATATAAGCATTTTACATAAATATGTGAGAAATGTTTCCACCAAAGGGGACTAAGATAGATGTGTGTAGTTGCATGCAGGAGTCATGGAAAAACGTGAACAGAGAAAAAGATAAGAAAATTTGTAAGATTAATTACAAACAAGATAGTCACAAATGACTGCAAATATGCAGACCATCCTACTGAATACATTACATATATACTGTGAAGCTGTGTGTGCAAAGAAAGTATTTAAGGATAAGGAAGAAACAACTATAGACATGAAGTGTTAAGGAATAAATTCAGCAAAGTTTTGTTTAAAAGTTTAAAATTAACCTGACTTGTCAGTCTTCTAAACACTTCCATCACAGTTATCTCTAGTTATTATCTCCTTCTCATCTTTCTTCTATGATTCTATTTATTTTTGTTTCAGCTCCCTGTTTCAGCTTGCTTGAAACCACTCTGAGAATCTTTATTAGAATCACTTGGTGTGGTCAGAGCAAGAAGTTTATTGTCCTGCTCCAGGTGGCAGTGATCTAGTGCACAGCTGCCCATCAGATACCTGGAAAAGCTCAAAAATTTTTTATTTTGGCCATTGTCAGAAGCTCCAATAAGGCAGCGTTATCTTTTCAGTATCTTTTGATGCCCTTCACACAAAAGGAATTCCTAATACCTTTCTTTCAATATCTGTAATGGCCATTAACTTCTCCTTTTGTTGAGTTATCAATTTAGCCTTAGTTCAGAGTTACCTACCTGCTTTTTACTTTTTTTTTTTCTTTTTTTTTCTGTAAAGTTGAGCTGTTTCTCATGCCATTAAACTAATCCCATTAGTTTAACTTTGGGTTGCCTGTTTGCTTACATACTTTAACACCACTTGAACAAAAAAATGTCACTTATCAACAAACATTTGTATTCATTACATGGGTTCTACATTAAAAAACTGTATCAAAAATAAAATATACATATATAGCATTAGTAATAAATCTGCCTGTTGACAAGACATACAGACATGAATTTGGTTGGATTCCTCAGTGAATCAGCTATGAACTAGTTCCAGTTCATATAAATATAAAATTATGTCTCACCTTTTATAGACTTTCCAAGAAGACTGCATTCTTAGTAAAGTTCTACACAAAGATGACTGTATATACATTGGACTGAAGTTGGATCATTTTCAACAAAGTACATTAATAGAGTCAAGTTGGACAGCTCATGTTAACCATCAGAAAATCTTTATAGATAATTTTATGACCAATACAGGTATCAGCCTGATATTGTGGATCTCAGTGGAAAGGGGACTGAAGTTTGAGCACTACAATGGTTAGTACTGAAATCCTTTTCAGATTTAGCCTTAGGTCCTTACTTGTATCTTGAGGAGACAAGAGGGGTATTCACAAAAGTTGACCAGAGAGGCTTGGTGCCTTAAAATTCCTCTATGGTTAAAGGAGACAAGTCATTTTTTCCAGAGAAGGATCCAGAACATCTAAAATTAAACTCTTCAATAGTCCTTGAATGAGTCTCCTTCTCTCTCCATTGATGGAGAAGACTATGGAGATCAGTTGCACAAGAATGTCTGTTTTGCATATAGACACAATGTCGTTTCCCAAGTAATTTGAAAAGTTTGCATCAAAGTAGACAAATATCTAGTAAGAATTTGTAATGGTGAAGGGAAATAGTGGTAAGCTATGGACTTACAAACATTTTTTAAGATCACCAGTACAGCAGTACTATATCAGTTTCCCAAAAATAAATAGAAATTAGTCCTCTCCTGTCATTCTTCCCTCTCCCTTTATTCCCGTTCCTTTGGTCATTACATCATTTAAGAAAGTTGTATACATTCCTCCTAAACAGAACATGAATGATGTCCTCAGATGAGGATCTTATAAGCATCATGTTAATAACAAAGCTATGACTAATAAAAAATAGGTATAACTTTAATGGTGCACATGTTACGAGTTTATATGAAAGAAAGATTAAATTATGATTAGAATAAATTAGCTGGGCACAGATTAAGTAAAAAAAGTTTAAAACCCTGCTTTACAGTTATCAGAGTTTTGCAGTTGCCTGGCAAATTTAATATATAATAGACCTCCCAGAATGAAAAACCCACATACATGTTCCTCTGTCCCAAAGCTCTGGAAGACCAACCATTTGAATGAGGAAAGTTTTCCCTTGCAGTACCTACTTTCTTGCTATTTGAGAATGAAATAAGCTAGTGAAAGAAAAAAATGTACTGGGTTCAAGAAATGTGGGTTATATTCTGTACAGTTTCATGAAGAAAGAAAGTCTAAATAGCATAAATACATTCACAATTAGGTATCTCTCCTTGTTAAATAGCAAAAGAGTAACATAAGCTCTGATACCTTGGGGCAGGGGGGAGAGGAAATTCCAGGGAAATCATGGTTTCCTTCATTTGCATCTAACTGTATAATAGTAAATTGTATTAAAAAATATCTTTAGACTGACATTTGTTCTTTTTATTTTATAAAACGTGTTCATTTGATATGAGAACTTTTTCAGATAATTGCTTATTCTGATGAAGACCAAAATAAGTCTTCAAGCAAGGTCATATATAATTTACAACTATGTATGTTTCAGCAGCTGCCAGTATTATGCTGCTATACATGTTTTATATTTGCAACATTCTCCTTTATGTTAGAAAAGACATCTATTTCTCTCTGATGTAATCTTCTCCCCTCAAATCTTTACAGTTAGTCTAAAAGAAAAGGTTTTAATTTGCTCAGGAAATTCGATGAATTGCGTAAAGTCATGTTTTAGATGAGAGACAATATTTTATGCAGAAAATAGCTGTCACAACCCAGGTTGGACAGACCAGGGAGGGGTTGTGGCGAGTTTGGAATTCCCTTGGGCTAAATTAAGGTGAAACGGCACCAAACGATCAGTTGAAAGTTTTATTTATGGCAGAAGCAACCTGAACTTGGAAGGTGTAACTGTAGGTGGTGGGGCTTCTCACGACATGAATTGGCATGGAACCACCTCAGTAAACGGTGTAACCAGCGATAGCCACATATACATCAATTCAGGGAAAAAGGAGAGCCTTCCTGTTGGGTGAGGGGGTTCAGAGCAGACCCCCTTGCTTTCTAGACTCCTTCTCAGAGAGGAGCCCAGCGGCGGCTGGATCCACTCCTAGTCCCAGACTTGGTCAGTGGGTTTGTGTCTAAAGGGATGAGGTGTAGGGATTATGAAAAAGGAGAGAGAAAGAGAAAGAGAAAAGAAAGGAGAAAAACTTCACCTGTCCTGGGTCCAGCTTTGGTGCAGTTAACCTAGAGGTCCATTTCAGGTGGGCACACACACATGGGGCTTCAGTTCATGTCCTTTTACCATCTCTTTGCCCCTCCTTTGGGCAGGCACTCAAACTCATTAGGCTAATTAGGTGTCATGGGTGATTTGTGCTTTCAGAAACTTCAGGAAATGGGTCAGCAGGCTTGGGGGTCGTTTGGGGGCTAACTTCTCCCTCCCTGCAGGCATGACCCTTCTTTGATCTTTGCCCATACACGGTGAGCTGCCCCGCTCAGCGTATCAGAACCTGGAACTGCATGTCCTTTGGCATGGCATGGACATCACAGCAGGTCACACCCTCTGTGACCTGTTGCTTATGTCCTGTGCTGATCAGTGCTGATCAGCTCCTCACCTGCGCTTCCTTGTTATGCAGGTTTGCAGGTTCGTTGTTATGCCAGAACTTGCCCCCGCCATGATGTTTGAGACATTAACTCTTTCAGTCCCTCACCTGCGGTGTTGCTTTGCAAGTAAATTCCATTCCTCCCCTCAAATGCAAAAGCCAGGCCCTGGTATCTGTCCATCAGGATGGGTGTTTGAGGCATTAGCTCCATCCAGTCTCTCACAATAGCTGATTCGGTTTTAAGATTGTCAAATGAAACTGGTAAGAACTTTCTCAGCTTTATCACCTGGATAGAGAACAAAATCTATTTAAAGTATTTTCCTACCAAACTATAACATTTTCCCAAGAATATGGTAAAAAGCTCTAAACAAATATAGACTTTGCAATTAAAAAAGAAGTAAAGTCACAAAAGACTACTGTACTTAATTGCATTGTTTCTTTGTTCATTGGCTGATGTGCAAACAGTGTTTACTGTTACGGTGATGAAAAATACCAACAACATTTTAAGATTTTTTTTTTCCCACAGAAAATATTTATATATGCCACTCTTGAACTATGGCAATTAACATTATCTGTAATAAATTAATAAACTACTTATAAACAAAAACAAAACCATACATTGAAGAAACACTATGTTTAGAAATACATAGAGACTTTCTGAGAATATGGAAGAATTTTTAAGTGCCCTTGTGAAAAGTTCTGATAAACTATGACTGAATAACTATCTACCTATACTCAGGATGTGCTAGTACTACTTTTCCTGATTACAATAATATTCTAAACCTTAACAATTCACTGTACTGATGAGTAATTGTAATGGGAAATGGGAAATAGCCTGAAGCTGAATTAATTATGGTTTTTATATGTGCATGTTAAGGGTATGTCCATATAGGTATGCAGTTAAAAGAATACAAAAGCTGAAAAATGAATCATTAGGATCTCTAGGAAATGTGAGAATAAAGGTTACACCTGCAAATATAATTCAGCCCCCAGGCGGATAAACATCATGGAATGTGGCATAATAATACCATTAGAAGCTATATTTTCCTGTAGGACAGGCAGCCTTTAATTCTGTTTTTCCTTACTTTTTATTGCATTGTAACTTTAATATTCACTAATGTATCATTTTTATGCATAAAAAATAGAGGAAAAAATCATAGCATAGAAAAATATTAGTCACCCCCTGAAGTCATCAACAGGCTTGAGATCTTTACAATAATTTCAGTTCCCTTATCATACGGACTAATTGAGTAAAATATAGCAGTAAAGGTGGCTGTTAACTTCTCCATTAGCCTGGCATTACAGAAGGATGGAGGCATTCAGAGTTGTAAGTTGGTATCACAAGTATTTTTTAGAATTAAAAAGGATCATTGAATTCAGGAATAGCATTTTCCCACTGAAGGTCTGGAGAAAAGTTTGTCTGATGTCACAGACTGCCACTGTCCTTATTACTGTCATCTGTCTTCTGACACTACCTTTCTATTCTCACTGCTCATTCCTGTTTTTCTTTTCTATTGCTATTGGCACAATCTCATGCTTGGTCCATCCACTACCTGGGTTCTACTACATATTTGCTATCTCCTGCCTATGCCTACTTTGGTGCCTGCATGTCTCCTTTATTGCTGTACTTGAGCATCCTCTTCCACAATCAACTCCTCTCTCTACTAAACTTTGCCATTCCCCCTGTCTGCTCCCTCTCTGGTCTTTTTTTCCTGATCACATGGGCCCACACATCTCTTCCCGTCATCTCCTCCTCCTAGTTGCCTTCAAACTCCTGTTCAGAAATGTCTCTTAGTGAGAATCTTTTTTCTTTTTATCAATCTATTTTTCAGCTATCAAGCAAACTTGTACTGAACACAAATGAATGGCAAATGTTTAGAGATCAAATTTAGGACATTTTTAGTCTTTGTCTTAAAGCTTAAACTATCTCTTAAAAAGCAACAAGCATGACCATATTTCAAGTATCTAGAACAAGATCTTTTCTTCAAACTCCATTCTAAGAAAGAGTCACACTCACTGATATATCATAAGGCAAATATCAAGGATGGAAATTTAAAGTCTAAATGGCTTAAAACTGGCAAAATCACAAGCAACCAAAAGCACGATTTTCCTACAGACAGCATCTAGGAAGCTTAGCTGTCTACACTGCCTATAAGTGGAAGATTGCCATCAGGTAATGAAATAAATTTTGTTTAGAATCAGAGAATTATTGACAGATTAAAATTGGAAGGGATAGCTGAAGGTTATCTAATCCAACCTCTTGTTCAAAGCAGGGCTAATTTCAAAGTTAGATCATGTTGCCCGGTGTCTTGTCTAGCTAAGTTATGAAAACCTCCAAAGGTGAAGATTTCACAGATCTTCTGGGTAACCTCCTCCAATGCTCAGTCTTGTCAGTGTGAAAACCTTTCTCCTCAGTCAGCCACTGTTTCCCTTATTGCATTGTGTTGCTTATTGTCCTTCTGTTATGGACTTCATAGGAGAAACTCTTTTATCTTACAGCCCTGACCTATGTAACTGAGGACTATAGGTCAATCCCCTCTTTTATCCTTTTCTTCTTCAGTTCAATCAGACACAGTTTCCTTAGGCCTTTCATTGCACTGTCTCTGGTTTGTCAACATATGTCTTATACTGTGGCATCAAAAATAGGACACAGTTTTCCAACTGCATTGCAGTATTCCATCCTCCTAAGTACCAGGACAAAGGGAATAACCACTTCCCTTGATATACTGGCTGTACTATAACCTTGCGAAAGTAGCCCAATATGTGGTTAGCTATCATCACTGCAAGTGCAAAATTCTGGCAGTGGATACAACCATGAAACACACATTTTTAATTTACAGAGTTTGCAGGATTCTGCTTCAGTTACACTAAAAAAATATATAATTCTTTTAATTTATTCTTCTTGTACTTATAATTCATAAATTCTGTTTCAATCAAGAGCTTTGGCCAATTTTCTGGTATATAAGTAAAAAAAATTATATTCACAGGTTAAATTTTATGTATCAGAACAATTCAAAATTTCCTTTTTAAAAATTTTATTTATTTTTAAATCAATGAATAAATAGTATTTGCTATTTCTATTGGGTTTGTGTGGCAGGATTTTGGTAACAGGGGAGAAGCCACAGGGCCGGCTGCTGCTGGAAGGTGCTGGAAGCTTCCCCGGCTGGGAGCCGGACCCGCCTCTGGGAGAACAGATTCCAGAGGGGAAACCTGCCGGGAGTCGGGGGATCGGGATGGGAGAGGAACCCCTGTGCAGATCCCGAGGGCAGGGAGGAAGGAGGGGATGCCCCCGCAGCCCGTGGGGAGACCAGGCGGCAGGCTGTGTCCCCCCAGCCCGCGGAGGGGAGCGGGGGAGCAGAGGCCCACCTGCAGCCCGGGGAGAGAGGGGCCCACGCCGGAGCAGGGGGTGCAGGCCCCACAAGATGGCGGCCGCTCCCTGGGGAAGCCCGCGCTGGGCCGGGACTGAAGGACCGCGGCCTGCGGGAGGGACCCGCGCCGGGGCAGTTTGTGAGGAACTGCAGCCCGCGGGAGGGACTCACGCTGGAGCAGTTCGTGGAGGACGGTCTCCCGCGGCGGAGCAGGGGAGGAGCGCGGAGTCCTCCTCCCCCTGAGGAGGAAGGAGCGGCAGAGACAAGGTGTGACGGGCTGACCCCAACCCCCATTCCCCGTCCCCCTGCGCCGCTCGGAGGCGGGAGGGGGAGAGAACCGGGATGGGGGTGAGGCGGGGAGGAGGGAGGGCTGGAGGAAGGTGTGCTCAGGTTTGGGTTTACTTGCCATTATCCTTGTTTTGATTCATAGCAAATTAAATTGATTTTGTTTTTTCTCCAAGTTGAGTCTGTCTTTTGCCCGTGACCAGAAGTGGTGAGTGATCCCTCCCTGTCCTTGTCTCAAACCACAAGCATTTTGTTATATTTTCTCCTCCCAGTTCCACAGAGGGGAGGAGTGAGTGAATGGTCTTGTGGTACTTTGTTGCCAGCTGGGCTTAAACCATAACATTATTTCCAACTATTTTTGGCAAAAACTAATTTGTCTGCAAGGCGTAGAGATTTTGGAACTTGCAGGCGTTCTGTGCTAGATGAAGACAATGTTCCAAGGTTGATAAGTACATTGAACAGGTTATAGGTTCACTTCTGTATTTGACAGACATTGCTGTACTGCAGTCATTGCAGCATTTGAGGACCTATTGTGGTTTAACCCTGCCAGGCAGCTCAGCCTCACACAGCCACTCACTCACTCCCCCCCTAGTGGGACAGGCGAGAGAACTGGAAGAATAAAACTGAGAAAATTCGTGGGTTGAGATAAAGACAGTTTAATAGGTAAAGCAAAAGCCACATGCACAAGCAAATCAAAAGAAGGAATTAGTTCCCCACTTCCCATGGGCCGGCAGACGTTCAGCCATCTCCAGGAAAGCAGGGCTCCATCGCACATAATGGTGACTTGGGAAGACAAACGCCATGACTCCAAATGTCCTCCCTTCCAGCTTCTTCCCCCAGCTTTTATTGCTGACCACGACATCATATGGTCTGGAATATCCCTTTGGTCAGTTGGGGTCAACTGTCCCGATTGTGTCCCCTTCCAACTTCTTGTGCACCCCCAGCCTACTTGCTGGAAGGACACTATGAGGAACAGAAAAGGCCTTGCTGCTGTGTAAACACTGCTCCGCAGTAGCTAAAACACTGGTGTGTTATCAACACTGTTTTCAGCACAAATCCAAAACATAGCCCCATAACAGCTACTGTGAAGAAAATTAACTCTATCCCAGCCAAAACCAGTACAGGGACACAAATTGGCATCCAAAGGAGGCATGGGTAAGGGTCTTCTTCTATGTTATTGTCATAACTAAAAGTTTCTTTCCTTGTCTGCTTTTCTTTCAGTAAGATGTTATCTATCATGGACAAGGAATTAATTGTCAATCATAATTATGATGTTATATCAGAGTGCTCAGTATGCTTTGATTTTCCCTCAGCTTACGGGATAGATCTCTGCTCCTCTTTTGAATAAAAAAAAATCTAGGGAAGATTCTGGCTAGCTCAGTAACAGATGCTGTTATTGATTCTGATCCAGTTGTTGGCAGTGCCTTCCCTCCCCACTGTTACCACAACAAGAGAAAAAAAGGAAAAGTTTAATTTAGCTCTTAACCTTCAGCCCCTCTGAGGAATGTGTCATCATTTCCATGTGTTATGCCAATTGATTTCATATGCGCTATTTTACTTTCATCCCTAAAGTGGTTTTGCCACATTTAAAGCAGTTAAAGCAAAAGGGAAAGTAGAATTGCAGAAATATGAATAGAAACTTTGACATCAGGGAATAGGTAATGATATACCTTGGGGCAGGACCTGTGAGAACAGAGGTACATTAAGTGGGACTTAAGCAACATTTGTTTGTGTATCTCAAACTTCAGTTCTCTGTTTCCCTGTTCAACAGCTGTCGTCTTATTCTTATTTGACCTTTGTGCAGTTTCAGCAGGCCTAAAGATCCTAATGCTAAGCTATATTCAAATCTATTAAATAATTACACTTTTACCTGAGTCCTGTGAGGGTCCTTATCAAGATCCCTGTTAAATACAGAGAAGGCTGTCACTTAAAAAATATGCGTATGTATATATGCCAAATGTGGTGATCAGAGCTCACTGAGCAAACAGAAATTTTGCATTCAGTTCTTTCCTCTGTTGCTGGAGGTTTAACCCTCCAGACTGGAGGCAGTTCACAGGAACTGAGAGTACTTCCACTAATTTTACTGAGGGTATGGCATTGTGCAGAAGTTTTATATGGCCCCAAAAGAAACAGGAAGAGTGTGTTATTCCACAGTCTATTTGTTAGGGAATCACCTGGTGTAAAGAAATCCTGGTTTGCAGTCACCTTCTGCTAGGTCTTCCTCTATGCACCTGGCATATTAAATTAAACGTCTGTGGAATAGGTATGAATAAGCATCTATCCTTACTTTCACTCATAACTTCTCCTTCTCTTTCTGGTCCAGTAAGAAATACTCTTTTTCTGGTCCAGTAAATTTTTTATCCTCAGGGATCATTCTTGGTGTTTTTCCTCATATTTAGCATGAACTATGACACAAGATAGATGGACATGTTGTATGAATTGCAGATGCTTTGGATAGCATTTTAGAGGACACATGGACACTTTCACTCAGCTCCTGTCCCATGTTGGTCAGATGTCATCCAATCAAGTCCAGCACCTGGTAGCTTTATTCTCATAGTGCTTTCCTCAGGATAATACTCTGAAAATAAAGAGTACAATAAAGTGAACCTGCTTCTTCTTGAAGTATATAACTCTTCCTATGCATCATATATAAAAATCTAAGCACTTAATTAAGCCCACGCATTTGACTCAGATCAAGGATTCCTCTGTAGTGTCAAACATCCATACAATGATATGTCTTGGCACCTCAGTTCTAGATATTCATATCTTGGATTTGCTCATTACTCTTTTTTACTGTTTTAAGGCTAACACTTTTTTCCTCTGTATCATTCCTATTAATAAAGTGTATGCTAAAAAAAAAAAAAAGCTGTGATGTTTATGAAAACAGCAGAGGGAAGGTGTTTTCTCAGAGATACACGAGTTCAAACCACTACATTAAAACAACTTTTTAGAACTTACTTGTAAAAGCAATTAAATATGTAAAGAACAAATAACTCATTTCTTAGTCCTTTTCCTAGTCCTTAACTATGATGGTGACATTCCTGCACTCATACAGATGGAAGAAATAGTTTAACATTAATGTATAATTCTATATGTGAATACCAGAAGTCTACCTCTATTATTTTGATGATGTGCTAAGTCTACCAAATAGTACAGTTTCTCAAAAATCGTGACCTTTGAATATTTAACCAAACCAGCTCATTTTATGTAGTCTAAAAATTCAGTTTAATTTAAAAGTCATAAATTCTTCCCTAAGGATGACACTCTTCCTTTGAAACTTTTTTCTTTAATTTGCTTTTTATGTTTTGACAGTATTGTTTCATCAGTTAATTCTTGTGAAAAATAAATACTGTCTTGATATACCCAAATTAGATTCCTCTTTAGAATTTTTCATATTATTACAGGTGGTGGTGAGGTTTCAGAGAACACTCTAAATGCAGAAAAAATAAGTATTAATGAATAATTGAAAAGCAAGTTCAGTTGTAACAAACTGCTTAGATTTTTAAATAGTTGACATGAAAACTCTTGATAACTTATGCTGTTAAGTACTCTGCATATAGGAATTAGGTAGGGACTAACACAGATTTTTTTCATAAACATAAATAAAGTGTTCAAAATTTTCATGTGATCATAATCAATGATCACAATTACTCTACAGAATCATTAAATAACATTGTCAGATGATTATATTATTTGTGAAGTATGAAGGAGTTTATGTAATAGTTCCTAACTCTGTCTCCAGTTGAAATCAATGATTTTTGGGGAAAAAAAGTTATAATATGTCCAAAAACCAGACCTATAGAACATGACCATATTTCTGGAATGCTGTAGATGGCATCTTTTCCTACCAATGGCTTTGCTGATAACATTGTTACTGTTCCTGTAAACACTTACACACCGCAACAGCAGTATGCCATCAGTATCATTCACAGAATAAAGGAGTATAGAGGCAAATTTTAAAAAGTATTTAGATGTATAAAGTCACTAAAAGATATCTTCCTACTACCAATTACAACAAAGGCAACGGGCATTTTCTTGGTATAATACACTACAGTCCCTGTAGAGATGGCATCACAGTCGCTTTAAAGCTGTCCTACCATCCTGTGACAGCATCAGCAGCAGAGCTATTTTATGTGTCAGAATTAAGTAATATGTGTATTATTTGTGTATCATGTTACTTATACTACATATGCCAGTGTTCTCCTTCATGTTGTTTTCTCCATCTTATCTTTCTCCATCCTGTTTTCTTATACTGTGATTCATGTGCCTGTGCTGAGTTCCTAAGATATCCAAAGCATGGTAGAATGGTTAAACAAAGCAGATAGATACCTTACTTTACAGATTTCCAGGTGACTTAGAAGAATGATTTGATGTTCCCATGTTCTGCTCAGAGTGCCACCTACAGAAAGCTTTTAGGAAATGTCAAACAGTATGCTCTGACAAAGCACATGGCCAGCTGAATTTAAGCTCTTCACCTGATACACTTGGAGACGGCACATGCAAAGCTCTTCTTTACTTGATTTCCAAAAGTTTAATGTACTCTTTAAGAAATATAATTTATGTCTTATGCCATATATACACATATAATGTTTAAACTTGTTATGTGAATGTTCCAGAGCAATATACTAGTCATCAGCTCATGTCACGCTTTGAGCCACCATCTAAGTGCATTCCTTCTCACTGAAAATTACTTCGTGTGCAGAAATTAATCTAAGACCATAGAGAGGAAAAACACACAGTGATCTGATTTTCTGTTACACCAATGAGTTCATTACTCTGAGCAATAGGGTAAGATGAGCTTCTTGCCACAGTTGGTATTACTAAGCATACATTTTGTCTAATGAATTTCTAATGGCAAATACATGTACAATATATAGGAAAACAGATCAGAACCCAGTATCACTTATGTCGAGTCTCAGAAATCTGTTTAGGTGGCACAGTAGACAGACCGAATACAATTTATTGTGGGATTTTCAGAGATGTTTGTGAGTAACTTCCACTGCAATCAACAGTATCTCAAAGATGAAATATAATAATAATAACAACAACAACAATAAAAATAAAAATACAGTGCTTGTGGTTTTAGTTGGATAATTACGCATGTGACAAAATAATGATTGCTTTGCCAGAGTTCATCAGAACACCACAGGTTAATTCCTATTTAATTACAGTGAGAGCACTACCATTTACTATCTGTAATTTAGGTTTTAAATATTGTATCATAAAACAATGATTATTTCATATAAGTTCATTAGGAATGACATATTAGTTACAGATACTGACATTTGTAAAGCTGTGAAAACAATTCAAATCCCACTTCTCAAAGTAACATCATCAGAACATTTGAGTTCAATTATTATTCTTTCCTCATCCATATGACTGTTAGTATTCATCATTTTCTTACTATTAAACTTAAAAAAAGGTTGCAAGCATATTAAGTGTAATAACATTTATTAAATTATTCAACATTTATGTAACAGGAAGACAAATACTATGCATGCACTAAAGGCAGATAAATCTGGGGTTGCTTTTTTGTTTTCTTTTTTCCTCCAGAAAGAAAATGATGAGATAAAAATAAGGCACAGACCTGAATGCATTCTAACTCAGCTCTATAAAAAAATATATCCATTCTATCAGTTAAATAATATTCTATGAAAGTTCATCTGCTTTGTGAGGAATAATATAAGGTCTAAATTTGGAGTTTTTACTTCTTGACATTCCTACTGTTCCACTCACAAATCTTATGGCAAAACAGAACACACCATATACATGGAACCTAGAATTGTTTGCCTAGTTAATGATTTAATTGTCTAATAATCCACATTGCCTATTTAATTCAGAAAAATATCATTAAAATATGTTAAACAGGTGTGGGAGGTTTTTCTGGTTTGTTTTTTTCATTTGGTTCTTGTGTCCTCCCCCCCTGCAAAGTGTCTGTCAACTATCGATTCCTTTTCCCTGGAGTTATGCTCAGTGTCTCACTGTTCCTCTGGGTCCCACCAAAGAGTGACCACTGCAGCCTCCCTCTAGAAGAAAGGGGCAGGATTACATAGCATTGTCACCACTCTTAGTTCTTTGCCAGGCTCGTAGTAATCTTCTCCTCAGACTTAGGCACACCTGGATGTAATTTTATATTTTCTTGCCACAGTGTATTTGTTTCACCCTCACACAACTGTTCATCTGGACTAGATGCAGGCAGGAGTTCCTTTATGGTGTATGAAGAGATACTCATCTGATGAGTCTCTAATGCCAAGTATACATACACTGCAGGAGCATGGGTTGAATAACCAATACTCCCAACCTCCAGTTCCAGAAATGTCTCATGTACTGCAGCAGGTAGACTCTCTGGAAGACAGTCTCATTATGGGATTCCCATAGAGTGCAGCAAGAAACACCTATTCATGAATGGTTACAAGATCTGAAGGCCCATAACAGCAAGCCAGTGAGGTTTTTTTCTTTTTATATGGTTCAGTTGCTGCAGTTATTGACAAGATGCGAGCACAGACCATTTCTTTTCATTTTGTTTTTCTTTTTTCTTTTTTTTATCTTGGAGCTGCAAACAGCACAAAAGGGAACCTTGCATGTTATTTTCACAGAATATTAGAGTACAGGAGACAGACCACACTCACTGGAAAAAAACAGTAATAAAAAGTTATAAATAAATAAACACACACACATATACAGACCACATGTGAGAATGTACTGGAACATTTGCGGAACTGGTACTTCCAGCCTGCATAAATTTAAAACCACTCTGGCAGCCTTTTCTATCAGAACTGCAGCAATTGCAGCAACATGTTATTCTCCAGTATTCTTCTTCATCTTGGCTGTTCATGCAGCTATTGAATCAAAGGGAGTTCAGCAAAAAAGTTGCTCCTTCACACATTTCTAATATTAAACTAATAATTAAGAAAAAGTATTTCAGGAATTGCCTTCCATCTTCTTGAACTAATATATCTCAGAAACTCAGAAAATTCTCATTTTTATATTCATAACTTTTTTTTTTATATAAAACGTTATTCAAAGTATAAAGTGAGGTTTGATTTCTGCTGTGTTTGAAAGTCTCTTTCAAATCTTAATGGTTTTTCAGAACTTCAGAAGACCTATAAAACCAAACTTATTTTCCAATACACACTCTGAAATATAGTATAATTTGGATAACTTTATCAGTATTGTATTTTGTATCCTGCATTTCGACAGGGACAATTTCTTCTTTTGCAAAGTGTACCAGTGCTTCCATAACTGTGTTTTGAACCCAGAGGTAGGTATCCTATCACATATACAAATATCATACTCCGAGATTCTATTATTCATTTTATATATTAAAATTATTATATTATTCATAATTCTTTGATAATGAACATACGATCAGAAGTAGCCCAGAAGCAACTAGAAGTCAAGAATGCTGAACAGGAGCTGAGATTTCCCCCTACTAGAGGCAGATTTCCAGGCATCCAAGGAAAAAGGAACTATCCTAATAACTGGAAACCTCAGAACAGATAAACAACAAATAGAAAATCGACAACAGATACGTTCTAAGATTTAGATGAGCCCTGAATCATCTGAATCATCACTCACTGAACCAGTGAATCTTGTATAATCAAACAACATGGAATAGATTGAGATGTGCAGGTTGCAGTTCTGGCAGCCTGACACAAGAAAGTCACTCAGGTTTGCCTGTGCTCTGTTCTTGAACATGTTGACAGTCTTGAATGGTACTAGACAATTGATTTTTCTTTTTTATTGGAGAAAAAGACCTTTCTCACCAGCTGCAATACGAGACACATGGTTAGCTCATCCTTTCAAAATATTTTGAGACCAACTTAAGAAAATATTATGCAATCCACGAGCACTGGTGTTTGTCATTAAAGTAGTGATAAGGTGATACCCCTGTGTTACTTATCCTTTAGTGCATGTCGTGGTTTAACGCCAGCCGACAACTAAGCCCCACACAGCCACTCACTCAGTCCTTCCTGGTGGGATGGGGGAGAGAATCAGAAGGGTAAAAGTGGGAAAATGTACGCTAAGATAAAGACAGTTTAATATGTAAAGCAAAAGCCATGTGCACAAGCAAAACAAATAAGAAATTTATCCACCACTTCCCATGGGCAGGCAGACTTTCAGCCATCTCCAGGAAAGCAGAGCTCTATCACTCCTAACGGTGACTTGGGAAGACAAACACCATCATTCCAAATGTTTCCCCCTTCCTTCTTCCCCCAGTTTTACTTGCTGAGCATGACATCCTATGGTCTGGGATATCCCTTGGGTCAGTTGGGGTCAGCTGTCCCAGCTGTGTCCCCTCCCAACTCCTTGTGCCCCCCCAGCCTGCTCACTGGTGGGGTGGGCTGAGAAGCAGAAAAGCCCTTGGCTCTGGATAAGCACTGCTCAGCAGTAATGAAAACATCCCTGTGTTACCAACACTGTTTCCAGCACGAATCCAAACAAAGCCCCCTACCAGCACTATGATGAAAATTAACTCTACCGCAGCCAAAACCAGCACAATGCAACTTTATATTCACTGGATGCTTTTTCCATTTAAGTCTTTATTTATCTGTGTTGTCTTTTCTAGATGCAGAGGGAAGCTCCTTTTTAATTTTCAAATCTCCACACCATCCCTGTTTCAGACTATATCAGCTCAATTTCTGCCATAACAGGTGATTTTGGTAACAACCCTCTATCAGTACACAGCTTTACATTTCCATTTTAGCAAACCTTAACAATGTGATTTCCTCATAAAACGTAGTTTCTGGTAAAGAGCTAGAGTAAGACTGCTTTCTGTAAGCACAAATTGTCTAACAATTGGCTACTGAGAAAGAAAATTGTAAGATTGCCATAAGCTGTTATTGTTTCCTGTATTAAGGAGTGCTTTCAAGAGAACCATGACAGTGTAACTTTGGGGGGGGGGAGTACTATTATTGTTGTTATTATTATTGGTCAATGAATAGATTTCTTGAAGGGTAAAGTGACCAGAAATACTTCCAGTCATCATTGGCTAGAAAGAACACAATACAGATTTCCTTCAGAGGCAGCTATCAACATATTTTTCATGTGTTGTTGTATTGGTTTTATACACTTTGGAATGCTTTTACTTGGTGGAACAGTGGAAATGATAGCTTGCGGAAATTTTTTTAAGAAAAACATCAAGAACCGAAAATCAATTTCATATGCTTAATTTTATTTTACTGGCTTTCAGTTCACATCCAGGTGCTGATTTTAGACAAAATATAACTCTTTTCTACCTATTTCACACTGTAGTTTTGGTCATGAAAGAAAATTAGTTTGTAACTTGCAAATTAGAGCTCAAGACAACCTGTATTCTCCTTTCTTTGCTTCCAGGAAAGATCCTTTTAAGCATAGTTCTACCACTACGTAATTAATATTCTGGTCTTTTTCTATTTTAGGCCCTTGAGATATATATACATGGTTGCTGGTCCTCAGTTCAATAATCACATGAATCTCAGATGTAAGAGCTGAAGGGGTTGCTTACGAGACACAATATAACTGTTCAGTCTGTTATGATTTACTATGTGAATGCATCAAATTGCTCATGGTTATTTCACTGGCACATGTAATATAATTAATAACAGTGTGAGTAAATTAAAAAACAGCAGAACTGGCTGATTAGGATTATTACAAACTTTTAGCAGAAATGTTCTGAAATGGAAATAAGAAGGTGTTTATGAAAGCCTCATATGATTCTGTAGAACTATCCTGTATCATCATCTATCATCACAGAATTGTAGCATCATTTAGGTTTGAGGGGCCCTCTGAAGGTCACTTTGTCCAACTCCTGCTCTGGTAGGGCCAGCTCTGAAGGTAGTAGGTAAGATTGTTCCTGACTTTGCCCAGCTGATTTTTTAATATTTCCAAGGATGGAGATTTGATAGCCTTTTTAGTCAACTTTCTCCAGTGTTTGATGAGCCTCAGTGATTATTTCTTTTTTTTTCCCTAGTATCTAATCAGAATTTCCTTCATGATAATTATTTCCTTTATTCTTTACCCTGTGTCTGTTCACCTCTGAAAGGTGTCTGTTTCTGTTTGGGATCTGGCATCCCCAGACAGAAAGAGAAGCACAAGGCATTTCCTGCAGTCAAGGATCTGAACAGATAAAATCTTCCCTCAGGACCCTCATTTGGATTGAGGTCTCTAATTTGCAGAGACATACTGTCCAGCTGGTGCTAGGACCTGTATTCTTGCTGCAAGTCATTTCTTTGGTTGTACTGTCTCAAGCAGTCCCATGCTGTCTGAGCAGCTCCTCTAGGATCTCTTCCATGCCTTCTCATGCATTTACTGTCAAAGCTTTGTTTGCTCATCCTGGTTGCCACATTCATTGTCAGTCCACAGCAATAGTTAAACTGGCGCTCCCTTAACAGTTGTTGAATAAGAGCCTGGCATTGCCTAATCAATTAACGTGTGAAGCTGGAGTTGTAGGCATACTTTTATCAGAAAACAGCAGAAGCAGAAACCTGGCTTTGTTTTCAAATAACAAATAACTGTCATAGAATCATAGAATAATCATAGAATGGTTCGGATTAGAAGGGACTTTTAAAGATCATCTAGTTCCAATGCCCCTGCCATGGGCGGGGACACCTTCCACTAAATTAGGTTCTCAAAGCCTGGTCCAACCTAATCTTGAATGTTTCCAGGGATGAGGTATCCACAACTTCTCTGGGCAATTTTTTCCAATGTCTCAGCACCCTCATAGTAAATAATTACTTCCTTCAGCATAGCTGCTATTCCCTGCTTGCTGGCCCTGTTCACCATGCTCCTCATCAGCAAAACATGGGCTAATGTGAATACCATCTATTTCTTTTGCAGCCATGGACAACTGCAAACAAACCTGGACAGAGTATTTAGACCTAGTTTTCATAGTGATACTTTTTCTAGATAAACTTAACAGCAAAAGTTGATGAAAAAAAGTGGTTTCTGTATTGATTTACTAGATATGCTTCTCAATTACCCTTGTTTTGAAATTCTAGTTTTATTGAGTTCAACCACACTACTCTTGATCTATATTATGTTAAGGAAGACAAGATTCAGAAAGTCCAACAGTTAATCCTAAGAGCTCGCTACTGAAACAATGAGAAATAAGCATCACAAAACAAATTTTTAAAATATGATTTTATTTTCTGTAACAAGCTCAATTTGGAGTAGTGTATGATCATTTAATAATTGATTTCTGTTTTCAATATAGTCTGCATGCTTCCTGTTTTTCTTTTTTTTAAAACTTATATGACAAATGATGGTTTTATCCAAGTATAGATTCTACAAAATTGTTGCAATTTCAAGTACACAAAACCCCACTGTTTTACCAATGTTGTAGATATCCATGCATAAGTACTTTTAATAGAACAAGATTCTAGAATTAGAGTGAGTCCTTGAAATGTTTGTATGTTTGGTGAATAATGAATGATTTCTCATTTGCAGCACTGCAACATCTTACGAAAGAATTTTTATCTTTGCTCAGTGGGCTGAAAATCTGTTAAATTGTGTTTCACTTTCTTAACTCAGCCTTGGCATCATTGTCTTTCTGAAGCTGGCATGGATATTCTAAGAAATTGCCTGTGCATTAAGTTTAAATTAGCTGTCATTATTATTCAGAAAATAATGAGACTGAGAGCAAATCATGTCATTAGCAACAGCTTTTGCATCAGTATCATATTTTCTACTCTGTTTACTGCTAAATGTACAGTTTACCTAAAGAGGGAGTAAGAGAAGAAATACTGATAAAGGAATTAGGAATGAACATGTAAAACATTTAGAATATTACTTTGCTGTAGCATAAGCTGTATCATAAGAACATGTAGTTTCAGACATAGGGTATATGTCCTTGTATGTAAACTATTTTTTTAAAGCTTAAAGCAGGATAGTGCTTTATAGGTACATATCTGACACTTTTCCTAAGAAAGAAATGACAGTATTTTATAAAACACAGTTGAGGCCCCCACACAACAAAACATATCTGAATTTACAAATAATGAATGAAGAGGGTTTTGTCTCTTTTCCCTGAAAATACCTCTCAGCTCAGTGCATGCCTAATACCTTAAAGAAATCTGTCAAAGTCCTAGGACTGCAAAGCCCTCCTTCTATAGTCAGATCTTAATATCATCTTTTCTTGATGAATACACAGACATGAAAGAAAACTTGAATTTGGGCATATAATTTTTTCTGTTTATCACAGAATACAAATACAAAGACAAGACCTGTAGCAATTAGAAAGAAAAAAAAAAAGAAAAGTAGTAACTGGTGAAAGATTAGTACTTCAAGGATTCTATTCATCCACCTATATAAAAGTGTATAGTTGGCTAATATTAACCATAGACATGCCCTGTTTTTCTCTACTACTTATAAAGGAAGCTTAAGATGCTCTTTTTAGATGTAATGTCAACGTTTGAGATACATCAGTGAAGAGCAGAAGGACAGGATGAACTCATGAAAAGAAAAGGCATCAAAATTAGACAGTTTGGGAAAAAAGGCCTTAACAAAAAGAACCCAATTCTAGAGTGGGATCTAGTAAGGACGGTAAGCTTGGGAACAGAGAAAGTATAAAGTATAAAAGGAGAAAGCCTCACAGTAGTGGGACTTAGAGAGACTGCAAATGAAAATTAGTACCACTGTGAGATCAAAATGTAAAGAAAAAAAGAAAACAAAAAAAGTGAAAAAACCCTGCATATATAAAAGTACCTACAATTATTCCTGTTTAAATCAATAAAGATACTGTTTCTAATATTAGTGCACTATTTGCTCTTAATAAGCTGTCTGTGTATTAAAATGTGAGCTGTCTCACAATATTTCTAACAATATTCTCACGATGAGAAATATCTCATTTTGGACTCTTTTATTGTAAGTTTTCTGCAGAAAAGAAACAGTTCCAAGCATGAAATATTATATAGCTATGTATTAAAAAGAAAAACAATAAAATGCTTATTTATTCCACTAAGGGGAAAATGGAGACACTCTAATCCTTTAATTGTTGTCCATTTTGCATTTTAGGTAAAGCCCTAACAATAGAAATTCCCATAGTCTGACCCACAGCTAATTTTAGCTTCTTATGGTCTATCACTCTACCAGCCTTTCCAGTACCTCCCTCTACCTTTAATGTCTGAATTTGAAAATGCAAAAATTGCCTTCCCTGCTACTCACATGGAATTTCTATTTTTAAAACTACTGAACAGGACATATTTTCAGTGATACTTCTACACCAGCACTCTCCTAAGTTCCAGTGGTCCATGGCTCAGGAAGAAACTAGAGTAGTATTAAAGTGCATCTCTCTACTGCTTAAGAGTGAGCCAAAGGAGGTTATCATCCAGTCTTTTACATCTAAATTAGATGCTTAAAGGTGGTCACAACTGGTTTATAAGCATAGATAGACATCTGTATGTCAGACAGATAAGAACATAAGAGAGACTTGTGTCCTGACACAGCTGGCCATAATAACAATATTGGAAAAGTCATCAGATAACCAAGTATGGGAAAATGAGTCAAGGCCATTTTGTAGCTATAGAGCTAATTCATGTAGTTGCTTTATTTTTCTGAATTTCCTTTCTCAAAATTACAAATAATTTTTAAGCATACAAACTGTGTTATGGATCTGACTCAGTTCCAGATTTATCTCTAGTTAGAAGCTTACATCTGGAGGTCTTCACATGAAGTAGGGGTCTTCACTCTCATTCTAGCCACAGTGGATCTATTCAGTATAGTCAAGGATATCTATGGGGCAGTTCAGTTCATTCTTATTAGGCAGTTAGAAATCAGTTCAGCTGCCTGAACACAGTATTTTTGAGACATCTTAGGTTATCTGAAAGTTTCACAGACAGTTGACAGACATGACTGTGGGAGACAGGAACCTTTCTGAAGTGGCGGCTGGAAGCCAGGTGGGATACTTTAGGACATCTCAAATTGCATTTAGTAGGAAATACATAGGCAACTGAACAGAGATCATAATGTCTGTATTGTTTTTCTTCAGTTGCCTTTTATTTTAGCACATTCAAACTACATATGTAATTAAAACAAACAAACAAAACCTGTGACAGTGTTACAAATCCTTCTGAACATTACCATGTTATAATATTATGACTCTTTTTCACACACACAATATCCAGTTTTCAGAGTTGGATAATAAATCTAAAGGGAAGAGTAATGTTAGAGAGAGATAAAAACTAAGAAAAACAGTTAAGAGAGAAAAGATATGTTTGAAATGTAAAATGAGATGGCAAGCTGATGAAGCAGAGAGGCAGAGAAAGGTTGTTCCAAATGGCAGCAGCTACAAAGCTTCTAATACCTGTAATGGTAAGTGCAGATGGGAGCATATAAGCAGGGTAGATTGCTAATGAAGGAAAAAAGAGAAAGTCAAAAAGCACACATTGGAGAAGCCTGATAGAGATCTTTAAAACACTGGCAGCAGATTGTAAGTGAGACAAAGTAGAGATAAACTGGATTGAATGCAGGAATAACAATGATCTTTTCATGTGGATGACTGTGATTACTGTTCCTTATGCACGTGAGAAAAGAGATAATAGTTTTCTTCATTTCTTTATATTAGAAGTTTGACCAATTTGGAAAGTCATTGGAAGAGGAGATCATAACAAAGGGAAGAGAAAATGATGAGTCTATGATAGTCCATGGATTTACCTATACCATAGAATAGGAAAGGAAAATATAAATAAAGACTGTACAGTTCTTAGACATGCTCATAACTGGCAGTGGTGAACTAAAAGAATTTGTGTTCTGCAGTCTGAATGAAACTTGAATGGAAAACACATCAAGTGTAATCTCCCCTCTGAAATTCAGAGCATTCTGTATTTAAGACACACCTATCTCCCTCTTCCCAGGTATGTATGAGACCCAGATTTGAATATGCCATCTACCTATCAGTTACTCTTCCTGTGAAACAAGGAGTTGGGCTATCTCATCATAAGCACAGTTAGTTGAGTAATTATGCAGTAATTATACAGTAATTATGTAACTTCACTTCAACACAATTTCCATAAATGGTTAGAGGAAGTATCTTTCATGCTTGCCCCTTTCTTACATCCTTCCCAAGATACCCTGTAGTGTACTGGGCTAGACGGACCTTTGGTTGACTCAGGACAGACAGTCTTCTGTTCTTTGTCACAGTAGCCTAGAAATGTTTCATTGTGTGATGTTAAACTCCAGACAACCTAAAAGAAGTGCACATAACTTTTCCTTCATGCAGGAAGTCCTAGCAACATAATGATAGTTATAATCATAATTCGTACATGATCATCTTCTGTTTGTACAATATACATATTTCTAAATTTATTTTGGTCCCAACAAGAAGGGAGATATAAACTTAACTGTATGAATAATGCAAAAACATTTAATTGGGAACACTGAATCCTCTGGTAGTTGAAGTACTTTCTTGGCAAATGGGAGATGTAGATGCAAGCGGGACATGCAGATGCATCCTCAGGATGTGGAAACACTTCAACCAGAACTGTTCCATGTGTAATGCTGGATAAATATACAACTGAGATATGAAATGCAGTTAATGTATACTCAAATCATATGTTGCTTAGTGTAGGTGGTGTCTAAAAATTAGGATTGTCTGAAATATAGGTGTTGATCAGGTAACTGAATAACTAAGCAGTGCACTATAGCTGATATAGGTTCAATCTGGCGCATCCCCATTTAGAATTTCAGAAGTCTGAATCTAAAAAAAGAAAAACAAACAACAAAACAACATGTGGCTCTGGAGGACAAATCCCACACCTGTTAGTTCAAAGTGCTCCTTGTTACCAACATTGCTAGCATTTTTGCAAATATGGAATTTAGAATGATGCTTAAGCAAGATGTGAAAACAGAGGTAATATTATCTAGGAAATTTACCATAGGAACAATGAACCATTTGAAGCTCAGCTAGTGTTAAAAATTAAAAGAAATATAAAGGACAACTAGAACAGGACAATTAGGTCTAGACCACAGAGTACTTTGGTCTCTGGCTCAAAACAATGGGTACCTACAAAGAAAGCTTGGCTGTTCCTGTTAATTCAGACACACTGGTGTTGGAAATGACTGCTCTGGAATTACTTAAGATTATGACAGCTTACAATTAGTCTAATATACTAATTATGAAACCATATTATAATTTGAGAGTACTGCACTGCATGGAAAAGGAGTCTGGTTTTTTATTTTTATTTTTTTTTTTAAGTGTTAAATACAGGACAGATAAAACTATAGATTTTGCAACTCATCAAAGCCTTAAAAGCCAGTAGTGCGATTTTGAGAAACTGATTAAAACCTTTATAAAAGCATAAATTTGTAACGACTGTCTTTGATAAAAGTCTAAAAAGGAAATTATCTGCCAGGCAAATATTATACAACCTGGCACAGGTTGAAATTTATGAGAGACCAAAAATATTTTGGCACTTTGAGTATCTCAGAGAATCCAAAACGCTAGACAAAAAGAAGCAGAAATGCATGCAGATGTCATAGTCAGAGTCCACTGAAAACAATCACAGAGCTGCATGCAATATGTAATACAGTCAAATCAAAGCAAACCAAACCAAACCCATCAACAGACTGAGACAATGTGCAACATATAGAAAAAGTTGCAAGAAATATAACGGGTCACATCACTGCATGAACATCAAAAGCTACAAATAATAGCAGCACAAGGATACTGAGACTGACTCCCTGCCTCAGGTGATTTCTCCATAAAATACATAACTAAAATGTCCTAAAATATTTAGAAAACCTTCCTTAAAGGAAATAGGGTAAGAATTATTTTTAAGCAGGATATGAGTGCTGTCATTCTATAAATAAGGATATTAGCAAAAAGAAGCCATAAAAAGTGCACTCATGTTTATGTTTACAACAGCGTATCTTGCATAAATGTATGGATATATCTCAGATCAGAAAAAAATAATAAAATACATTGTTGTGAAAAGTATCGAATTAAAAAAGGATACCATATAGAATTAAAAGCACAATATGATCTTAGTGTATTGATGAGGATATAATACTTGGAGGAAGAAAAGAAGTGATGTGTGAAAGGAGTAAGAGTTGCAAAACCAAACTGAGCTATAGCAGGGATGTGACATTGGATTAAGGCTGTTTTAATACAGATTTTTTGCAATTTATACTTGCAGGGAAATTCTGATTGTGTGATAAATTAGGCTGAAAAAAGGAGCGGGATAAGCTCATTTTCCAGTTGGCCTGGTCCATATGGGAGTTTTAGGAAAAATGGTAAGAGTCTGTTTATGAAGAAACTGAAATAATCAAACGCATTAAAAAGTTAATATCTGGTACTACTTACCAGCAAAGAAAGCTCTGTGGAAATGGCAAATCATGTTTCTTAATTTTAATGGTACCTTCAGAAAAACCATCCATTTATCTCCTAGGAGACTGTTTCTTCAGACAGTCTGAATCTAAAATACGGAGTTTGTTCAGCTTCTAAAGCATTCCGTAGGAAAATAAAGAATGTTTCAGTATATAGACAGTTGCATACGTAGAATACATGGAAAAAAATGGTGTAAGGAAGGAGAAAGAACAAGTTTCTCAATAGAAACATTAAGAAGTCTTGGAGTGCAGCTCTGTTAAAACAGAAAAATCTAATGGGAGTAACATGTGTAAGAGAAAAAACAGATGCAGCAAAATAATTTACACAGCTTAAGAAGTACTAAGTAAACAGCCCTAAGGAAAAAAAATCTTAAAAAATTGAAGGAACTAAGTCTTGAAATCCTTATCTTGAGACAATACCACACCACAACAAATTGTTTGTCTGTGTCTGTCTTCTGGGACCACATCATTCCTCAACTCCACGATCAACATGTAGATTGCTATTTTGTACATTAATGGAATTGACAAAAATTTGGCTGGAATTCTCATTTTAGGTATTTGCACTGAACAGAAACAGGCAATTCTGGTGTATGAGTGATTTTAATAAATAAAGATGGTACTTTAGGGTGAGATAAATTTGCATCAAGAAATGTCTATTGACTATGCAGACTGTCTAGGCTTACTAACTCAAAGCAGACACCTACATTTTAGGATAAAAAAACCCCACACACTGTATCTACATGCTTACATTCAGAAGGATGATTTTCTTTATAATGAATATATACACTTTTTCTTGTTTATTTCTTTATTTGTAGCAATTACTGTGAAGGAGAAATCATATTAACTAAAAAGCCGTGGAAAAAAACCTCTTCTAAATATTCAGAATTTTATTTCTTTTATTTTCCAGGTATAAATTTACAATACTCTAATATAATCTGAAACCATATAGGAATTCTGAAAAAAAAAATTGTGGTTGTAAATATATCATTTAGGTATTTGACAATATCTATATTTTGGTATTGCAACACATTAACAGTCAGTGAATTCTTCCAGATTTACAAGTGTAAAATGCTTTGGAGTTGTGCTTCTCACAGTTTGCTATATATTTCAGCCTCCAAATTATGGGTTTCTTCATTCAAAATATTTTCCTTCTTTGTCACATTAAACAGTAATCATCAAATAACTTCTGATACTTTGTCTCTTTTGTTGGTTTTCCTTCTATCTTAAGATGCCTGATTTTCTTTTAGCAACTGCTACTTTAGAGGCCAATCTTGAAGAATGTGTGTAACCACAAATATAACAGATGTCTCATAAAATTAACTTCAGTTGCTTCTATATGACCTCTGTCGAGGAAGTAAGACTCAAATTGAAGTCAGTAAGAGCAGCTGTAGATTCTGCTGTTAGATAACAGTGACCTGCATTCCCAAGGGTAGTGCCCATAAATAAAAGAATTGTGGTCCTGCAAACAATAAATGTGATTAATGCCAGAATAACTTAGTAAGCACAGCTTCAGCCACGTAGTGATGTGACATCTTGGGTCAGAAAGAATAGATTCAGTAACAACAATTAAAATATATCCACTAGATAAGCAAATCTCAGCTGGACTCAGGAGAGAACTATATACTGAGTTTAATGGCTATTGTGATTTTATCATCTTTGGTTTTTTTTTTTTCTTACCCTCCACTTCTTACATTCTTTCTTTCTCTTATTTTTTATAATTATCTTTTATAAGTATCTATATATTTAGTCAGCATATATGTATCTATATATATGTATCAGTTTAGGTATCTAATGAATAATCTAATGTCAAAAAAGTGTGAGAACAGCTGTCTCTCCTTTGCATCTCTTTTTACAGAGTTGAATATAGACGGGATGAGAGATGGCAGAGAAGCAGATACTATAGAAATCACTAGACAGCATATTGATAATTAGAATTATGGCAAAATGGAGCTCGCATGGGCTAATGATCCAAGTATTTACAAGGGCAATGCCTATATAACTTTCAGATTTAGTTGCAGTAATGTATCAAGACTACTATCTTCCTTTTGATATTTTTCAGTCAGTTCAGTGCTCAGGATTTTTTAGGTGTGAGGAAGCCAGACACACTGTACACTAGGAATGTCTTCCTGACTGTATCCTACCACAACAGCAGATTTTGCACAAATACTTAGAAATGTACTTTTTAAAGCAGCACAGATCAAAACTGCTTCATCCATATACTTACTTACATTTCCACTTTCAAAATGACTTTATATGTGGGTCAGTTTCCAAAACTGATTAGTTAGAGTTATAGATTCACCAATTGTTTTCCAGATCTCTTGAAGTCCTACTATTATTGTTCTAAACAAGCACCAATGCCTTTCATGGAAAATCATCTACTGGTGTCAGATACAAACAATGTCACAAAATATATAGCAGTCCTCAAATGTTACTAGTAATTGTATTTTTATTCAACAATGAAAACCACTGGTGCACATCCATTCTGCTTTAATTTAGTTTCTCATCACCATTTTACTGATTGCTGGCAATTTTTATTCTTTCTTAGGGTTAGAAAAGAATATGGACTTATTATTGGAAAGACCATGGTCAGTTATGTTAAAGAATTCCCAAGAGAGACTATTTAACATAAGAACCTGCCATGTTTCAAAGTACTCCAATGATATTTTAAGGTACCATGGCTTCATTGTGAACTTAGACTGACTGTGCCACTGTGGTGGGTTGACCCTGGCTGGGTGCCAGCTGCCCACCAAAGCCGCTTTATTACTCCCCTTCCTCAGCTGGACAGGG